>NC_081356.1:85669271-85992708 GCF_030684315.1 Stegostoma tigrinum
GTTGTGAAAATCACACATAGAAAGGTGATATTTCATAGGGTTTCATAGGTTTTCTGCCTGCTTCCAGGCAGTCCAAGATGTCAGGCAAATAATACAGTCGGTCTGAGGGTCCTGCTAACAAATTGTTTTTCCGGATTGGAAGCTGAGGGGACACCAGTTTCTCAAGGGAGCACAGTGAGACCCTAATTGGTGGGCTGCATGGGAGGAGAGAGACAAATATTCCTTGGATATGGTTGACCAGTGAAATTAAGGATAGCACTAACCTGAAAGAAAACGAACCATATATTGTGACAAAGACAGTGGTAAACCAGCATATTGGGAAAGTTTTAAAAGCCAATAAATGATGGCACGTCAAAGAAAAGATAAAATAACCTTTGAGGGTAAACTTGCACAAAGCTAATATTGAGGTGGGGGATATCAAGAGCTTTAAAAGGAAGAGAGAAGCGAGAGTGAACATAGAATCCAAGGGGAATGAGGCTAGGGAAATAATAATGGGAAGCCAGGAAATGGAAGCCGGGGGAGGTGGGTATTGTGAATAAATACTTTGCATCCGTCTTCATCTAAGAAGGCTCTAAATTTTGGCACAAAACGCTTTAAGAGTCTTTGTGTATAAATCACAAAAGACTAGCATATACTTTCAACAGGTAGTCAGGAAGGCAAATGGAATTTTAGAATATTTCAAAGGAAATGGAGCACAGGGGTCTTCTAAAAGCTAAACAAGGTGCACACCACACCTGGAATATTGTAAGCAGTTTTTGTCCCATTATCCATTATCATGGGAGCACGATGCAGTGCTGATACAGTCATCAATGTAACGGAGGAAGTGGTGGGGTTTGGGGCCAGTGTAGGTGTGGAAGAGGGACTGTTCCACGTAACCTACAAAGAGTCAGGCATAGCTTGGGCCCATGTGGGTACCTATAGCCACCCCCTTTGTCTGTAGGAAGTGAGAGGAATCGAAAGAGAACTTGTTGAGGGTGACGACGAGTTCAGCTAAGTGGATGAGGGTGTCAGTGGAGGGGGACTGGTCAGGCCTGCAGGACAGGAAGAAACAGAGGGCCTTTAGGCCAACTGTATGGGAATGCAGGCGTATAGGGACTGGACGTCCATGGTACAAATGTGGTGTTGGGAACCGGGGAATTAGAACTTCCATGAGGAGCTCGAACAGTTCACCCACGTCCAACACCTTCCACCCCTAAGTTCACCTGGACCATCTCTAATACCTCTCTCTCCTTCCTGGGCCTCTCTTTCTCCGTCTCTGGCAACACCTAGAAACCGATATCCATTTCATGCCACCGACTCCCACAGCTACCTAAAATCGCCTCCTCCCACCCACCTTCCTGCAAAAATGCCATTCCCAATTCCCAATTCCTTCACCTCCACTGCATGTGCTCCCAGGATGAGGCATTCCACTCCCATACAATTCAGATGTCCCCGTTTCTCAAGGACCGCAACATCCGCACCCCCCACCACCACCCCCCCGCCCACACTGGTCGAGATTGCCCTTAACCGTGTCTCCTGCATTTCCCCACAACTCATTCCTCACACCCCCTCCCTGCAATAACAACCAAAGCAGAATCCCCCTCATCCTTACGTACCACCCCACCAAACTCCGGATCCAATGCATCATCTTCCGACACTTCCACCATTTGCAAGCCGACCCCACCACAAAAGACATTTTTCCCTCCCCATCCTATCTGCTTATCTGCTTTCTGGAGGGACCACTCTCTCCTTTACTCGCTTGTCTGCTCCACACTCCCCTCCAGCCACACCACACCCAGCACTTTTCCCTGCAACCACAGGAAGTGCTACACCTGCACCTACACCTACCCCCTCCCCCCCCCATCCCAGGCCCCAAGAAGACTTTCTACATCAAGCAGATGTTCACTTGCACATTTGCTAATGTGGTATACTGCATCCGTTGTCCCCGTTGTGGCTTCCTCTACATCGGGGAAACCAATCGGAGGCTTATGGACTGCTTTGCAGAACACCTACACTCGGTTTGCAATAAACAATTGCACCTCCCAGTCGCGAACGATTTCAACTCCCAAACCCATTCCTCAGACGACCTGTCCATCCTGGGCCTTATGCAGTGCCACAACGATACCACCCAAAGGTTACAGGAACAGCATCTCATATTCCGCTTGGGAACCCTGCAGCCTAATGGTATCAATGTGGACTTTGCATGCTACAAAATCTCCCCTCCATCTACTGCAATCCAAAATGCTGGTCCCCGCCTACCTAACCCGTCCTTCCTTCCTCCTATCCCCTCCTCCCAACTCAAATCCCATCCCCATCTCCCACCTACTAACCTCATCCCGCCCCCTTGGCCTGTCCTTCCTTCCTGGACTGACCTATCTTCTCCCTACCTCCCCACCTACACACACCTTTACGGGGTCCATCCCCGCCTCTTTGACCTGTCTATTTCCTCCCCACCTATCTTCTCCTCCATCTTCAATCCGCCTCCTCATGTCTCCCTATTTATGTCAGAACTCCTTCCCTCCTCCATTTCTGAAGAAGGGCCTAGGTCTGATACATTAGTCTTCCTGCTCCACTGATGCTGCATGGCCTACTGTGTTCATCCAGCTCTACACCTTGTTATCTCAGATTCAGCAGCAACTGCAGTTCCTACTATGACTGAATGTTACCCTTTCTGTTGAAGTGTAATTTTCATTGAGTTTCATGGAGACTTTCTCTTCACAAAGCCTTGTAAATTTTCTTTTAAAATTGTCCCAAACTCACTTCAGTTTTGAGGAAGGTCACTGGACCCGATACATGAGCCCTGATTGTTTTCTTCTCAGATGGTGCCAGACCTGCTGAGTTACCCAGTAATTTCTGTTTTTGTTCAGGACTTAATTGACCCCGGATTCCACAGCAGGTACAGTGATCACTCATTGCCTGTAAAATGCTTGTTGTTCAACATGCAACAATTGTATTCTGGCAGAGAAACTGTTTGATTTCTGTTCACGTTTGGATGTTTGTTTTTGTTCCTAATTTGCAACATCTGCAGTCCTCTTGGATTTCGTTAATTAAGTTCTGTCTAGTTTGTAGTTTCTGATTCAGCTATTCCTCATCATGCACAAGGTGATATTCCACCTGCTCAATGCCTTCTCAGAAGAACGCTTTGAGTCTCAGTTCCTCAGCACTATCATATCCCCTCATTGCCAGCTCCATTTGTGCAGAGTACAGCATGCTTGGATAATGCAAAACACACTGTCCAAAGAGTAGATTGCAGGGCTCCATCAGACAGATCCAAGCAGCAGAATGTTATGTTAAACAGGCCTATTGTCTACTTCACCATGGCTGTGGTGGAAGAACAGATTGCATTGTATCTGCGCTCTCCCTCAGTTACAAAATAGAGTCATCACTCCTGCTTGTTGAAGGTTGTCCTAGTCCTCCAGCATCCATCCTTGTCATGCATCTGGACCTCAAATACAGCAGGGACATGAGAGTTCTCAAAGATGTAGGAGTCACATGCTGCCCAGGGCAGCAAAAGTGGTAACATTGATCACAGGTCTCTTGCACATTGGTGGAATGGAATCTGTTGATGGATTCTGCTGTATTATGATACCCTGTGTCGGCAGTCAATGATGTTCTGCATCTTAGGGAATCCCACTATGTTGCTAAATCTCACTGCCTCAGCTGCAACACTTACTCCAGCACATGGGAGAGGTGTAATTTTGCATAATCGATACCAATCATAGTCTTGATGCATTTGTGAGTGGACAATTGGGATATCCCACACAACTCCTCAGTATTCCAGGACATCCTCACCCTGCATTGACTCCACACTTCACTCACTGGAGGAAACAGCACTGAGGATGACAGACTCTGTTCCCCTGTCTGTGCTGTATCCTGAGGAGCCTTTCAGGCACAAGCTGTTCATGCAGTGAATGTTAATCTGGTTCCATAGCATATTGCGGCTAGTCCTGGGCTTGTTAATGGGTCTATTCCTCCAGTACCATTCACGGCAGCAACAGCGACAGCCATTCTGCCTGTGGCTGTGTCTATTGGTCACATTTGCCAACATTGTGTATCAGGAACATAAGGAGCAGAACGGCTTCATATTGATGATAAGGGGTGAATCCCTTACAAGTGATATTGCAACAAACTCCTCCAAGATGTAAGTAGACGAGGCAAAACAAGGAAGAAATACTGTGGGCATCCAGCTAGGTGCTGAGTATGTGCTAAGAGAGCAAATAAGCAGCCCTGAGATGGAGCCTGATCCAACCCAAGAGCTGGACCCCTGTCCTTATGTGCGAAGTGTCCTTGTGGCAACATTCCAATGATACTTACTGGTATGTTCCAAAGTGCTGAATTAAATGCAGAAACATGCAGTTGGTGGATTGGAGATGTGCCACAAAGATGTGGCATGACTGGCACATATCGATTACCAGCGTCCGTGAACATGGGCGCATACCTAGGACACATTCCTTTAAACATTGGTGCTGGGTATCAGAGAGATATGACCCATGGGACAAGTATTGCTGGAATAACCAATGCCCGCTTTGACTTTCACGTGCGGAATTCTCACGGTCTAGCTTCTATCTGTCTTGTAAGAGAATAACAATTTTCATGTTAATGAATTGAAATAAGATGACAATCAGGGTAATAATGATTAATAATCCCTGTTAATGAGCTTCTCACTATTCAATACCAAGAATCTCATCTCAATATCCAGACCTCCGTTGGGGAATGTGGCTTGTTGCTCCCGATATTGAGTAAGACCCCACTGGAATTCTTAAACAATTCTCCCAGATTTTTACCATAGCCAACGTCATTCATAACCTGATAAGATTCTGCCGACAGTTATGGTATTTTCTATGGGGTGTAGGGAAAAATAAAGAAAGTTCCTGTTGAAAATAAATAAATTAAATGTTGGAGTGAGCCTGTCAGCCCAAGGACACATTTAAAATTGGGATAATTTTGAGAAGCGGAAAGTGTAATACAATTTGACAAGTTACATTTGATAACAAGATGCCATATAAGACAAAGATAAAGAGCTATATCATTGCCTGGAATCAGCAGTTTTTATAAGAGGATCTTATTTTAATATTTTATTGGACTGTTAAAATTTCTCCACTGTTCATGTACGAGATAGGACGGTAACCAATACAATGTGTACAATCTTATAAGAGAAAATGAGATCTTGTACTGAAGGATCGTGAAAGAAAAGCTCTTAAGTGGATGGGATTGTTATTTTACTTCCCAGAGATACTAAACAGGGTGACACCAGTCCAAGAGATCTCGGGTCAAACCAGCCCAGGGAACCGATTATGCACTTGCAACTGTTAATTTTAAGGGAGTGGGTCTAGTAAGAGCTTAACCCTAAATACTAGTTCAAGACTTAATTGACAATGTAGACAAGTATATTGAGAATATATCATTCGGAACTCGTGGCCAGATACATGTACAGGGATCTTAGTATGTGAGTTTGAGTAATCCAGAACCAGAAACGTAGGATGCATTTGTAATTTACCCATTTAGGGGTAAGGAGAATGGTAAATTCATATTTTATTGATAACACTGTAAGGCACTAATAATGGCACATTTTTTGGGTATAAAGTTGAATCTCTTAGGTTTGTCCAAGATGAATGTGTGTATTTACTAAGTTCACATGGATAGATAATAAATGGTGCTAACTGAACTTTGCAGATAACCATGAAGACATACTTCATCTAATCGTAATATGGTGCACCTATGTTTAGACCTATAGTTGAGAATTCCAAGCCGTTGGTCACAGTTTGCATACTGGGATCTGACAAGGCAGTTCAGGAATCCCGAACCTAATGTGGATTTCTCTAGCCAACAAGAAAATTTACCTCTCTGTAGGATAGGCTTGTGAAAATACTCACATGGTCTGCCTCCAAGTTGCAGAAAACTCACCTTAAGAGGTTTTCACCTGGTAGGTAGAACCCTGACCCTTTTGACAGGATGATAAGCTAAATGTATCCACCTGGAAAGTTAGGCTGAGAAACAGTCAAAAGGCAGAATGTCTACTGTTGCGACTTTGGTGCTTACTGTCATCAACATTACATGCATTTGCTGTTAAAACATTAAAAATATTTTTAAAACATCTATAGTTTTGCAAGCTGTGCAAATGGTAATGACGTGGAACCAACGATATACCTGGTGTCTGCCTTCCTGAATCCATCTCTGGTGAAGGGGAACCAAGATAACATTTTCATGCATAATTTGATTCACTATATTCCAAGCCAGTAGGATGACTGACCAAACTGTAAGGGGATTCCAAATTATTAAGGATTTAACACTCCAATAGGATCCTTGGAGAACCAGATTGGGTAGAAATCCTACAATTAGTTTGTGCCTACTTGAATCAGAACAGTTTGTTCAGTTGCCATCGGGGGGCACTGATATGGGAAGTAAAGGGATATCAGTGTTCTCTATGTTAAAATTGAGTCTCTGGGTTATTAGGATTAATAGCATTTTTTTTTCCTCTGAATGTGTCATCTCTGCGTATGTTGAGAAATGGAATATACAAGGGACACAGACATTATTCTAGAAAAATTTTCAAATGTGATTATGGGAAGATAACCAAATGTGATCAAAAGGGTTGTGGGGCAGGGATAGAGTGCTGTCTGCTGAAGAAATATTTGCTGTAACTAAAACTTGCCTTCACTGAAGGGTCTTCTGTGCGTGCAACTTGCAATAATACTTTCTGAATTAGCTTAGTCTAAATTCTTAGTGGCTTGGGCCCCAGAACATGTTTGTAAATAAAATGTCGGGAGTGAAATATAGGTAAAGCAGTGAAACATATTCTGCAACCAGGTGTGCTCAGACATATGCTCCCAAGAACTTGCGCATCGTATTCTAGCAGCTTGTGGGGGATGTGGGTAGGGGCATGCCACTTGTAGTTTTTGCTGATCCAGTACATTAGACCACTATGGTGTGCCACCTGGATCTGTTTAGTCAAGGTCTCTGTCATTATTGTGGGAAATAGCAATTTAGTTCATGATCCAAAAGGCTGAGAAACCAAAGATCCACAGTTAACGCCAAGGGAACGTTGTTTCGAGCTACATTCAGCCACCATTTCTTCAATCTTTTCCTGAACTACTCTACTTACCAGGAAGTCTCTGCCATCTGGGGCATCATGTCAACCCAACGCATAGCTGTACACAGGGTTCCTTGGTGGCCTCCTCTACACTGGGGAAACAAAATGAAGAATGGGTGAGCATTTTGCGGAACACTGATGTTCTGGCTGTAAAAATAACCCTACGGCTCCAGTTGACTGCCACTTCAACAAATTTGGAGATGGGGGGTATTGGGGGAAAAACCTCTAAATTTGCAGATTATACTAAGGTATAGTGAATTGTGAGGATGGTGCTGAACTATTGCAGAGGGACATTGACCAAGTGGCAAATGAATTTCAAAGCAAGGTAAGGCATGCCGATACAAGAAACATGGAGAGACAATACAAGACCAATGGTTTAACTTTAAGGGGAGTACAGGAGGAGAGGGACATTGGGGTTCACATCCATAACTCTCAATAAGTGGCCAGGAAAATTGAAACAATTAAGAAGGCTGATAGAATCCTTTAATTTATAAATTGGAACATAGAGTATAAAAGCAAAGATGTGCTGCTACACCTTTACATATCATTGGTCAGACCACATTGGACTGTTGTGTTCAGTTCTGGGTGCTTTGTTTAAGGAACGATGTTAAATTCCTGGAGAGAGTGCACAACAGATCTAGTAGAAAAATACCAGGAATGAGGGATTTTATACAGAAGGAAAAATTAAAGAAATTGGGCTTAATCTTCGTGGAGCAGAGAAGTTTCAGAGGTATCCTTAGTGAGTTTGTTAAAACTATGAAAAAATTTGACAGAATAAAGGATATTTTGTTTCCACGAGTTCGTATGTCAGTAACTAGGAGTCACAATTTCAAGATTGTCAAAAAGAGAGTAGAGAGTGAGATGGAGAGAAATTTCTTTACTCAGTGTCGTTAGGACTTGGAGTACATTGCCTGGGAAAGTGGTGGAGATGGATCATAAAATAGCCTTCAAAAGAGGCCTGCATATATATTTGAAAGCGATGAATTTAGGGGACTATGGAAGTAGGCTGGAGAAAAGGACGATGCAGGGCGGCGCTTTCAGGAAGTGGTACAGGCACGATAGGTCAAATGGCATCCTTGGTATTATAAAATTGTATGATTTTATGATTCTATATTACCATATTCCCTGGCCAACATTTCTGACTCAGGTCTGCAGAAGTGCTTCAGCAATGCTTCGCACGAGCTGGAAAAATAGATCTCCTTTTCTTCTTGGGGACTCTGCAGCTTTGACAGATTGGTTGGTTTAATGTCACGTGTACTGGAGTACAGTGAAAAGCCTTGTTCACAAGCAATGCAGACAGATCACAGTAAGCGAGGATGTATAGATCAAACTTAGACAGAGGCATACAGGTTACATTGCACAGGGCATGTGCTAGGCAAGATCAACACTAGCAAGATGAGCATTGTTTGAGGCTGGAAAGTCCATTCATTAGTCTAGTAACAGCCAGAAGAAGCTGTTCTTGAACCTGCTCATGAGCGTGTTCATGCTTCTATACCTTCTACCTGATGGAAGAGGCTGTAGAAGATCATTACCAGGGTGCGATGGATTGTGTTCTCCTCCTTTCTTCCTGAAGTCAATGGTCAGTTCTTCAGTTTTGCTGAAGTAGATAGAGAGGTTCTTCTCATTGTACCTCACCATCAAGCCCGCTATCTCCCTTCTGTATTCTGACTCATCATTGTTAAATATCCATCCTCAAACTTGTAGATAGCATTTCTTGAGGATTTGGCAACACAGTCGTGGGCGTACAGGCAGTACAGTAGGGAGCTGAAGATGTATCCCTGGGGGGCTGAAGTGGTGAGTGTTATTGTGGAGGAGGTGCACTTACTCATCCTCACTGATTGCAGCTTATGGGTCAGAAAGCTGAGGAGCCAATCGCAGAGGGTGGAGCCAAGACCAAGGCCTCGGAGTTTTGAGGTCAGTCTGGAGGGGATAATGGTTGAAGATAGAGCTGTAGTTAAGGAGCAGGAATCTGATCTAGGCATCGGTGATGTTCAAATGTCTCAGGGATGAGTGCAGGAATAGGGATATGGCTTCCTCTGTGGATCTGTTACATCAATAGGAAAATGTAAGGGATAGCAGTAGGTTGGGAGACTGGAGTTGATGTGGGCCATGACCAGCCTCTCAAAGCACTTCAAGATTATAGAGGTCAGAACCATTGGACAATGGTCATTAAGGCACACTGCATGTGTTTTCTTGGGTACAGGGATGATGGTGGTCTTCCTGAAGCAGGTAGGGATGTGTGCTTGTAGGACAGAGAGGTTGAAGATGTCGGTGAGTACCTATGCCAATTGGTCCTCTCAGGATCTGAGTGCTCGGCCAGGGACACTGTCTGGGCCCATCACTTTCCCTGTCCTGGCTCCCTGGAAGACTGATCTGATATCTGCAGCAATGAAAGTATAAACAGGTGCTTCTGGGGTTGTCAGGTCAGGCGACACCACACCGCTGGCATAGAAACCAATAAGCACATCAGGGAGGGATGTGTTTTTGTACACTATCTTGCTCTGCTTCATTTCGTATCCTGTAATGGACTCAATAGTCTTCTTGAGTTCAATAATTTTAGATTCTGAACACCTTGTTTCATGTCCTTTACCCACACCCACCCTCAAGACCCTGTCATGACATGAGCTGTTTAGGTACAGCCAAATCATTTGTTCCTACAAATGGTTCCTATTAGTAGCTCTTCTCCTTTTCTGACTTGCTAGCAACCATCCCTTTCTCCACCTGTCTTTCTCTGTCCACCTATCTGCTTTCCCTTTGCACCCCCCACACCCCAGCACCCCCACCACCTTCTTCAGCAAATATGTGACCTTTTCCTAGTTACTGTCAGTTCTGAAGAAGCATCACTGGACTCAACACATTAACTCTGCTTTCTCTCCACAGATGATGCCAGGTCCGGCAAGTTTCTCCAACACTTTCTGTTTGTGTTTCAGAACTTCAGCATCCGTAATTCTTTGTTTGATTTTCGTAACACTCAAAGGCCATTGGGTATTTGGTACATGTGGCCTTCCATTAGCGTCACTTAATCCTTAAGTATGCCAGAGATGTAACACCAGCTGTGATGTGGATTTATTCCCAAAAGTGCACCCCTGTATACGAATAGGCTCTGAGGAATCATTTAAAAAATGCTGCTGCATCCCTAAGCACACCCACTTCCATAGGGACCTCAGAGGTTCAGCATCCATCCAAATCTGAGCACTGTTGGATCAAATGACTCAGAAATGACCCCATCGTTGTGATTTTGAGTCATTTGATAAATGCAACTTTCTCTTATGAATAAAACATTTCGCGGGTAATTTTCTAATTAATGCTATCAAACAGAATCAAGAACACTTAACGTATTATTATTTGAAACTTATGGTGGCTCCTTGCTTCACCAATTTTAAGCACTTGAATGAACATGCATTATGTTATTATTAGTGTTTTAATGAAATCTAATACCAGCAGGTGAACAAACCTTGAGCTCAGACATATAGTTTCCTTTGTACATTGGCTCTGAAGGGCCATTTTTGATTCTTTAGTGGCTAATTTTTTTTGATCAGTTATTATTCTGAGACCAAACCTCCCAGAATGTGTAAGTGACAGGAGTAATCTGTTCAGTCATTTACACCAAGTTTCTCCCATCAGTTGCGATCATCAGTCATACAGCCAAACCTTGTCAGCTCATTCCCAGAGCTGTACAATGAACTCCCTGTTATGGCTCGATACTACAGCGTAACCTTTTTTTTTAATCACAATACTGCCATCAGCCACCATCCGTGTAATAAACGGTACCTCCTCTAAAAAGGCCCCAGAGAAAATCATTCTATTTTCATTCAAATTCGTTTAGATGAAGGATATTTATTCAGCATGGTGATTAAATGAACATTAAGAAACTGAAAAAGCGCACTCACATAAATAGAATACTTACCATTTTTAATATGTGGGGTTTGATCAGATGCTTTTAGTCTTCAAAATAAATTCAAAAGCAGTTCGCAGGGTCAGCAGCAATAAATAAATTTTAAAAATTGATACATTGTTCTGAGTACTGATCTATATTTGGGTTTTCTATTCCCTTCTACCAAATGCTGAAAGCACGAAAATGCAAAACAGAATTAACAAAGTGCAGGACTTTTTTCAATACTTAATATACTCATTAAAAACAGTCATACTTCTTTCATGTAATATTTCCATATGTGGTATTAAAATATATCACTTTTAGTTGGTGCAATTTAACTGGGATCAATTTGTCCTTAAGAGGCTGGTTGCTTGAGTTGAGAAATTCCCCCTCTTTTTTTTTGAAGAATCAAGTCACACATTTTCTTTGCTCTGGGTGGGAGTTTACGATGGGAGTGGGTGGGTGTGAGATAGAGATGGGCTGCTAATTCTGGAAGCAAATCCTACGCAGCCATGGGGTGAATGAGGGCTGAGCTGGCCTAGTGTGACGTGGGCCAGTGTAAGGCTGGCCCTGGTTCGCTGGGACTTGCTCCCCATTACAACAAAAGCAGCTAACCCTCTAGCTTTCACCTCTCTCATTCACCTCACCACCCGTCTTACCACTCCCCAGGGGTCCTTAAATCTGCCATGCCAATGCAGTGTCAGCTCATGTCCTTTGGAAACACAATCCAACAAGCTTTGTTTTGATGGGTATCTTTAAATGGTCGTGATAAATTGTGCTATCTATGGTCTCTTTTGTCAATGTTTTTTGCGCATAAGATTAAGAGGTGTCATGTGGTTGAGGCTCTGTTATTATTATTTCAATGATTTGAATGATGGCCAATTTTAAAAGCCTAGGAACAGGATTTTCCATCCTTACACTTTTCTGAATGGGTGCTTTTTTTTTCTCAGCAGTTTTACACGCTGTTGTTGTATGGCTCATTGGTTATATTGTCACAATTCTAGTGGGAATACTGCACCAGAAATCAAGCCCCACTATTCTGCATAGAACCATAGAATCCCTACAGTGTGGAAACAGGGCCTTCAGCCCAACAAGTCCACACTGACCCTCAAAGCATCTCACCCAGACTCACCCTGCCATAACCCACTTAATCTACACATCCCTGAACACTACGTGCAATTTATCTTGGCCAATCCACCTAGCATGCGCATCTTTGAGCTGTGGGAGGAAACTGGAGCACCCAGAGAAAACCTACACAGACACGGGGAGAATGTGCAAACCGCACACAGGCAGTTGCCCAAGGGTGGAATTGAATCCAAGTTCCTGGTGAATGTCATCAGAAATGTGAAATGTGACCAATTTAACCTCAGTGGTGGCTAATGCCTGACTGTGACAAATATCTAGGGTAAAAGGGTAAGTTTAAAACATTCACAATAATGTTCAGCCAGAAGTGTCATGTAGGTCACCCATCTTGGCCTCCTCCAGTGCTCCCTGGCATTACAGATACCAGTCTTCAACTAATTTGTTTCACTCTATGTGATGTCAAGAAGCAGTTAGAGGTACTGGATACTGCAAAGGCTGTGGTCTGTGATTACATTCTGGCAATTGTATTGAAGACTACTGTATCAGAACTTGCTGCTCCCCTGGCCAAGGTACAGCTGCAACACTGTGAACAAGCTAACAAAGTGGAAACTTTTACAGATATGTGCAGTACGCCAAAAAAGGACAAATCTAACCCAACCAACTTGTGATCCATCAGTCTACTCTCCATCATCAGTAAACTGATGGAAGGTGTCATTAACAGTGGAACCAAGCAGCACCAGCTCAGAAATAACCTGCTCAGTGACACCCAGTCTGGGCTCTGCCAGGGCCAGCTCCTGGCCTCATTACAATCTTTGCTCAAACATGGACAAATATGGCAAGTAACATTTGCAGCACACAGGTGCCAGGCAGTGACCATCTCCAACAAGAGACAATCTAAATTTCATCCCTTGAGATTCAGTGAATCAACCACTATCAACAGCCTGAGGGGCTACCATTAAGCTGCAAGCAAATTGGACCAGCCAGATAAATACTGTGGCTACAAGACCAGATCAGAGGCTGGGAATTCAGTGATGAGTAACCCACCAAGTACAGGGCGCAATTTATCACAACATGTCGCCTCTTATGAGTGTGGTGGAATAATCTCCATTTGTTTGGATGACTGCAGCTTCAAGAATACTCACATAACACAATCCAGGACAAAGCAGCCTGCTTGAATGGCACCTCATTCTCCAACCTCAACATTCACACACTTTACTATCAATGTATAGTGCCAGCGCAAGTGGCCTTCCCCCCACTAATAGGATGCTGCCATGAAGCTATAAAACATATTTTACACACCATACAAGTGACTGATTTAATACATGAGGACAGTGCAAGGTATGTAGTCTATGGGTTCCAATGACAGGTCATTTTGTGGCTGTACAGGACAATGTTTAAGCCACATTTTGGAAACTGTATTCAATTCTGGTCTTCCTGCTATAGAAAAGATGTTGTGAAACTTGAAAGGGTTCAGAAAAGATTTACAAGGGTGTTGCCAGGCTGGAGAGTTTAAGCTGTAGGGACAGGATGAATAGGCTGGGGCTATTTTCCTTGCAGTGTCGGAGGCACAGATGTCACCTTGTAGAAATTTATAAAATCTTGAGGAGCTTGGATGGCATGATTAGTCAAGGTCTTTTCTCCAATGCAGGCATGTCAAAAACTAGAGGACATAGTTTTAAGGTGAGAGAGGAAAGATTTAAAAGGGACCCCAAGGGCAACCTTTTCATGCAGAAGAGGATGGTTCGTGTATGGAATGAGCTGGCAGAGGAAGCAGTGGAGGCTGGTAGAATAACAACATTTAAAAGGCATCTCGATGAGCACATGAATATAAAGAGTTTAGAGGGATGTGGGCCAAATGCTGGCAAGTGGGACTAGATTAATTTAGAATATCTGGTCAGCGTGGATGAGTCGGACTGAAGTGTCTGTTTCTGTGCTATTTCTGTACGACTCTATGACAGGCAGATTGTACCTGACAACACGTCCTGTTGACCATACACAGTGGGCAGCATACTGCTTGTGCTAAAATAGCCGGATTTGTAAGCCTCAGTAAGGCATATCCAAGTTAAATGTGTTCTGCTATTGGTAATATCTTATTAAATATTTGAAACTGTGCTAGGGATTACACCAGCAATCAACTCAAGATCATCTGCTGGGCCCACAGTGTGATGCAATTGTGTACACTAGAAACTTCATACTCAGGTCTCTGTTTTATTAGTGGAAAGCAATTTTTCCAAACATTAAACCACAACAGCATCTTGGGAGACAGCCAGACTCTGTTTAATCTTTATGACGGTGCTGTGATCAATCATAATCTACCTGCCTGAGAATTACAATTGAACGTTGGCTGTTCTTGCTGCCTCTCCATGCCAGTGATGGCCCACCCAATCTGCACCCTCTTCTTGTACTGAAGAAGATGGTATCTTTCTTATCAAGACTTTTTCTTGTATCCTAATTCTAATGTGTGCAAAACGAAAAGCTTCAGTTTCCAGTCTCCTTTTAGCAATTTTTAAGCACTATACTCCCAGGCGTTTATTTATTACAGCAATTTTTGTAAGATATGCGCCATCAACCCCGACCTGTCTGTAACTGTTACTGAAGTGAACACCAGCTTTCAGAAATGCTAAACAGAATATTCATGAGGTTTTGCTGGGGATGCTCAGGGATAGAAATATTTTAATCATTGTAATTATTGCCATCTGAACAACTTCTAAGATATGCCTTCACTACAATCACATAAAAATTACAAAATAAGGCTGAAATGTGTACATTTTTCACATCAGCTTCTGGGAGAAGCTTCAATACAAGTGCAAGAGGTTTAAATTTACAGCTTAATCTTTCAAATAACCACAATGAAAGTAAATAGCAACAGACAATCAATAAATATTCATGTGAAGTTTTTTGCATGAAACAGCTGACTTCAAAGGCAATTGGGTAACTGGAATTACAGGCACTTAAGCACAAATTATTGGCAGACATTTCAGAGCTGTACTATGGTAGTGCTGTGTCAATGGAAAATGGTCAATGGTCTTGAAAAGCAACCATTTTAAAATCCTTAGACATGTTTTTAAATTTCTCCGTGGTCTCTCTCTCTCTCTCTCTCTCCTTTCACTGTAATCCCCTTCAGTCCTAGATTCCTCTGAGGTTAATGTGCTCTTAATTATGATCTTGAACACTTGCTCAGTTTTAATTGTGCCAATCCTTTTGGCTTGCTTCGGCTGCCTTGATCATATGGCCTAGAATTCCACATTCTAGAATTCTGTGTATCACCACCTTTCTCATTCCTCTTTTTAGGCAATTGTTAAAACTTAATTGTTTGGAAAAGCATTTGGCCAAGTGTTCTCATATCTTTGGATGAGGTTCTATGTCATATTTTGTTTGGTGATGTTCCTGAAAATTTTATTAGATTGAGAGGCTCATTTCAAATTGGTGCTGTTATTATTTCCTATTAGACTTGTAAGGGCTGGTGTCATCCTCTCAGAGAGAGTGAAACTGTTCCATCAGACACAACTGGATGATTGGCTAACCAGCACAAAGCAGAGAGTTGGAATAAATTAGTCTTTTTCTGGTTGGCATGAGAGGGGCACCACAGAGTTCAGTTCTCGGAACCCAGCTATTTACAAACAATATTAATTACTTGGGTGCAGGAATATTGCCAAAACTGCAGATCACGCTGAAATGTGTGGGCATGTAAGTTGCAATAAAGAAATAGAAAAAACTACAAATTGGATTAATAAGTTAGGGGAATGATCCAGATGGTGCTTGATGTGGATTAATATGCGGTTATCCATTTTGGTTGGAAGAATAGACTTTTTCCAATTTATGCACTGGCCATCCAGATCCCTCAGATTCTCAGAGCTCTGCAATCTCTCACCATTTATACAATACACTATTTTTCATTCTTCCTGCCAAAATGGAAAATTCCTCGCGTTCCCATTTTATATTCCATTTGAAACATCTTTGCCCACTCACCCAACCCATCTATATTCTGTAATGGCCTCACCTTGCCCTCTTCAAAACTTACTTTTCTACCAATCTTTGTGTCATCAGCAAATGTAGCAACCAAGTTCATTCATGAGTTCATTCATCCAAGGCATTTATATAAATTGTGTAAGGTGGAGATCTCGGCGCTGATCCCTGTGACACAATGCTTGTTATAGCTTGCCAACCATAAAATAACCCATTTATGACTACTCTGTTTTCTGTTCGTTAGCTAATCTACTCAGAATGCCAACACGACAGCCTTACATCATGAACTTTTATTTTCCGTGACAACATGTGATGTGTCAACTTATCAAATGCCTTCTGGAATTTCAAGAACAGCAAATCCACCTTGTTCACAACGCATATTACTTCCTCAAACAAGTCCAAAATGTTGATTAAACATGGCTTCTCTTTCACAAAATTATGTTGACTCTGCTTGATTATCTTGAACTTATCCAAATGTCCTGTGCTGACATCTTAATGAGATTTTAGCTTCTTTTCTATGACAGATGTTAAACTCACTGATCCACACTGCCCCCTGTCACAGTTTATTACTTTCTGCCTGCTTTCTTTTGTGAATTAAGGAGTTACATATGCCATTTCCCATTCTGACAGAATTTTCCCTGAATCTAAGCAATATTAGAAATGAATGCCAATGCATCAGCTACCTCACTAACTGCTTTTTTTAAGATCTTAGGATCAAGTCCATGAAGTCTTGAGGGTTTGCCAGCTTGCAGTTTGAATAATTTTTCCACACTATTCCTCTATGGATTGGAGTGTTTTTAAGTTCTTCCCTCTGTTCCATTTCCTATTTGCAGCTATTTCTGAGACATCGTTTACATCCTCTACAGTAAAAATTGATCTAAATACTGGTTTGATTTGTTTGTTGTCTCCTTAATTCTCCAGGCTCACATTTTGCTCTGTTAATTAGTTTTTTTTAAAAAAATATATAAAATCTCTTCTTTTCAGTTTCAATACTTATAGCTAGCTTTCTCTTGTATTCCAATGTTTTCTTCTTAGCAATCTTCTGACCTGTCACCCTTCTTAACACAATTGTATACGTTTCTTTAATTTAATATAATCTGTAACTTTTAGAGGTAACAATGGATAGTGGATCTTTTTCTTGGAAGTTTTCTTTCTCATTGGAATTTATCCATTCTGTGCATTCAGAAATGTTCCCTTGCATTCTCCCATTATTTCTGTATAACTTAATTTATCAGCTCGCTTTAGCTAGCTCTGCTTTCATACCCTAAGATTTGTCCTTGTATAAGTTTAAAATATTATTGTTGCACCCACTCATTTCTTCCTCTTTGCTGCTGCCTAGGAATGTCTTCACCAATAGACCATTAATTAATGCTATTCTGTTATACAATATCAGCTCTATTATGTGCTGCTTTCTGGTCAGCTCAAGGAAGATCTATT
The DNA here is from genome assembly GCF_030684315.1 of Stegostoma tigrinum. Classification (NCBI taxonomy): domain Eukaryota; kingdom Metazoa; phylum Chordata; class Chondrichthyes; order Orectolobiformes; family Stegostomatidae; genus Stegostoma; species Stegostoma tigrinum. The sequence continues at coordinate 85,686,701 of NC_081356.1, forward strand.
CTAAGGAACTATTCTAGAAATATTCTATTAGCTCCTTAAATAAGTTACCTTTGCCCATTTGATTTTTGCAATCATTAAGAAGGTTAAATTCCCCCATAATTATCGTGGTATCTTTCTGATGAGTTACCATTACTTCTTTCATATTCCATCTGCTGTGTAGTTACAAGCCTATTAACTACAAGTGATATCTTGTCTTTATCAGTTCTCATCACTATCCAAGCTGCTTCTCTATCATGTTTTTATAACTTAAATCATCTATCTCTTTCATTTTAATAGCATGATTAATTAGCGGAGCCACCCTTCCATCTTTCTCAGCTTCCTATCCTTCCAAACTGTCCTCAATCTTCAATATTCAGATCTCAATCTCTATATTCCTATAGCATGTTTCTGTACCCCAATCTCCATCATCCTATTGTCATGCATCTGTAACAACATTACAAATAAATTCTAGGCCATGTGTTAAAAAATGTTATGCAGTGTTCTTAAATTACCTAGATCAGTTCAAACTCGCAATTTTTGCCCGTTAATGTAATACAGTTTTCAATTATTTCCTAAGCAAATGATATAAATGGTATTGTGTTAAATTGAGTTTTGGTTGCTTGACAGAAAGTATTCTTTCCCGCATTGCTGGTTTGAAATTCCATATGTGGCAAATTGCATCAATTATTAGACACTTTTCTTTGGTAGTAGACTTAATTAGTCAAGAGAAATGATATGATTGGATTAGACTAGATTCCCTACAGCGTGGAAACGGGCTCTTTGGCCCAACAAGTCCACACCACCCCTTGGAGGATCCCACCCAAACCCATCCCCCTATAACCCACACACCTCTGAAAACTACAAGCAATTTAGCATGGCCGATCCACCTAGCCAGCACATCTTTGGACTGTGGGAGGAAACCAGAGCACCCAGAGGGAACCCATGCAGACATGGGGAGAATGTGCAAAAATCTGCACAGATAGTTACCCAAGGCTGGAATCGAACCCAGGTCCCTGGCTCTGTGAGGCTGCAGGGCTAACCACTGAGCCACCATGCCACCCTCAGGCATTGTATATCAACCAACATATAACCAAAAGACTTATTGTTTAGATTCTATAATACTATAATTCATTCTATATTTCTATAATTCACTCATATTTTTCCTTCACATTAGCCTTGTACATTTTTGTAATCATATTCAGTAAATTTCAGCAACTAATAAATACTTCAGATATTTTGTTTAAGCTGCTAATACACAATTTAACAACTATAATAACTTGTCATCATAAACTAATTAAGACTACGTGCCGTAACATATTTGTTCTGACAAAAGTAGCTGCAACAAAATGGTATAACTGAAGGGGACGTATAATACAAGATTGGCGTCATGTTCTCCTTGTTATAATATACAATGAAACCAACACTATGTCCCACACCAATATGATGAAAGAATCATATTGTAAATCATAAAAAGAATTGTTGTCTTACCTTTCCTTTGCTAAAATAATGAGGTAACCATACTTTAGATGATGAATATTGTTTCTTTGTAAGCATTTGCTTGTATGGTCAGGAAATCCTAACAACCCAGGGATGTTTAGTTCAAGGCTCATTCAGAAGGTCAGGAGGAATGGGATACAGGGGAACTTAGCTGCTTGGATACAGAATTGGCTGGCCAACAGAAGACAGCGAGTGGTAGTAGAAGGAAAATATTCTGCCTGGAAGTCAGTGGTGAGTGGGGTTCCACAGGGCTCTGTCCTTGGGCCTCTACTGTTTGTAATTTTTATTAATGACTTGGACGAGGGAATTGAAGGATGGGTCAGCAAGTTTGCAGACGACACAAAGGTCGGAGGTGTCGTTGACAGTGTAGAGGGCTGTTGTAGGCTGCAGCGGGACATTGACAGGATGCAGAGATGGGCTGAGAGGTGGCAGATGGAGTTCAACCTGGATAAATGCGAGGTGATGCATTTTGGAAGGTCGAATTTGAAAGCTGAGTACAGGATTAAGGATAGGATTCTTGGCAGCGTGGAGGAACAGAGGGATCTTGGTGTGCAGATACATAGATCCCTTAAAATGGCCACCCAAGTGGACAGGGTTGTTAAGAAAGCATATGGTGTTTTGGCTTTCATTAACAGGGGGATTGAGTTTAAGAGTCGTGAGATCTTGTTGCAGCTCTATAAAACTTTGGTTAGACCGCACTTGGAATACTGCGTCCAGTTCTGGGCGCCCTATTATAGGAAAGATGTGGATGCTTTGGAGAGGGTTCAGAGGAGGTTTACCAGGATGCTGCCTGGACTGGAGGGCTTATCTTATGAAGAGAGGTTGACTGAGCTCGGTCTCTTTTCATTGGAGAAAAGGAGGAGGAGAGGGGACCTAATTGAGGTATACAAGATAATGAGAGGCATAGATAGAGTCGATAGCCAGAGACTATTTCCCAGGGCAGAAATGGCTAGCACGAGGGGTCATAGTTTTAAGCTGGTTGGTGGAAAGTATAGAGGGGATGTCAGAGGCAGGTTCTTTACGCAGAGAGTTGTGAGAGCATGGAATGCGTTGCCAGCAGCAGTTGTGGAAGCAAGGTCATTGGGGTCATTTAAGAGACTGCTGGACATGCATATGGTCACAGAAATTTGAGGGTGCATCCATGAGGATCAATGGTCGGCACAACATTGTGGGCTGAAGGGCCTGTTCTGTGCTGTACTGTTCTATGTTCTATGTTCTATGTTCTAATTAACAGTGGATCCCGACTTCTACAGTCATCAAATCGATTTGGATCATTTAACACATTTGGAGCCCAAAAATGCTGATTCTTAAATCTATGTGTTCCAAAAACGCACTGAAGATAGCCACTGAATCCTCAAATCATTACAAAATTCACAGCAAGTTCTTATATGGAAGACAACAGCCTGGCCAATTTCCATGATATTTAACACCTTCAAAAGAACTTACAGGGCAGGATTCCTCAATTCCTGTCTACCCTGCCCAACGAGTAAACAACAGGGCACTCAAGTGCTTCAGCTGTTGAATTAGGCCCAATTCTGCCATTGTCATGGGCTAAAAAGAGTTTTCATGTCTTTTCCATCTCAAGTGATTATTTCTAAGGAACACTAATTTCCTTTATGGCTGAAGAAAGCGAAGTTAGACCAAAAAAGTAGTTGAACTAAAATGTCTGAAAGACTGGATGACTAGCCAAAGATGGCTGACAGAAATGGCCTACTTTTCATGACCCACAATATTTTTACACCTCCTGATTACCTGGTATTGTTCTCCATTTGGAATTGCATCTGTGTACTTCAATGTAATATATATATGTTGATTTGTTCCAAGAAACTGTTTGTATATCAGAAGGACATACTGACATAACTAGTCTGGACATTAGAATAGACTCCAATGATCACTAAGCAGGCACTAATCTAACAAGAGTAGATACGACAAGCCTTATTATAGTGCTGCTCCTTAATCAAACTGATAGTACTGACGCAACATTACTGTGTGATAACCTACAGTAATGATGATAGATGCTGGCTTAAATTGACGTTTACTTTGTTCTACAGTAGTGTCTGTAATTTTATAGAACATAGAACAATACAGCGCAGAACAGGCCCTTCGGCCCTCGATGTTGCGCCAACCTGTGAACTAATAAGCCCCTCCCCCTACACTATCCCATCATCATCCATATGCTTATCCAAGGACTGTTTAAATGCCCCTAATGTGGGTGGATTAACTACATTGGCAGGCAGGGCATTCCACGCCCTTACCACTCTCTGAGTAAAGAACGTGCCTCTGACATCTGCCCTAAACCTATCACCCCTCAGTTTGTAGCTATGCCCCCTTGTACAAGCTGAAGTCATCATCCTCGGAAAAAGACTCTCACTGTCTCACTGAGCATTATTTTTCTGTACTCACCTAATTCATGGAGTCAATGATCAAACTCATGTGAAATCACATTTTAAAACATTCAATTTATTGAGAGGAGACTGACTGCCCTTCACATCAAGATAACATTGAACTAAATGTGGCATTTAGGAGGCCAACAGACCAAAGTAATTAGTGATTAGGAGAAAAGTTCTCCAGCAGCTGGGAGTCATACCTGGCACAAAAGACAACTGAAAGGTAAACATCTAAGACTGAAGATGTCACTAACAGGAATTCCTAGGCTGAACCTTATTTAGTTGCTTTGTTAATGCCCTTACATCTTTCTAAAGTTCAGAGAAACAGAGCTATTTCGTGAAGATATGTTTGGTTCTCAATTCCTCAGGTGGTAAAGACACCTGTGCCTATATGCAGAAAGACTTGGACAATATCCAGACTTCGACTGATTAGGAGCCAAATAAAATTTGCATAGTGTTTCTTGCCACATAGTGCTAATGTCTTGAGACATGAGTTTGAATCCTACCATGTCAGACCGCAAGAGTTGAATTCAATTTATAAATCTGGAATTAAAAGTTAGCCCAATGATATGAAAAAACAGTTGGAGGTAATGGATACCACAATGGCAACGGGCCCTGACAACATTCTTGCAATGGTACTGAAGACTTGTGCTTCAGAACTTGCAGCACCCCTAGCCAGGCCATTCCTGTATAGCTATAACACTGGCATTTAACAGACAATGTGGAAAATTGGCCTGTGCACAAAAAGCAAGACATAGCCAACCTGGTGAATTACAGGCCTGTCAGCCTGTTCTCGATCATTGGCATAGTGATGGAAGGTGTCATCTCCAGCACTATCGAGCAGCTCCTGCTCAGCAAGAACCTGCTCAGTGACGCCCAGTTTGGATCCTGCCAGGGCCACTCAGCTCCTGACCTCATCGCATCATTGGTTAAACATGGACATAAAAACTGAGGGGAGGTGATATGGAGGTCACATTTGATTAAGTATGGCATCAAGAAAATTGAGCAAGACTGGAGTGAATGGAAATCAGAGAGAAAACTCTTCACTGATTGAAATCACACTTGACACATCAGAAGATGGCTGTGGTGATGGCAAATCATTCATCTCAGCTCCAGACAATCTCTGTAGAGTAGTTTCCTAGACCTAAGTACCTTCAGCTGCTTCATCAATAACCTTGCATCCATCATAAGGTCAGAAATGGGGATGTTTGTTAATGATTGCGCAATGTTCAGCTCCATTTGTGACTCCTCAGATATTTAAGCAGTCCATTTCTAAATGCACCAAGGCTCTGGACAATATCCACCCTTGAGCTGAAAAGTAGGAAGTAACATTGGTGCAGTATCAAGTGCCAGGCAATGACATCTTTAACAAGGGAAAATCTAAACATTGTCCCCTGACATGCTGAAGTGCCTGCTATCAGCATTCTGGGGAGACCATTGATCAGAAATTGAACTGGCAGACATATACAGACCGTGCCTACAAGAGTGGATCAGAGGCTGGGAATTCTGTGCCTCATAAATCTCCTCTGTTTCCCCCAAAGCCTGATCACCATTTTCACGGCACAACTCAGGACTGTAATAAAATAATTTCTAATTGTCTGGGTCAGCACGTCTCCAACAATACTCAAGAAGCTTGAGCTTGACACCATCCAGCACAAAACACCACTTGACTTGCCCCCCTTTAATGGTCATTCTATCACTGAAATAGTAGCGATGTGTACTCTCTGCAAGATTCATTACAGAAGCTCAGCAAGGGCCCTTAGACAACACCTTCCAAACTCATAATCACTATCATCTTGAAAGAAGAGGGCAGCAGATATAGGAAAACATCACCACCATCTGCAAGCTCCTCTCCAAACAACACACCATCTGCTGTCCCTTTCTGTGACTGAGTCAAAATCCAAAAGCCTGCCAGTACTGTGGGTGCACATACTCTCCAAAAACTGCAGCATTTCAAGAAGACAGCTCAACACCACCTTCTGTCGGGCAGTTAAAGGTAGGTAATAAATACTTGCCTAGCCATGAACACAGAATGGCACAGTAGCTCAACTGGAATGGCATGGTGGCTTAGTGGTTAGCATTGCTGCCTTACAGCTCTAGGCACCCAGGTTTAATTCCACCTTCAGGCAACAGCCTATGTGTAGTTTGTATGTTCTCCCCACATGTGTGTGCGTTCCCTTTGGGGGCTCTTGTTTCCTTCCGCTATACAAAGACTAGATGAATTGTTGATGCTAAATTGCCCACAGTGTGCAGACTAGGTGAATTAGCCAAGAGAATTACAGGGATCTGGATGGTGTGCTTTTCCAAGTGGGTTTGATTGGGCTGAATGGCCTACTTACATTCATAGGGGTTCTATGCAAATAAATATGCTGAAACTCAAAATAAAACAATGAATTTCAGATGCTGGAAACCTGAAACAAAAGCAGAAATTTCTGGAGAAACCTAGCAGTATCTGTGGAAAGGAAAAGGAGTTAACATTTCAAGTCCATTTTTAAAGAAAAATCACCGAACTCAAAACTTTAACTGTGTCTATCTCCACGGAGATTGCCAGTCCTGCCAAGTTTCTTTGGCAATTTCTGCTTTTGATGCTGAAACCCGGCTTTGTTGTACATCTCATGCGGATTTGCCAACTGCCTTAAGAACATTTAAAGACAAGATTACAGACAGAAAACAAATTGAAAATATTACAGTTACAGGCAGAGCTGCCCGGCTTGCTGAATTTTCTGAGCAATTTTTCTTTTCATATTAATCTGAAGTTTAGTTAATTTTATGGCGGATTGTGAAAAACATCAGGGGGAAGTGATACACTGGCAAGAAGAATGATCAGTGGCAAGATATACTAAATCATACAATTTTAGTGGAGGCACAGGAACAGGGAGATGTGGGGCATGTGTGCACATATAATTGAATGTAGTGGGACAAGTTGTAAACAGATTTTTTTAAAAAGCCTTTCACAAATAAAGGAATGAAATAAATTAATGAAGAAAGTTATTCTAAACCTTCATTTGTCTCAGTTAAGCTCCAGTAATGTTGGGCCCAACTCTCTAAGTACCACACTTTGGAACAAATTGTTAGAGCATTGGAGAGAGAACAGAGGGTATTTCTGAGAGCCAAACCAGAGATAAATTTAAAAATAAACCTCCAAATATGTGGAGAGTTTGATGAAGCTGTGTTGGTTCTCTGCAGAGGAAAGAACATTGTAAGAACTTTAATAGAGGTATTCAAAATCAAGAAGGGTCGTGTCAGAATAAATAAAAAGAAACTGCTTTCAGTGGGAGATATGAGATAACACAGATTTAAGCAGATTTGCAAAAGAACTAGAATTGATAGAAGAAGAATTTTTAATCCTAGAGGGAATAGGTATTGTCTAGTGTTCATTGCCTAAAAGGGTGATGAAAACAGATGCAATCATAACTTTTAAAGTGAATTGGATAAAAGCTAGAAGAGGAATAATTTGAAGGGAGATAAGGAAATGAGATAAATTGGATGGCTCATTCAAAGCATCAGCAGACACCATGGGTTGAATAGTTTACTTTAGTGTGACTGCGGATTCTAATGGAAATTATACCCTAAGCTGACCGGTTAAAAATGAAAGTAGGTAAAAGGATTTTTTTTAAGTGGCATGGAGAATGGGGCCTTTCGCCATCTAACATAGATTCTGCAATCTGTTGTTTTCTCCTGGTGTTTTGCTTGATTGAAAGAGAGAGAGACATCCAAGCTAACTCTTCAGTGGAAACTCTGCATTATTTTCTTCCGAGCAGGCAGTGTCAAGAGCAGTATGGAGCCTTCCACTGAAATCAAACTGCTCAAAGAGAGGGAGGGGAGCAGCGTTGGTAGCATATTGGGAATGTCACTAGTTAGTAGTCCAGGACCTCAGGCTCTGATCTTCTGGAGGCATGGGTTTAAATCCCACCTTGGCAAATGGCAGAATTCAAACAGGAGATCATGCAACCACTGGCAATTGTCCTGAAGGCTTATCTCGTTCACTAATACATGTTAGGAAAAGAAATATACTCACCTTACATTGTCTTACCTACATCTGGGTCCAAATAGAAATGTATGGAAATGTTGTTGCCTCCGAACTGATTTCTGAAATGCTCTTGTAACTTTGCCCAATTGGGGATGGGCAACAAATGATGATCTCGTCAACAGGACCCATACCCCATGAATGAATATAAAACAAAAGGCCCATCTCACTTTTTTATCTGGAGAAAGCTATGATTGCTAGAGAAGGGACAAGAAAAATCGTGAGCACTAAAATGTCAATCAAGTAATTTGTAAGACAATAGATAATAGACAATGAGTGCAGGAATAGGCCATTCGGCCCTTCGAGCCAGCACCACCAGGGGTAAGGGGTGGGTGTTCTGCAGTTGGATGTTACAAAGAGTCACAGAGGGTAAGGTGTTTGTCAGCAAGGGCAGGACGATGAATCTCAGAAACCATCCTCCTGCTTTTTGTCCAGTCCTTCAAATTATGTGTCCTAATTATTGCAGACTGGAGGAGCCATCCTGCCAACTGACAGCAACCCCATTCTGGTTTATAGCCAAGAGGCTGTCTCTTAGCTGTCCAAGGGAATTGGTTCTTAGTTGACCACTTAAGAGCCTCAATTGGCATTTCAGGTTGGGAAGGATGTGTTTGGGTCTTCTTGCCCAGAACATAATTTGTGTCGAGGCAGGGACATGGAATATGTCCAACTTTGCCTCATGAAGTTTCTTTTCCACTCCCAACCCTGCTGCCTCTAGAACTGAATTTGACCCATGGATACTGCATGCTATCTTGAAATTGTGCTGATGAAGAGCCTGTCATACTGATTTGTGCTGCAAGCTGACATCAGAGATTTACTAAAATTAGTAAAAGTTCCTCCTCTTACTTATATATGCTATTAAACACTTTCCATCAGTATTTACTCCTAATCCCTTGATGTGATTGACATCCTAGGATTTCAGAGGGCAGTTTAGAATCAATTACTCTGAAGTCACAGGCCAGGCAAGGATGGCAGATTCCGTTCTCTAAAGGACATTAGTAAACCAGTGCTGCCATTGGACCAGCTCACAAGTAATTCCTTTTGTTTTTAGTTGAATTCAAATCTCACCATTTGCCTTGGTGGGATTTGAACCCATGTCACCTGGTGTTCTTGATTACGAGTGAAGTGACATTGCCACTATGTCGCATGGAGGATGACTTCAGTGAAGCTTGATCCAATATGGCTGACACTTCCAGCACAATTCCTAGACACTCCTGCTGAATTTCTGCTCAAAGCCACCTTATTCAGAAAGTATAAGATCACAGTGCTTCTATCTTTCCTCACCTTTTAACTCAAACACAAAGCCAGGCAGTCTGTGCTGTTCACCGACAATGATTTCTAGGGAGATTTGGATAGACAAGAGTTACAGGGGAGTAGTTACTCCTAAGCATGAAGAAAGCTGGGTAACTGTTAGAAGGGGGAGAAAGCAATCAGTGCAGGGATCCCCTGTAGTCATTCCCCTGAAAAACAAGTATACCGTTTTGGATACTGTTCAGGGGACAACTTACCAGGAGCAGGCACTAAGGTGCAGGTCTCTGGCACAGAGTCTTTCCTTCCTGCACAGAAGGGAAGGGGGCATAGGAAGAGAGTGATAGTCATTGGGCACTCAATAGTTAGAGGGACTGATAGAAGGTTTGCTGGGAACGACACAGTCTCACGATTGGTGTGTTGCCTCCCAGGTGCCAGGGTCCGTGATGTCTTGGATCGTGTCTTCAGGGTCCTGAAGGGAGAGGATGACCCAAGTTGTGATCCACATAGGCACCAACGACATAGGTAGAAAGAGGGATAGGGACGTCAGGCAGGATTTCAGGGAGTTAGGGTGGAAGCTGAGAGCTAGAACAAGCAGAGTGGTTATCTCTGGTTTGTTACCCGTGCCACGTGATAGCGAGGCAAAGAACGTGGAGAGATTTCAGCTGAACACATGGCTGCAGGGATGGTGCAGGAGGGAGGGCTTCAGGTACATGGACAATTGGGGCTCATTCTGGGGAAGGTGGGACCTCTACAAACAGGACGGTCTCCACTTGAACCAGAGGGGCACGAATATCCTGGGTGGGAAATTTGCTAGTGCTATTCGGGTGGATTTAAAATAGCTCAGCAGGGGGATGAGAAACTGTGGTGTAGTTCCAGTACACAGGAGAATGAGTGTAGGGAGGACATGGACAGGACCTCACTGTCACAGGAGTGTGCTGGCAGACAGCAAGCTGGGTTGAAGTGTGTCTACTTTAACGCCAGGTGTATCCGGAATAAGGTAGGTGAGCTTGCAGCTTGGATAGGTACCTTGGACTTCGATGTTGTGGCCATTTTGGAGCCATGGATAGAGCAAGGTCAGGAATGGATGTTGCAGGTTCCAGGGTTTAGATCTTTCTTTAAGGTCAGGGAAGGTGGTAAAAGAGGGGGAGGTGTGGCTTTATTAGTCAAGGACAGTATAACGGTGGCTGAAAGAACTTTTGACGAGGACTCGTCTACTGAGGAGGTATGGGCTGAGGTCAGAAACAGGAGGGGAGAGGTAACACTGCTGGGAGTTTTTTATAAGCCCCCGCAAAGTTCTGGGGATTTGGAGGAGAGGATCAGCAAAACTATTCTGGGCAGGAGTGAAAAGAACAGGGTGGTCATTATGGGAGATTTTAATTTCCCTAACATTGACTGGAAATGTTATAACTCTAGTACGTCGCGTGGATCAGTTTCCTGATACAGTATGTCAAAGGGCTGACAAGAGGGGAGGCCACATTGGATCTGGTACTTGGTAATGAACCAGGCCAGGTGTTTGATTTAGTGGTAGGTGAGCACTTTGGAGAGGGTGACCATAATTTGGTTATCAGAGATAATGGGAACTGCAGATGCTGGAGATTCCAAGATAATAAAATGTGAGGCTGGATGAACACAGCAGGCCAAGCAGCATCTCAGGAGCTCCTGAGATGCTGCTTGGCCTGCTGTGTTCATCCAGCCTCACATTTTATTATCTCATAATTTGGTTATGTTTACTTTAGCAATGGAAAGGGATAGGAACAAGCCACAGGGCAAGAGTTATAGATGGGGGAAGGGCAATTATAATGCGATTAGGCAAGACTTAGGAGGCATAGAATGGGTTAGCAAAATGCAGGGGATGGGGACAATCGAAATGTGGAGCTGGTTTCAGGAACAGATATTGCGTGTCCTTGATAGGTATGCCCCAGTCAGGCAGGGAGGAAGCGATAAGGTAAGGGAACTGTGGTTTACTAAAGAAATTGTCTCTCTTGTTAAGCGGAAGAGGGAGGCTTATGTGACAATGAGACAAGATGGTTCAGATGAGGCGATGGAGAGTTACAGATTAGGTAGGAAGGATTTAAAGAGAGAGTTAAGAAGAGCAAGGAGGGGACATGAGCAGACTTTAGCAGGTAGAATAAAGGAGAACCCTAAAGTTTTCTAGAGGTATGTGAGGAAGAAGAGGGTAACAAGGGTAGGAATAGGGCCAATCAAAGACAGAAGTGGGAAGCTGTGTGTGCACTCTGTGGAGATTGGAGAGATGCTAAGTGATTATTTATCATCTGTTTTCACTGAGGAACAGGAGGCTCCTGAGATGCTGCTTGGCCTGCTGTGTTCATCCAGCTTCACACTTTATAATCTTGGATTATCCAGCATCTGCAGTTCCCATTATTACTGATACAATATTGTAGAGGAGATGACTGAGTTACGGGCTACTAGAATTGAAAGGATTAAGGTTAGTAAGGTGGAGGTGTTATCAATTCTAGAAGGTGTGAAGGTAGATAAATCCCCTGGTCCGGATGGGATTTTTCCAAGGGTTCTCTGGGAAGCTAGGGAGGAGGTGGCGGAGCCTTTGGCCTTGATCTTTGAGTTCTCATTGTCTACAGGTTTAGTACCAGAGGACTGGAGGATTGCAAATGTTGTGCCCTTGTTCAAGAAGGGCAGTAGGGATGACCCAGGTAATTATAGACCTGTGAGCCTTACATCTGTTGTAGGAAAGGTTTTGGCATGGATTATAAGAGATAGGATTTATAATCAACTAGCAAGCAACAATTTGATTGGAGATAGTCAGCATGGATTTGTCAAGGGCAGGTCATGTCTCATAAACCTCATTGAGTTTTTTGAGAAGGTGACCAAGCATGTGGATGAGGGTAGGACAGTTGACGTGGTGTACATGGGCTTCAATAAAGCCTTTGATAAGGTTCCACGTAGTAGACTATTAGAGAAAATACAGAGGCATGGGATTGAGGGAGATTTAGCAGTTTGGATTAGAAACTGGCTTTCTGTAAGGAGGCAACGAGTGGTGGTTGATGGAAAATATTCAGCCTGAAATCCAGTTACTAGTGGTGTGCGTCAAGGATCTGTTTTGGGACCACTGTTGTTTGTCATTTTTATAAATGACTTGGATGCAGGCATAGGTGGATGGGTTAGTAAGTTTGCAGATGACACCAAAGTCGGTGAAGTGGCGGACAGTGTGGAAGTATGTTTCAGGTTGCAGGGAGACTTGGATAAACTGTGGAATTGGGCCGAAAGGTGGCAAATGAAGTTTAATATGGATAAATGTGAGGTGATTCACTTTGGAAAGAATAATAGGAAGGCAGAATATCAGGTCAACGGAGAGATTCTTGGTAGTGTGGATGAGCAGAGGGATCTTGGTGTCCATGTACGTAGATCCCTGAAAATTGCCACCCAGGTTGATAGTGCTGTTAAGAAGGCTTACACTGTGTTAGGTTTTATTGGTAGAGGGATTGTGTTCCGGAGCCGTGATGTCATGCTGCAACTGTACAAAACGCTAGTGCGGCCTCATTTGGAATATTGCGTGCAGTTCTGGTCGCCCCACTACAGGAAGGATGTGGAAACATTGGAAAAGGTGCAGAGGAGATTTACCAGGATGTTGCTTGGTCTGGAGCAAAGGCCTTATGAAGAAAGGCTGAGGGACTTGGGTCTGTTCTCATTGGAGAGAAGGAGCCTAAGAAGGGATTTAATAGAGGCATACAAGATGATCAGAGGATTAGATAGGGCGGACAGTAAGAGTCTTTTTCCGAGGATGATGACTTCAGCTTGTACAAGGGGGCATAGCTACAAATTGAGGGGTGATAGGTTTAAGGCAGATGTCAGAGGCAGGTTCTTTACTCAGAGAGTGGTAAGGGCGTGGAACACCCTGCCTGCCAATGTAGTTAACTCTGCCACATTAGGGACATTTAAACAGTCCTTGGATAAGCATATGGATAATGGTGGTATAGTGTAGGGGGAGGGGCTTAGATTAGTTCACAGGTCGGTGCAATATCGAGGGCCAAAAGGCCTGTTCTGCGCTGTATTATTTTATGTTCTATGTTCTATGTTCTATATCAATACTACACCTGCACCATGTACCACCAGCTTACACAGCAAAGACACCAAATGAGCTTCAGCTTAAATGGCCATGCCTCAATGTCTAAGTGGAGTAGTCCCAAGTCAAGTGAGATAGATCTGTTGTCAGTCATGGAGTACTGGACAATAAATCAAAGGCATCATCCAATATCTGTCCAGGGGCTTGATTGAGTAGTGAAGCAAGCTTGGTGACCTACTTCTTATCCGCTATCTTAAGGTTTTATGAGTAAGTGGCCACTTGGACCTTTCCGGGTCAGAGGTTCTCTATTATTACCTGTGGTAGAGGGCTATTGTTAGCACAATAGGCCAAATCCAACTTGTGCAAGGGGTAGCAATAAATCACTTGGGGAGCTGCTTGGAAATTCAACCAGAGTCTGATCTATTTTGAGATGGTGTGGCTAATTCAAGTCAGTTAGGGAGTGGGCTACAGTCAGTCCTTGCATCCATCCACTGTAGGTCAAATTGCCTTATCAGAGGCCACTGTTATGGTGGGGTATTTGGTGAAGTCAGTTGTAGGGGTTAGAGGCAGCATGCTGGGATACAGAGGGGGCAATAGTTATAAGTAGGGGAGGACAACTCAACATGTAAGTGTGGGGGACAATAAAGCATGGGAGAGGCACAGAGTACTGCAGGGGAATGTGTCATTGACAGTTACCGATGCCAGCTTCCAGTAGAAGAACAGTGCTATATGATGCTTGATATAACTGAGCTGTAGCTGGGGATCAGGGCCTAAAGTGGGAGATGAAGACTTAAATAAAAGTGTTGAGTAGGAGGAATGGGAGACTCAAACCTGATGGCACTGGCAGAGAATGCAAGACAGAAAGGTACATGATCACAGCCTCCTTCCTGTATGAGACTTCTTTGTACCAGCCTTTGGAGCACAACGGTTAACTGTATTTTTTGTGTGCTGCAACTGATGATTGATCACATAACTGACGAGCTGCTCTGTTTCTCATATTCCCTACATAGGCTCATTGGAGCCATCACCGGTTGGTCCAGGCGCAGAATCTATTATTGTGTCTGCAGCTGCTGTACTAAGAGTCTCCACAGTGGATGTCCACTCTCGATGAGGTTCCCGTTCCTGCACAGGTCTGGGAGTTCCTTACAGTACAGCGCAGACACATAAGCCATATAATCCTTGCATCCTCTGCTCTGATCACCCGAAGCCTGCAAAAATTGGATGTGATAAAAGATGGGGATCTATCTGTGAGAACTGCAGCATCGTTACCAGAAAGAAAATGAAGAATTTCAGCAAAAGGAGCATCATTTTCCCCATCGTACAGTGCAACAGTCCATGTCAAAAACACTTACAGGGCAACTGCTTTTGATGGAACTGCTTTAGATGAAGCCATCATTCATTGACAGTAAATATATTACTGCTGGAAAGGGAGGCATTCCCTGTTTAATCCAAACAGCAAAAACAGCTTACCAGTTTGTTCTCTTCTTGCTTTTCGTCTTTTTTATGAAAAGTTAATGTTACAAACTGATGGAAGCTTTCCCAATATCTGAAGGTCCTTCATTCAATAATGACAAAGTTTTAGGATGTAAAAAAAAGCTAACAATCAGACAATTGTAGCATTGTATGTCATTAAGGAAGGGTACCCTCCCCAGCTTCATTTTTCTAGCTGCAGCTATAATGACAGCTCATTGTATAAGTGGTGATGTAGATTCAATATTTATTTGACAACACTATTTACAGTAAAGGTCACCCATGCTTTCAAGGTGTTTTCGTAATGGTTTACTTTCTCTTTCCCTCTCACTGTGTCTAGGAACAGGTTCTGCAGATGGGCTGGAAGGAGCGTAACCTCCCTGTTGACCTTGAAGTTGGAGAAGATGACACCAGGGGCGTTTGTGGTTGGGTGACCCAGATATGCTGAGAACATTCTTGCCAGATGCAACTCACTTTCCTAAGCATAGATTTCATAGGTTTCAGGGGCACAGGCTAGGCAGAGGTGAAGGGACTGGGTACCTCTTGATTGTCCTGAGGGGAAGCTCCTTGGGGCCAAAACGAGGTTTTTCCTTTTGGTAGCTGCCTCTTGGCATTGCCCTGTCTTTTTGAAAGGAATGGGCACTTGGACTGAGGTCAACCACCCTCATGTCTCTGTTATCTTGCTTTGGTGCTGACTATCAATGAGAAAAGTGATGAAATATAGGTCCATGTGCATTTCAAGCAGCCAATGAGTGTTCTTCTAGACCTGTCTTTCCATGGGATAGGTGCTGACATGTCCATGCAGACAACCAGAAGTTGGAGCCAGCTTGGTACAGGTGCTGTTTGCGAACTCCTCCAACCCAAAATCCAGTTTTCTAAGTTAACAAGGTGTAGAGCTGGATGAACACAGCAGGCCAAGCAGCATCAGAGGAGCAGTAAAGATGACATTTCAGGTCTGGATCTTCTTTCTGAAGAAGGGTCCAGACCCGAAATATCAGCTTTCCTGCTCCTCTGATGCTGCTTGGCCTGCTGTGTTCATCTAGCTCTGCACATTGTAATTTCAGATTATCCAGCATCTGCAGTTCCTACTATCTCTCTGAACCAGTTTTCTAAGTGCCTCCTGTGATCCTGCTTACTGCTGCTATGTCAAATTGTGCGCTAATTTATTGATGAATAGAATGTAGCTTTGCTGGATAGCCCAGCATTTATTGTTCATCCCAATTGTCGAAAGGGCAGTTAAGAGTCAACTGCATTGGGTCTGGAATTAAATATAAACCAGACCAGGTATGGACAGCGGGTTTCATTTCCTAAAGACATTAATAACCCGTATGGCTTATTCTGACAACCGACAGCATGTGTTGCCAAAGCTTAATAAAGTTATTGTTGGTCGAGACAATGGGGTCCTCTCCTGCCTGGTCGTAAACAGGGTCCTGATCTCTAGTCATTCGCCAAGTGGCAGAGATTCAGGATATTTTGTTCCCGACCTGCACTGGGGATGTGCCAGTGATGTGCTGACCAGATTGTACTCCTGACCCTAATCTCGAAACAGTACCCACCGAGATGTCAGTATTTGAGTTACTGGAGGGTACAGGAGTCAGCCTTGGCAGTCCTGCCTCTGAGAGGACTGTGACTTCTTCGGAGCTGGAGGAGGAGATGATATCTGAAGGAGCTGGCCTCTTCTTGGCAGAGGCTGAATGAATGCCACTCATACCTTCAGAAGACAAGAGAGTGAATGAATTGCGAAATAACGGTAGAAGTTTGAGAATGTTAAAAACACATTCCCGCTAACTTTTTTGTGGCCACAAGGAGCTCTGAGGTCTGAGCACAAGAACAACATTTGGAGCCAGAAGTCAATGCTGTGATTGGCATTGACACAAAATGTTGAAGTGGCTCAGGTGAGAGGGAACATAGTGTGATGGAACAGCAGCACAACACTTTGCAACAAATCGTATCTGGTTTTCTGGACGTGGAGGTCTCACAATTACCTAAAGTGTGGTTACAGTCCTCTCACACTAAGGCAATGACTTCCCTCCTTGTAGGGGATGAGCAGATGAGTGTTGGACACCCTGTCATCCATTTTGGCCCTCATTAAAGAATAGTGGGCTATTTTCTCATGGAATTCAAAAAGGACATGGATTGAGTGAGGTGAAAGAGGCTGGCACATCTGTTAGTGTAGAAGGACCAAAAATAATAAGGTGACGTGAGGCAATGCATAGGAATTGCAGAGGGCAGAAAGGGCTGGCAGTTAAAGGGTGATTGGGTGGGTGAGATGCATTGCGGAGGAGGGGTTACCACTTACAGTAGTGAGAATGGTAAACCATGAGCACTAAAGGGAGGTGTGTGCAGTGACGTGTGAAGTTAGAGCATGAGGTGGCAGAGGGAGGTTGGAGACACTTACACAGTGCAGAAGGTGATTACATTTTTGTATACCGGACAATTGACCAGGGCGTCCTGTCAGCCAAGTGTGGTGCCAGCATGCCTCTGTCAATCATTTCTGGGTTCTTCACACGCTGCTCTGTGAAGTTTCATCTTAGTTGCACTTGAACTTGTGCACAGCTGGGCTTTAAATATGGCACTGGTGGTAAATACCTCTGAATTATCCAGCAGCAGTGGGTGGTTAGTTGCACTGATGCTGAGCATAAGGGAATGTGAGAGTAGCTACTGTGGAGTTGTGGGACATAAGTAATGAGTTGCATGTGATGAACTTGCATGAAAAAATTCCATAAAGCTCACAGAAAAAGACCACCCTTAATGAACCTCTGTAAAATGCCGTTCGCAATGGGAAACTCATCCTGCAGAGGAAAACCACTGGTGGAGAATTGCAAGTTTTTGTGGATTTTACTTACAGATACCTGTTTCACCACAAAGACAAAGCTCTGCTTGTAATGGGCTGATAAGTAAGCCTGTGAGAGGGGATCAAGTTTGAGATGCGGTTACAGTGGAGATTCATACAAATGTTTAACATACATCATGTCTGCTTTAGAATTTGTGACGCCCTTCTGCACATCAATTTGTCAAGGGAAAATGTTACAGTTCATGGAAAGACAAAACAGCCATAGAGATTTTATAGCACAGAGTAAGGTCCTTTAGCCCATGAAGTCTGCACCAGACATCAAGCATTTATTTATTCTAATCGCATCTTCCAGTATTTAGCCTGTAGCCTTGCATGCTATCTTGTTTTTCTTTGGTTGTTTTTAAGGGTGC
Organism: Stegostoma tigrinum; assembly: GCF_030684315.1. Lineage (NCBI taxonomy): Eukaryota > Metazoa > Chordata > Chondrichthyes > Orectolobiformes > Stegostomatidae > Stegostoma > Stegostoma tigrinum. The sequence continues at coordinate 85,704,552 of NC_081356.1, forward strand.
CAGTACCAGCTGTTTGATTTTCAAGTCAAAATCTGGAGTATTCCAATCCCATTCTAAGGTTTGAGTGTGTAATATAGCTCACATTTAAGTTCAATGAGGAAGGATCATACTGTAAAACAGCCATCTTTAATTCAGACCGTTGGACCAGGTTTTCACGAAGGAGGCACATTGCTTGAATTGGAACATATTCCAAATCAGGGCCACTAACACTGGAAGCAGATTGCAAGTGGTCACAGGGTGGGAGATAACTAAGGCGGGTTGATTAGATGACTACCCTAATTTCTCTGGGCCATTGCACTATTTGTGTATTGTAGTAACTTTTATCCCTCTAAGACTCATTTCTCACATCCTCACATTTCCACTACTACGCAACCCCATGACCTCTTCTACTCTCATAGCTTACCCAGGTATTTTCCCACCCACCTACATGGTCTATTTCATGCCAACTCATGACTCCCATCCACTCCGCACAAGCCTTTATGCTCCCATTTCAGACTACCCAACGGGTGACGCCAATTGGCAACTCACCCAATATCCACCCAGGACAAACCTCAGGGGCAATCTGGAGATGAAACAAAATAGAGTTTTAAAAGCTAACATTGCTTTCTCTATTAAGCTGTGTTGCCATAAGAAAAGCCCTCTGTGTACAACATGTTTCTTTTACAAGTTTAAGTGCTTAATCTCTTACATAAACAAACAAGTTTAAATTCATAATCATCTAACAGCCAATCCATTAGTAAGTTGTTTATCCTGTCAATGAAGCTGTGAATTAAGAATCCCCTATTTAGATTATTTTAGATTTAGAAATTGGATGCAAGCGTTCACAAAGGACGGGAAGGTAAGGAAACGTTAAGAAAAAATTATCAAAATTGTGAGAAGTGATGCAACACTAACCAGCCTGCCAATTGAAGCAGTGTAGCAGAGTGTTTTTTTACAACATTTTTGATACTTGCAGTCTGCTGCTTTATTATTTTTAAAGGGCTGTGGATTTAAATAACTTCAGACCATGACAGTAAAATCTACTTCCTCTAGGTGACACTTTAACTGCAATGATAGTCACCACAGCATTCCCAGAATCACAGAAAACCAACTTTACCATTAACTGCTTAAACTTGAAAAAGTATTTTTTTTTAAGAAACCATTGACAGAAAGGGAATCATACTGCTAAGAGGTAGCTATAGATAGGGAAATGGAATAACTTGGTCTATTTGGTTTTATTCATTTACGCTTTGTAGCTCAACAGTGGATGACTGGGTTGGTGTATAATTTAATGTGAATCACCCTCCCTACCTTTGGTGGGGTCTGTCATCCCAGGCTCCACCTGAATCATACTGGGTCCAGCCAAACATATGACCAAGGGTGGGGATAGGGCTTTAAAAAAAGTTTTATTTTGGAGGATGTGGGGGTGGTTCAGTTGCATGGAAAATTATGGAAAAAGCTAAAGCAGGCATGGTGAGTGGAATGGCTTTGCACAGGCTATTGAAGTTTTCAGGACAAGTCATAAGACAAAGAGTATGGAATGTGTCAGGAATCTAACTTCAGACACAGTACATGAAGGGACGGTTATGAGAAGGCGGGCAGTCAATACAAGACTAAGGGTATTGTACTTTAATGCATGAAACAATGCATATGAGCTTGCAGCACAGATTGAAATTGGTGGGTTTGATGTTGTAGGTATCATGGAGATGTGGCTGCAAGGAGATCATGGCTGGGAACTAAATATCCAAGGAATACATGTCCCGTTGAAGGAAAAACCAGTTGAGCAGAGGAACTGAAGTTGCCTCATTAGTAAGAAACTAAATTAATTCAAAAGCTAGAAGTTATTTAGAGTCGAACGTAGAATTTGTGCGAGTAATGCTATGTACAAGCTTCCAAGCAGCAGTAAGGATGTCGAGAAGAAAATAAATCAGGAGATAGAAAAGCATGTAAGAAAGGCAATATTACAATAATCATGAGCTCATCAATGTACAGGTGGACTGAGAAAAGCAGGTTGGTACCAGATCTTAAGAAAAGGAATTAACGGAATGTCTACGAGATTTCTTTTGAAGCAGTTTGTGGCGCAGCCTGCTAGGGAACAAACAATTCTGGATTTCGTGATGTGCAATGAGGCAAACCTGATTAGGCAGTTTAAGATGATGGAACTCCCAGCAGGCAGTGATTGCAAAATGATAGAATTGGTCAGCCCATTGAATATAGGAGTTGGGAGGTCATGTTGTGGCTGTACTGGACATTGATTAGGCCACTTTTGGAATATTGCATTTAGTTCTGGTCTCCCCGCTGTAGGAAATATGTTGTGAAAATTGAAAGGGTTCAGAAAAGATTTACAAGGATGTTGCCAGGGTTGGAGGGTTTGAGCTGGAGGGAAAAGCCGAATAGGCTGGGGCTATTTTCCCTGGAACGTCGGAAGCTGAGGGGTGACCTTATAGAGGTTTATGAAATCATGAGGGGAATGGATAGAGTGAAAAGCCAAGGTCTATTCCCCAGGGAAGTCCAAAAATAGAGGGCATAGGTTTAAGGTGAGAGGGGAAAGATATAAAAGGGACCTAAAGTGCAAGTTTTCAATGCAGAGGGTGATGCATGTATGGAATAAGCTGCCAGAGGAAGAGGCAGAGCTGGTTCAATTATAACATTTAAGTGGCTTCTGGATGGACAGATGAATAGGAATGGTTTACAGTGATATAGGCCAAAGTGTCTGGTTCTGTGCCGTAAAGCTTTATGACTCTGTAACTCAAGGCTCCCAAATTACTGTAGAGAAAGTAGGAACTGTTGATGCTTGAGAATCTGAGATAACAAAGTGGTGAACACAACAGACCAAGCAGCATCAGAGGAGCAGGAAAGCCAATGTTTCGGGCCTGCACTCTTCTTCAGAAATGGGGAAGGGGAAGGTCGGTTTCTGAAATAAATAGGGAGAGAGGGGGAGGCGGATAGAAGATGGATAGAGGAGAAGATAGGTGGAGAGGAGACAGACAGGTCAAGGAAGCGGGGTTGGAGCCAGTAAAGGTGGCGGTAGGTGGTGAGTTAGGGTGGGGATTGGTCAGTCCAGGGAAGATGGGCAGGTCAAGGAGGCGGGAATGAGGCTGTTGGGTAGGAGGTGGGGGTGGGGGTTGAGGTTAGAAGAATGGATAGGTGGGAGAAAGGATGGAGAGGTTAGGGAGGTGGGGACGAGCTGGGCTGGTTTTGGGACGTGGTCAGGGGAGGGGAGATTTTGAAGCTTGTGAAGTCCACATTGATACCATCGGGCTGCAGGGTTCCCAAGCAGAATATGAGATGCTGTTCCTGCAACTTTCAAGTGGCATTGTTGTGGCACTAGAGGAGATCCAGGATGGACATGTTGTCCAAGGAGTGGGAGGGGGAGTTGAAATGGTTTGTGACTGGGAGGTGCAGTTGTTTGTTGTGAACTAAGTGTAGGAGTTCCACAAAGCGGTCTCCAAGCCTCCGCTTGGTTTCCCCGATGTAGAGGAGGCCACATCGGGAACAGTGGATACAGTGTACCACATTAGCAAATGTGCAGGTGAACATCAGCTGGATGTGGAATGTCTTCTTGGGTCCTGGGATGGGGGTGAGTGGGGAGGTATAGGGGCAGAGGTAGCACTTTCTGCAGTTGCAGCGATAGATTCTAGGGGTGGTGGGGCTGGTGGGGAGTGTGGAGTGGACAACGGAGTCACGGAGAGAGTGGCCCCTCCGGAAGGCAGATAAGGGTGGGGAGAGAAAAATGTCTTTGGTGGTGGGGTCAGATTGCAGATAGCAGAGGTGCCAGAGGATGATGTGTTGGATCTGGAGGTTGGTGGGATGGTACGCAAAAATGAGGGGGATTCTGTTTTCTACCATTTTGGAGGCGACGTTGTGGTCCTTGAAGAATGAGGATATCTGGGATGCCCGGGAATGGAATGCCTCATCTCAGGAGCAGATGCGGCAGAGGTGAAGGAATTGGGAATAAGGGATGGCATTTTTGCAGGAAGGTGAGTGAGCGGATGTGTATTCTAGGTAGATGTGGGAGTTGGTAGTCTTGAAATGGAGATAACAAGGTGTAGAGTTGGATGTACATAGCAGGCCAAGCAACATCAGAGGAGCAGGGAAGCGGATATTTCGGGCCTAGACCCTTCGTCAGAAATGGGGGAGGGGAAGGGGGCTCTGAAATAAGTAGAGAGAGAGGGGGAAGTAGATAGAAGATGGATAAAGGAGAAGATAAGTGTAGAGGAAACAGACTGGTCAAAGAGACAGGGATGGAACCAGTAAAGGTATGTGGAGGTAGGGAGGTAGGGAGGAGATAGGTCAGTCCAGGGAGGACTGACAGGTCAAAGCAGCAGGATGTGGCTTGTAGGTAGGAGACGGGGGTAGGGCTTGAGGTAGGAGGAGGGGATAGGTGGGTGGAAGGACAGGTTAGGGAGGCAGGGACAAGCTGTGCTGGTTTTGAGATGCGGTTGGAGGAGGGGAGATTTTGAAGCTTGTGAAGATCTCCAGCATCTGCAGTTCCTACTATCTCTGAAACAATTTTCAGATTCTCGAGCAGCTGCAGTTCCTACTGTCTCCGAAACAATTTTCAGACTCTCCAGCATCTTCAGTTCCTCCTATTTCTAGGCTTGAAATGGATATCGGTTGCCAGAGATGGAGGCAGATAGGACCAGGAAGGAGAGAGAGGTATTGAAGTTCATCCACTTCACCATCACCTTTCACCACAACTTTAAGTTCACCTGGACCATCCCTGAATCATCTCTCTCCTTCCTGGACCTGTCTGTTTCCACCTAGAAACCAATACCTATTTCAAGCCTACCGACTCCCACAGTCATCTAGAATACACCTCCTCCCACCTACCTTCCTGTAAAAATGCCATCCCCTATTCCCAATTTCTTCACCTCCACCGCATCTGCTCCCGACCTGAGGCATTCCACTCCCAGACATTCCAAATGTCCTTGTTTTTCAAGGACCGCAACTTCCCCTCCACCGTGGTCGAAAGCATCCCTCGCGTTTCCCCCAACTCATCCTCACACCCACTCCTTGCAATAACAACCAAAACAGAAACCCCCTCGTCCTCACGTACCACCTGACCAACCTCCGGATCCAACATATCATCCTCCGGCACTTCAGCCGCCTGCAAACTGAACCCACCATCAAAGGCATTTTTCCCTCCCCACCCTTATCTGCTTTCTGGAGGGTCCACTCTTTCCGTGACTCCCTTGTCTGCTCCACACTCCCCACTAGACCCACCAACCCTGGAACGTATCGCTGCAACTGCAGGATGTGTTACCTCTGCCCCTACACCTCCACACTCACCGCCATCTCAGGCCCCAAGATGACCTTCCACATCAAGCAGATGTTCACCTGCACATCTGCTAATGTGTTATACTGCACCCATTGTGGCCTCCTCTACATCGAGGAAACCAAGCGGAGGCTTGGAGACCGCTTTGTGGAACACCTGCACTTGGTTCACGACAAACGATTGCACCTCCCAGTCATGGACCACTTCAACTTCCCCTCCCATTCCTTGGACGATATGTCCATCCTGGGCCTCCTGCAGTGCCACAATGATGCCACTCGAAGGTTGCAGGAATGGCACCTCATATTTTGCTTGGGAACCCTGCAGCTCAATGGTATCAATGTGGACTTCACAAGCTTCAAAATCTCCCCTCCCCCTACCGCATCCCAAAACCATCTCAACTCATTCCCTCCTCCCTAACTTGTTCGTCCTCCCACCTATCTCCGCCTCCCAACTCAAGCCCCACCCCCATCACCTACCTACTAACCTCATCCTGCCCCCTTGACCTGTCTCTCTCCTGGACTGACCGATCCCCTTCCTAACTCCCCACCTACACTCACCTTTACTGGCTTTACCACTGCCTCCTTGGCCTGTCCATCTTCTCTCCACCTATCTTCTCCTTTATCCATCTTCCATCTGCCTTCCCCTTTGTCCCTATTTATTTCAGAATCCCCTTCCCCTCCCCCATTTCTGAAGAAGCGTCCAGATACAAAACATCAGCCTTCAGGCTCCTCTGATGCTGCTTGTCCTGCTGTGTTCGTCCAGCTCTACACCTTGTTATCCCAAATTAATGTATGTGCCACAACATATTTGATTTGGCGCTGAAAAAGACTTGTACTCATGTGTCCGTGTCTTCTAGATTGCCAGCCTTTGCGTGAGGATCAAAATGGAGGAAGTGATCATTTTTCTCCTTCCACTCTCCAAGCAGTTTACCAAACTAGTTCATTCTGAGCTAACTAGTGATCTTCTCAGGGCATTGTTCCTTACATTTTGTTTTCTACCTGCATGATCAGCTCTAGACATGCCAAACCTGCCTTTTCAGGATTCATTGGCTGGTCAGTCATGTCTTTGCAGCCTCTTCATTTCCAGTAAGACAACAGTGAAGTAGGATGCAGCATCCAGAGTTGATTTTCTCTGACTGTGCTATTTTTCTTTTTCTCTATAGCCCTTCTCTCAGCCTTGGGCACCCGGCCTGGCTTCTGATTCCCCGCCTCCAAAGTGGGGTCAGTGGCCCAGAGCGGATATGCCAGTGAACAGTGTCCCAGCGTGGGTACACCAGTGACCAGTGCTCCAGTGTGGTTGCACCAGCGACTAACAGCCCAGTGTGGGTACGCCAGTGACCAGCGTCCCAGTGCAAAGCAGAAGTAGCCCAGTGTGGCAACAGCCAGTGGTCAGACCACCTTGAGGCTCCCTGCACTGATCTGCAATGCTGAGTCTTTGGAGAAGGGCTGTGATATTTGTCTTTTTAACTTGGCTTCTTGTTTTTATGACCTGTGGTTGCACTGTGTCGCGCTGTAATATAACTTTATTTTCTGCATTTCTCTATTCTGCAACTAAGGATTGTACCTCGGTACTCTGTACCTAAGATGGTGTCAAGTGTTGGTGACATTGTTACAGTGTAACTAATCTTGTAACTGACGAAGCTGTACCTTTGTACTTAAGATGGCACATTAAGTGGTGACTTGTAAATTTTGCACTATATTCATTTAAGTGCTTGTGGCAATAATGTTCATTCAAAATTCAAGATTTTTGATCCTCTCACAAAGCTAGTTCTCTGTTCTCCAGCCCTCACACATGATGAATGAGATTATAATCTCATTTCAACAAGACTTTTGGTTTCTGAGCAATCATCCCACATAGTGCACTTGTAACAGCTTTAACAGTAACATTAACTTGGCCAATTTAATGTCAATTTTATCTCCAGCACCCTCTTGCAGGTTTTGGTCCATTCACTTCCTTAAACAATAGCACAGGTACATCACATTAATCAAGTTGCAGACTCAGAGTCAAGATAGTAAGACTTTACGAATGAAAGATCATTTAAAATTTGCTTCCTGCAAACACGTATCATGTTAGTTGTTAAATGTTAATAGGGTCAGTTGAATTCCACATTTGATTCAGCATGTTCCGAACCCCCTCCCCCCCCCCCCCCAACCACTTGTTTTGTATGCCTCAGTTGTTTGTTATTTATATACATCGCTTGTTCCTTCACCAGCTATCATACCACTCACAGAGCTAATGGGAAAAGGGTGAGATTATTTGCAATCATCACCAAGAGATAAAATAAGGAATTCAGAATTCACTTTGCTGCCAAAAGAGTGGTGAGAATATGGAATGTGGCCCAGCAGGAGTGACTAAAGTAGAAAGTATAGATGCATTTGAATCAAAACTAGACAAACATATAAGAGACAATGGACTGTTTAAAGACGGATTTAAAATAGGAAAGATAGAATGTGTGGAGCATAGAAACTAGATTTTGTGGAATGATTGTATATGTCATGTCAACTTTTACTCATTGAAAACACTGAGTGAGAAACTCTCTTTAATATTCTGATTTAGTTGTTACTGGATCTCCTATTCTGCCTCACCTTTTTTCTTTGCACAGCTGCATATGTATGTTGGTAAAGATCCTTCCCCATTTCCCTTCCCACATCATCTGCAGCATACGGAAGCAAGAAGCCTTTCTTTACTGCAATATCCATCCAGAGACTCCTACTCTAGCATATTGCAGGGCTTAACCAGATTTTTCTAGAAACGTAACACATGTATTCAGAATGCTTACAATATGCTCTATCATGCCTCTTTTAGTCCCATGAGATTAATTGTATCTGTTGTTCCCCTTTATCAGTAGAAGCTTTGCTGCACATATAAGCCATGACTACATTGATGGAGTTGATTGTTAAGCGACTATGCTTTCATAATCCAGAGGAGAAAACGCATTTCATTGAATCTAATGTCACATGTTGATATAAAAACATTTATTGATAGCTGTATTTCTAACTATTTACCTGACATTTAATCTCTCAAGAATCTTGTGGACTGACTTGTTCCTTTGTACAGGTAGCTGTCAATCTTGGATCAAAGATCTTCAATTTCCTCACCCACCACATTTATCAGTGATTCTCATTCAGTTACTTCTTTGTAATCCAAGCGTGAAGAAATTTTGAATCATTTTACCAGTCACAGCCCATTCAACTGGTTTATTAATATTAAGCAGTTTTGCTATAATTTGTAAAGAAACCAGAAGCTGAATTTTGAGAAGACTTAAACAATAGAAATGACTGGGACCATCTTGACAACGGCTTGAGAAAGCTTTGAGGAAAATGATTTTGCTGAATATTGGAGCTGCTTGGAAGAAATCATTTAAAACTTCGAAGCTTTGCACAAGTAAATTTATTAAAGTTTGGAAAAAAAAGTAAAAAGCTCCTGATACTATGAATTGCATTACAATCACCCTGCTTAATTAACAACCTTCTGCCACGTTTATGTCACATTTTAGGTTCCTATAAACATTGGGCTGTTAGTGTTAATGAATAAATATTTCAAAATCACTCCTGCTTCATTTTCTTTTAAATGTTCCCACTAAATATGTATTGCACATTTAAAAAGTGAGGTTAATGTTGCTTTTACTGTAAATTGAGATATCTATAAGAGGAAGCAAGTTCCTTAATGTATGACATAACCCACGTTGAAGAAAGATAAATCAGCCTGTAACAGCAAAGGCTTTTTGAGGCGATGGGAATGATTTTCCTGTTTTCCACATTGGCAGTAGATCTTCAGTTAGACAGGACTCCTGATTTTCTCTTACAATTACACAGAGCTTGCATAATTTACTGAAATCAAGTAACAGACTTTATTATGGTAGACAAATCATACTGACACTGGGGCATACACCTCTGAGAAGCAAAATTGCTACTGCAAAATGATAATTGGCTGTGAATAAAATACAACTGAGAAAAAATTGATCAATTTTATGATTTACACTTTGCTTCATTATTTGATCACATGTACTAAACAAAGTGACTGGAGGCAATCACACAAAAAGATGAATATTTATACAGTGCTATTCATAACGTCAGAATGTCCCAAAACACTTTAAAGCCAGGAAGTAGCAACGGTAATACTACCCTCATTCTTTGATTATACGCAAACTGTATGCGATTTCAGAAGACACATTTTTGCAGTTAAACCTACACGAATGCATTTGATTATAGTGGAGAAAATATGCATGCTGTTGCCCTACTCTATTGGCTGCTTTTGCATGATCCCATAGGTCATACATCCAAGATTAACAGTTACAGTGGATGACTGGTAATGTGTGTTCCTGTTCTTTTTCACTTTGCTGTAGATTTCCATGAGTTGCTAATCATGGATTATGCAACAGTATCAGAGAGTCAAAGAGAACTACCTACAGGGAAAACATCCCTTGGCCCATTAAGTCAACATCAGTCAAAATCAAGTACCTAACTATTCAAACCCCATCTTCTTCTTGACCTTTGCCCATAGCCTTGTATAACTTGACATTGCAACTACTATTCTAAATGCTTAACTATCGTGAGGGGTTCTGCCTCTCCCTCTGTCAGAGGCAATGGATTCCAGACTCCCACCACTCTCTGCATTGTTTTTCCCTCACATTCTCTTGAAACGTTCCGTGCCTTACTTTAAATCAATGCTCTCAATCATTTACTCCTCCACCAAAGAGAACTATTCCAACCTGTGCACTCAGTCTATGTTTCTCATAACTTTATACATTTCAATTATGTTTCCTTCAGTCTCCTGTGCTCCAAGGAAAATAATCCCAGTCTGTCCAATCTCTTTTCATAACTAAAACTCTTGAATGCCAGTCAACATCCTGGTAAATGTGCTCTGCACACGCTCCAGTGCAATCACAATCCTACTATAATGTGGATTCCAGAACTGCACATAATACTTTAAGCTGTGGCCTAACCAACTTTTTGAATAGTTCCAGCATAAACTCCCTGCCCCTATAGTTTATACCTCAGTTAATACAGACAAATATGTGACATGCCTCCTGAGCCACTTTATCTACCTGTCCCACTACATTAAGAGACGCGTGGACATGCACACCAAGGTCTCTCAGACGCCCAGTGCTTCCAAGGTCATACTGTTCATTATGTACTTCCTTGCTTTGTTGTCCTGTCTAGGTATATTAGGTATTATACCTAATTATCTAATTAAATCAAATTGCAATTGATTAGTTCATCTGACCAGACAATCTATGTCTTGTGGTAATCTCAGGATTTCCTCCTTACCATAATCCACCTCTCCAAATGCAAATTAATTCTGTTCCTCAGAAATGCTTCAATAAATTCCTCACTACTAAGGTTAGACTGTGTGGCCTGCAGTTCCCTAGTTTATCCCTTCCTCCCTTCTTGTGTAACAGTATCATATTTGCTATCTTCCAGCCCTCTGGCATCTCTCTTGTAGCCAGAGATGAGTTGACAAATGTTTCCAGCACCCTTGTTATTTCCTCCCTTGCCTTCCTTTACAGCCTGGGTTACATTTCATTCAGGACTGGAGAATTATGCATTTTTAAGCCTGTCAGACCACTCAGAGCCTCCATTCTGTACATGCTAATTTCATTATTAATATCATTGTCCTTTACCCTAATTTCTATATCCACATCATTCCTCTCAACTGTGAACACCAATACAAAGTATTCAATTAGAATCCTACTTAGGGCAAAATACGCATTTAGAACTCTACCTACATAACAGTATAGAACAAATGGTTAGGATAGGGCCCCTCAATTAATGTAGGGCTTGAACTTGTACTGTTTGTATTATTTCATAAAATAGTCTGTACAAATATGGAGTTGTCGGGCCCCATATTCAACAAAGCAAACTTAAAGTTGAGTCCCTGTTGTAAAAGAAGGAAATGTAGCAGCCAAATTGTATTCAGCAAGATCTTATAAATAACCTACTTTAGTGATGCGACCAAGAGATAATTATTAGCCATGGCACTAGAGGGTTCCCTGCTTTGAAACTGTGGCATGTACCCTTTTCCTCCAGGTCAGAGATAATGAAATCACCTTGATTTAGTGCCCAATTTAGTTTTAACTTTACAACAGTGACAGACTGATTCATAAGTGTAAAAGTCCATTACATCTTCACATCGTCAAGATTATTCAGGATCTTGTGTACTTCAGTCCATCACTCCTCATTCTTCTAAGCTCCAGTAGAAACAAACCCAGCCTAGGCAACCTATCTTCTTGGACAACGCACCCATTTCAGCTATAAGTCTCTGAACAATGCTGAACCACACACACAGCATTCACATTCTTCCTTAAATACCAAAACTGGCAGTTTTTCAACAAGTGGTCTCACCACTGCCCTATATAACTCAAGTATAACATTCTTAATTAATTGTTCAATTTTTCTCATCATACAGGATGGCACTCCATTAGTCTTCTTGATTATGTACTGGTATACCAACTTCTGTGGCTCATGTACCAGAACATCCAAATCCCTCTGCACTTTGGAGTTCAGCAGTTGTTCTCCATTTCAGTCAGAATCTGCTTTTAATCTGCTCTAATTTTTTGATCTTGGTTAATCTTTTAGTCATTCTTCTTGTTCTCAATATTCTGACCGATCGTCTGATCATGTTTGCCCGGTTGTATGCTTTTCTTTAAGTTTTAACTACTTTAGCTAACTATGGATGGGTGGGTTCTCTCTTTAGAATTTTTCTTTACATTAAGATTGAACTTGTTTAGTATTCACAAAATTGTTATGGTGCTGATGGAGGCCATTCAGCCCACCATGTAACATTTTAACTTAATGCCAGTCTCCTGCCTACTCTCTATAACTATAGCAAATTGTTTCTCCTTAAGTGACAGCGCATACCCTCTTGAATGCCTCAACTGAGCCTGCCTTTGTACAGTTCCTGTATTTCATATTTTAACTGCCTGTTGTGTGAAAAGTTATCTTTTCACTATTCTGTGTATTCTGAAGTATCTCTTTAAACATCTGCCACAGCATCTCTATTAATCTAACCCCTATCTGGTTAATTAGCTCAGCTTTTGAGCCCTGCAGTTTTCCTTACTTAAGTTTAAAATAGCCTTAGACTCAATCTTCTCTCTTTCAGATTGAATGTACAATTCAATCATGTCCTACCTAGGAGAGCTTTTACTCCGAGATCATTAATTAATTAGTCCTGTCATTTTGCACAATGCCAAGTTGAATATAACCTGCTCTCAAGGAGGATCCAAAACATGCTGTTCTGAGAAACTCTCTTGAAACCATTCTCTGAACACTTTATCCAGGCATACGATTTTTGCAGCTTAAATGTAAATTAAAGTCAGCCGTTATTATCATCATTCTTTTATCACAAGAACTTAATATTTCTTTTTGTTGGCTTTGTCCCACATTGTTGTTATTGTTTTAGGGCCAGCAGACCAATCCAACCAGTGACTCATTTTCCCTACTGTTCCTCATCCCCATGCCAACTGATTCCACATCCTCATCTTCTGAACCGAGATTATCTCCAAATATTGCACAAATATCATCCTTGACAGGAAACTGAGTGGGAATGGGTGGATCTTTTTCTGAGTGGCAGGCAGTGACCATTGGGATACCACAAGGATCCATGCTGGAACCCCAACTATTTGCGATATATTTAAATCACCTTGATGAAGGAAACCAAAAGAACATTTCCAAATTTGCTGACAACGCAAAACTGGAGTAGGACTGTGAATTATGAAAAGGATTCAAGGAAGTTTCAAAGTAGTTTGGATAAGTCCAGTGAGTGGTCAAATACTTGGTAATAACGAAGTTACACACTTTGGTGTGGAAAAAAATGGAAGGAATAATATTAATTAAATGGTGATACATTGAGAAGTGTAGATGTACAAAGAGACCTGGATCTCCTTCTACACTTGTCAAAGTAGGGGCGGATGCAGCGAGGAATTAGGAAGGCAAATGATATATTGGCCTTCATTGCAAAAGGATTTGAGTTCAGAAGTAGAAATGTCAACTTTACTGAGCCTTGGTGAGACCACACCTGGAGTTTTGTGAGTTGCATTAGTCCCCCTGTTTAAGAAAGGATACCAAGAGGGATAGTAGAAGTTCACTAGCGTGATACAGACACTCTTATGAGGACAGATTGTATTCACAAGAGTTTAGGAGGGTGAGAGGGGATGTAATTGAAACATATAAAATTCGAACAGTGTTGGTTAGACTAGATGCAGGCAAGATGTTTTCTCTGGCTGGGGAGTCTAGAACCAGGGACATAGTCTCAGGTTATGGGGTAGACCATTCAGTACTGAGATGAGGAAACATTTCTTCATTTAAAGGGTAGTGAATCCTTGGAAGTCTGTGTTGCAAGATACTGTGTAGGTCAAGTCACTGAATATATTTAAGAAAGAGATAGAAAATTTAAATTAAAGGCATCGGGGTAATGGGAAAAAAGTGGGAATGCTATATTGAGATAAAGGGTCAGCTTGGTCATATTGAATAGCAGAGCAACCTTAAAGGGCTGAATGGCCAACTCCTACTCTTAGTTTCAATATTTTCTGTGACTGCCTCCTGATACAAAGAATATGGTAAACTTTTCCCTTCCTGATGCCTCGCAGTGTCTACAGTTCAGGCTTCAGGTCATAATTTCTGTGCAAAAACTGGCTGAACCATTTGACGTGGACATGATTGTCGGGGATCACAATGGCATCCAGGAACTCAAACATGCTGTAGCTTTGACACATCACTTATTCTGTCATGATTGGTGACTTTTTATTAATAATTTGCTCATATTATTTGCATGTTTATCTTGCTTTTTAGGAATCGATTAACTTCCCATCAGTTTGGACTTAATTTTAAAACTTAATAGCAGGAATCCTCTTATCCACTTATCAAAGACTCACCAGCAAGAGCAAATTCCAATCAGCTCCAATGAATCTCATCCTGTCTATGACTTCCTGACTGAGGACCTTTTTAATCCTGCTCCTCCAGGCAATGATTACTGTCCGTTGACCTTATCTACTTTTCTACTGATGATAACTCCCTGTCTCAGGCTCCTCAATTCACCTGTTCTTCGAAATAATGAGGACCTCCTGGCACAGAGCTACCATTTCGTACATTTCTCTAGGTGGGCAACTCTTTAATTTTAAATAAGACGTTATGTTCAAGATTACAACAAATGCAAGCCTAGCCTGTTCAATGTTTCCTCATGAGACAACATATCCATTCCAGATATTAATAATAATTGAGGTATTCCTGGTTTTCCTGTGAATACATCCAGTGGACTATTGATTTCCTGCTGCTCACCAGGAAGCTCACCTTTTTCATTTTGATTGAATTTATTTATTTCCTCATATATATTGTTACAAAATACAGTGAAACATGTTATGTAATGTTGCAACTCTCTGGCACTATCTTAAAGCACAAAAAATTAACCCAAAACATTTAAATGCAGAAAATTAAAGAGATAAAGAAGAAGCGTTCAACTGTACAGTCCTTTTTGTTAAGGGTACTGCCTGGGGGGCCATGGGCCTGGTGGCCAGGCATGATTCCATTTGCTGGGCCACTGCTGCCATTGAAACGAGAGTTGCCAGTCTCTGGCGCCATATCACCTCCACCGACACACTCACCCCACTTAGTCCTTGCTGGACCTGGCCAATGCAGATGCCAATGCTGCCGGGTACCACACGGGCCCAGACTTGATTCCGCCACTGCCATAAGCCCATTGCAGGCCCATAGCCATGAGTCAGTGCCAGTACCACCTCATTGATGCAGAAGCTGCTGGGAATCCAAACTCACCTCCAAAACCACTGCCATGAGTCTGGGCTTACCCACACCTGCCAATACCATCGCTCTGACCGGGCTCTTCAACAAGAGGTAGGCAAAATAAAAGAGACACAAAAGAAAAAAATAATGAGAAAAGAGAGAAAGAAAGAAAAGGAATAAAAAGAAAAGCGGACTCAGATATTGACGCAAAGTGGATGTTAGAAGTGATTCTAGTGCCTAAGGAGACTTTTTAACTCAGGCTGCCAAGCTACTGCCACCTGAAGACATATCTAAGCAGCTTGCTGGAGACGAGGTCTTGAATTTCAGGTTGCTGTTCACTTGTTTGAAAAGTCTTTTTCCTGGAAAGATTAATTGGGACTTCCGTGAGTAAATTTTGCAATGAAGGAAATGTGGTAATTCCAAATGCATTTAGATTTGGCAGAAAATCTATGACAGTAGATGAAGCACAATTACAAAATTACAGCTTTGAAAAATATCTAGCACTGTGGTAATGATAGTAAGTCAGATCAAAAAGCTATCCATGAAGAACTGGAAGGTTGCCATCAATGCCACTGCATGAAATGAAGATGTTGAGTTCAGCCATTGTACTGTGAATACTGAAGGCAAGTGATACATGAAGGTTGATGAGTGAATAAAATCCAATTAAGGAGAAACACATAAAATGTTAAAATTTTGACTGGTACTCGTATCATTGAGAGAAAAAATGTCAGTGAATAAACTATCAACATTACAGATTCTGATTTATAATGAAACTAGTTTGACATAAATGTAGATTTGGTGAGACATTAATTAAATATAACTTATTTAGAATTACACGATGATGAACCTGTCAAAGCCTTTGGCGATTTCCAAGGCAAACACAATAAAATGATTAGAATATCCCTCAACATAATTTTAAGCCATCAAACTTTATGACAAAACAAACCAGCCATTTTATGACATTTTTAACAAGCAGAATGCTCCAAATTAGAGTGTAATCAAAAAATATTTGTGACAAAGCCACAGATGAAATATTAGGCCAGAAGACATAAGTTTTAAGGAGAACTTTAAAAGAGGAAAGAGGTAGATAGAAGGAAAGGTTTAGGGATGAAATTCCAGAGCAAGATACATAGGCAATGGGATGTATGACCGCCAATCATGGTATAATGAATTTGGGGATGTGTAAAATGTCTGAATTGACGGAGCACAGAAGTGTCAGGGGGTTGTGATTACAGAGGTTACATAGGGATAAGACTATGATTTCAAAAGAACGAGGAGAATTTTACAATCATACTGGGAATTGATGAAAATCATTGAGATTAGGGCTGATAAGTGAATTGAATTAGGTGTGAAATGGGATAGTAAAATTATATAACTAGTCTCTCACCCAGATGAAAACATGCCCAAACTTAATTGTTCAGTAAATGCAATCAATTACTTTCAAAATAAAATCGACGATGCTGGCAAAAATTAAACTAAGCCAAATGGGACCTCAACTGGAGCTATCAGAATCTTTCAAGTTCGTGGATGTTGAATGAAATTTTGTGATTGGCTCGGCTTAAACAGTTTCTTCTGAACAAAGGTATTTTCAGTTTTGCCACATTAATTCTATTGGCCATCTTGACCTACCCTTTAATAGAATACACTCAAGACATGCAAAACTAAATTATGCATTTTGACTGCAAAATCACCAACTGAGCCACTAGTGCCTAAGTCTGTACCTTTGAGAGATTCTTTCAATTAAGTCACATGTAGTGATTTTTGAACATCTGTCATAAATTCCTTCAGTCAGTGCAAGAACAGTGACACTCAGTTTTTCCTCACTCAAAAGGCAGATAAAATTAATCATTGCTATCTGTTCTATTGAGTCGTTTTCACTTACGTAAATTATACTTGGTGTTATAAGGCAAATTATCTTTGACAAAATAATGCAATACACATGAATACATCAACAGCCTCATTACACAAATGTGTGATTTTAGCTTCAACATACTGGCTACAGGAAGGAAAGTAGTGGCAAATTTCCAACTGTTCATACTTTAAATTTACAACAAGTAATCACAAAAAAAGACTTTATTAGGCTACTCAATTATTATGAGTTTAGACGCATGAATGTTTATTTTTAAAAATTGTTTGTATTTTGCAGCTCTGCAGAAATTATAAAGAACATAAAAATGCAGCAGGAATAGACTACTTGATCTCCTCTTTCATTAACCCACACAGCATGCAAATAAACTGTTCAGTCCAACTTGCCTGTGCCAACCAGACATCCCAATTCGAACTAGTCCCATTTGCCAGCATTAAGTCCATATCCCTCTAAACCCTTCCTACTCATATAGTCATCAGTTGCCTTTTAAATGTTCTAACTGTACCCACCTCCACCACCTCATTCAGTACATGAACCACCCTCTGCGTGAAAAAGTTACTTCTCATATCCTAAGTCTTCCCTCTCTCACCTAAAACCTGTGCCCTCCAGGTTTGGACTTCCAAACCCCAGGAAAAAAGACTTTGGTTTTTCACCCTATCCAAATCACCTGTGATTTTATAAACATCTACGAGGTCACCCCTCAGCCTCTGACACTCCAGGAAAAAAAAACCCAGCTTATTCACTGTGTCCCCATAGCTCCAACTCTCCAGTCCCAGCAACATCCTTGTGTATCATTTCTGTACACTCTCAAGTTTAACAACATCCTTCCTATAGAAGGGCAACCAGAATGGTATGTAATTTTCTAAAAGTGGCCTCACCGATGTCCTGTACAGTGACAACATGACATCCCAACTCAACTCCTAAATTCAATGTTCTGACCAATGAAGGCAATAAGATCATGGCTGCTCTGATTGTCATCTTGCTTCTACCTCCCTGCTTATCCTTCATAATCCTTCATTCTCTTGTCATTCAAAAATCTGTCAAACTCAGTCTTGAACACATTCAATTACCTAATCTCAATTGCTTGCTGTGAGAGAGAATTCTAAATACTAATAATGCTCTCCAAGAAGAAACTCACCCTCCTCTCTGTCTTAAATGGGAGATGGCATATTAAGGAGATGATGTTTCCCCTAGTAGGAGAGACTAGGGCCGACAGCATAGCCTCAAAGCGAAGGGGTGATCCTTTAGAATTGAAATGAAGATGCATTTCTTCAGCCAGAGAGTAGTAAATCTGTGGAATTCAATGTCACAGAAGGCTGTGGAGGCCAAATTACTGAATTTATTTAAGACTGAGATAGACAGATCCTTGATTGGTAAGGGAATCAAAGGTTATTAGGAGAAGGCAGGAGAATGTGATTGCGAAACATATCAGCCATGACTGAACAATGGAGCAGAATCAATAGATTGAAGAAACTAATTCAGCTCCTATACCTGTGGTCATATGGCCTTATGCTCCCTTGTTCTAGAATTCCCCCGATACAAAATATGTTTTCAGCATTTACTCTGTCAAGCCCTCTCAGAATCTTTTATGTTTAAATAAGATTTTGTGTAATTCTTCCAAACCCTAAGATTTTTAAGCCTGGCCTGTAAGCACCCCCATAAGATAATCCTCTATTAACCATTGACTTGCTGCACCTGCTTACTGACTCGTTGTGATTCATGAAAAGGGACACCCATCTGCGTCTACCTTGCAAACCTGAAATCATCCAAAATATCCATGTCCCAACATTCAGCAAGTCCCATTTACACATTATCCCCATGTTTATTGACAAACGTCGGCTCCAAGTTGGGAAAAAAACACAAAATTAAATAATTATCTTTGTCCTCAAATGTTCATAATTATTCTCCCAGTTACCTGGTGAATTGTTTGATAGAAAGTGAGATTCCCCAGTTGTAAAAGGAAAACACAAATAGCAATTAAAGATAATAAAATGTGAGGCTGGATGAACACAGCAGGCCTAGCAGCATCTCAGGAGTACAAAAGCTGACGTTTCGGGCCTAGACCCTTCAACAGAGAGGGTGCATCATGCATCATGCTGTCTGAGAAAGGGTCTAGGCCCGAAACGTCAGCTTTTGTGCTCCTAAGATGCTGCTTGGTCTGCTGTGTTCATCCAGCTCCACACTGTGTTATCTTGGATTCTCCAGCACCTGCAGTTCCCATCATCTCTGATCACAAATAGCAATTAATTTTCTTTACTGAGTTTCTCCAAAGTACTTCTGCATTACAAAATATATCATCCAACCGTTCCATATTCTTCAAGATTAAGGGGAGGCGATGGCCTAGCGGTGTTATCACTGCACTGTTAATCCAGAGACCCAGATAATGGTCTAGGGACCCAGGTTCAAATCCCACAATGGCAGATGGTGGAATTTGAATTCAATAAAAAAAATCTGGAATTAAGAATCTAATGATACCCATAAACCCACAGTCCAGTGTTGGAAAAACCCATCTGGTTTCACTAACGTCCGTTAATGTCTGGCCTACAAGCGACTCCAGACCCACAGCAATGTGGTTGATTCTGAACTGCCCTCTAGGCAATTAGGGATCAACAATAAATGCTAGTGTCCCATGCGGGGCTGTCTCACTGCTCCAGTCTCACTGCCGCTGTCGCAATGCCCCAGTCTCACTGCTGCTGTCTCACTGCCCCAGTCTCACTGCCGCTGTCTCACTGCCCCAGTCTCATACTGCAGCCTCACTGCCCCGGTCTCACTGCTGCTGTCTCACTGGCCCGGTCTCATTGCTGCTGTCTCACTGCCCCCGTCTCACGCTGCTGTCTCACTGCCCCAGTCTCATTGCCGCTGTCTCACTGCCCCAGTCTCACTGCCGCTGTCTCACTGCCCCAGACTCATTGCCGCTGTCTCACTGCCCAGGTCTCACGCTGCTGCCTCACTGCCCCGGTCTCACTGCCGCTGTCTCACTGCCCCCGTCTCACTGCCGCTGTCTCACTGCCCCCGTCTCACTGCTGCTGTCTCACTGCCCCAGACTCATTGCTGCTGTCTCACTGCCCCGGTTTCACTGCCGCTGTCTCACTGCCCCATTCTCACTGCAGCTCTCTCACTGCCCCAGTCTCACTGCCGCTGTCTCACTGCCCCAGTCTCATTGCCGCTGCCTCATTGCTCTGGTCTCACTGTCGCTGTCTCACTGCCGCTGTCTCAATGCCCCATTCTCACTGCCCGAGTCTCATTGCCGCTGCCTCATTGCTCTGGCCTCACTGTCGCGGTCTCACTGCCGCTGTCTCACTGCCCCGGTCTCGTTGCTGCTGTCTCATGCCCGTGTCTCACGCTGCTGCCTCACTGCCCCAGTCTCATTGCCTCTGCCTCACTGCTCCGGTCTCACTGCCCCGGTCTCGTTGCTGCTGTCTGACTGCCCCCGCCTCACGCTGCTGTCTCACTGCCGCTGTCTCACTGACCCAGTCTCACTGCCGCTGTTTCGTTGCCCCAGTCTCACTGCCCCAGTCTCATTGCCGCTGTCTCACTGCCCCGGTCTCACTGCCGCTGTCTCACTGCCCCGGTCTCGTTGCTGCTGTCTCACTGCCCCCATCTCACGCTGCTGTCTCACTGCCCCAGTCTCACTGCCGCTGTCTCACTGCCCCAGTCTCACTGCCCCAGTCTCATTGCCGCTGTCTCACTGCCCCAGTCTCACTGCTGCTGTCGCACTGCCCCAGTCTCACTGCCACTGTCTCACTGCCCCAGACTCATTGCCTGGACTGACCTATCCCCTCCCTACCTCCCCACCGAAACTCTCTCCACCTATCTTCTTTTCTCTCCATCTTCGGTCCCCCTCCCCCTCTCCCCCTATTTATTCCAGAACCCTCACCCCATCCCCCTCTCTGATGAAGGGTCTAGGCACGAAACGTCAGCTTTAGTGCTCCTGAGATGCTGCTTGGCCTGCTGTGTTCATCCAGCCTCACATTTTATTATCTTGGATTCTCCAGCATCTGCAGTTCCCATTATCTCGGCTGCTGTCTCACTGCCCCGGTCTCACTGCCGCTGGCTCACTGCCCCCGTCTCAATGCCACTGTCTCACTGCCCCAGACTCATTGCTGCTGTCTCACTGCCCCCAGTCTCACTGCCGCTGTCTCACTGCCCCCAGTCTCACTGCCGCTGCCTCATTGCTCTGGTCTCACTGCCGCTGTCTCACTGCTCCCGTCTCACTGCCGCTGTCTCACTGCCCCAGTCTCATTGCTGCTGTCTCACTGCCCCGGTCTCACTGCCGCTGTCTCACTGCCCCAGTCTCATTGCCGCTGCCTCATTGCTCTGGTCTCACTGTCGCTGTCTCACTGTCGCTGTCTCACTGCCCCATTCTCACTGCCGCTGTCTCACTGTCCCGGTCTCACTGCCGCTGTCTCACTGCCCCGGTCTCGTTGCTGCTGTCTGACCGCCCCCGCCTCACGCTGCTGTCTCACTGCCGCTGTCTCACTGACCCAGTCTCACTGCCGCTGTTTCGTTGCCCCAGTCTCACTGCCCCAGTCTCATTGCCGCTGCCTCATTGCTCTGGTCTCACTGTCGCTGTCTCACTGTCGCTGTCTCACTGCCCCATTCTCACTGCCGCTGTCTCACTGTCCCGGTCTCACTGCCGCTGTCTCACTGCCCCGGTCTCGTTGCTGCTGTCTCACTGCCCCAGTCTCACTGCCGCTGTCTCACTGTCGCTGTCTCACTGCCCCGGTCTCACTGCCGCTGGCTCACTGCCCCCGTCTCACTGCCACTGTCTCACTGCCCCGGTCTCATTGCTGCTGTCTCACTGCCACCGTCTCACGCTGCTGTCTCACTGCCCCAGTCTCATTGCCGCTGTCTCACTGTCGCTGTCTCACTGCCCCGGTCTCACTGCCGCCGGCTCACTGCCCCCGTCTCACTGCCACTGTCTCACTGCCCCAGACTCATTGCCGCTGTCTCACTGCCCCGGTCTCACTGCCGCTGTCTCACTGCACCAGTCTCATTGCCGCTGCCTCATTGCTCTGGTCTCACTGTCGCTGTCTCACTGCCGCTGTCTCACTGTCGCTGTCTCACTGCCCCAGTCTCACGCTGCTGCCTCACTGCCCCATTCTCAATGCAGCTCTCTCACTGCCCCAGTCTCACTGCCCCAGTTTCAGAGCCGCTGTCTCACTGCCCCAGACTCATTGCTGCTGTCTCACTGCCCCGGTCTCACTGCCGCTGTCTCACTGCCCCCAGTCTCACTGCCGCTGTCTCACTGCCCCAGTCTCATTGCCGCTGCCTCATTGCTCTGGCCTCACTGTCGCGGTCTCACTGCCGCTGTCTCACTGCCCCGGTCTCGTTGCTGCTGTCTCACTGCCCCCGTCTCATGCTGCTGCCTCACTGCCCCAGTCTCATTGCCTCTGCCTCACTGCTCCGGTCTCACTGCCCCGGTCTCGTTGCTGCTGTCTGACTGCCCCCGCCTCACGCTGCTGTCTCACTGCCGCTGTCTCACTGACCCAATCACACTGCCGCTGTTTCGTTGCCCCAGTCTCACTGCCCCAGTCTCAGTGCCGCTGTCTCACTGCCCCAGTCTCACTGCTGCTGTCGCACTGCCCCAGTCTCACTGCCACTGTCTCACTGCCCCAGACTCATTGCCTGGACTGACCTATCCCCTCCCTACCTCCCCACCGAAACTCTCTCCACCTATCTTCTTTTCTCTCCATCTTCGGTCCCCCTCCCCCTCTCTCCCTATTTATTCCAGAACCCTCACCCCATCCCCCTCTCTGATGAAGGGTCTAGGCCCGAAACGTCAGCTTTAGTGCTCCTGAGATGCTGCTTGGCCTGCTGTGTTCATCCAGCCTCACATTTTATTATCTTGGATTCTCCAGCATCTGCAGTTCCCATTACCTCTGCTGCTGTCTCACTGCCCCGGTCTCACTGCCGCTGGCTCACTGCCCCCGTCTCACTGCCGCTGGCTCACTGCCCCAGTCTCAATGCCGCTGCCTCATTGCTCTGGTCTCACTGCCCCGGTCTCACTGTCGCTGTCTCACTGCCCCAGTCTCACGCTGCTGCCTCACTGCCCCGGTCTCACTGTCGCTGTCTCACTGCCCCAGACTCATTGCTGCTGTCTCACTGCCACCGTCTCACGCTGCTGTCTCACTGCCCCAGTCTCATTGCCGCTGTCTCACTGCCCCAGTCTCACTGCCGCTGTCTCACTGTCGCTGTCTCACTGCCCCCAGTCTCACTGCCACTGTCTCACTGCACCAGTCTCATTGCCGCTGCCTCATTGCTCTGGTCTCACTGTCGCTGTCTCACTGCCGCTGTCTCACTGCCCCATTCTCACTGCCGCTGTCTCACTGCCCCATTCTCACTGCCCCAGTCTCATTGCCGCTGCCTCATTGCTCTGGCCTCACTGTCGCGGTCTCACTGCCGCTGTCTCACTGCCCCGGTCTCGTTGCTGCTGTCTCACTGCCCCCGTCTCACGCTGCTGCCTCACTGCCCCAGTCTCATTGCCTCTGCCTCACTGCTCCGGTCTCACTGCCGCTGTCTCACTGCCCCGGTCTCGTTGCTGCTGTCTCACTGCCCCGGTCTCGTTGCTGCTGTCTCACTGCCCCCATCTCACGCTGCTGTCTCACTGCCCCAGTCTCACTGCCGCTGTCTCACTGCCCCAGTCTCACTGCCTCAGTCTCATTGCCGCTGTCTCACTGCCCCAGTCTCACTGCCACTGTCTCACTGCCCCAGACTCATTGCCTGGACTGACCTATCCCCTCCCTACCTCCCCACCGAAACTCTCTCCACCTATCTTCTTTTCTCTCCATCTTCGGTCCCCCTCCCCCTCTCTCCCTATTTATTCCAGAACCCTCTCCCCATCCCCCTCTCTGATGAAGGGTCTAGGCCCGAAAAGTCAGCTTTAGTGCTCCTGAGATGCTGCTTGGCCTGCTGTGTTCATCCAGCCTCACATTTTATTATCTTGGATTCTCCAGCATCTGCAGTTCCCATTATCTCTGCTGCTGTCTCACTGCCCCGGTCTCACTGCCGCTGGCTCACTGCCCCCGTCTCACTGCCACTGTCTCACTGCCCCAGACTCATTGCTGCTGTCTCACTGCCCCCAGTCTCACTGCCGCTGGCTCACTGCCCCCGTCTCACTGCCACTGTCTCACTGCCCCAGACTCATTGCTGCTGTCTCACTGCCCCCAGTCTCACTGCCGCTGTCTCACTGCCCCAGTCTCATTGCCGCTGCCTCATTGCTCTGGTCTCACTGCCGCTGTCTCACTGTCGCTGTCTCACTGCCCCATTCTCACTGCCGCTGTCTCACTGCCCCATTCTCACTGCCCCAGTCTCATTGCCTCTGCCTCACTGCTCCGGTCTCACTGCCGCTGTCTCACTGCCCCGGTCTCGTTGCTGCTGTCTGACTGCCCCCGCCTCACGCTGCTGTCTCACTGCCGCTGTCTCACTGACCCAGTCTCACTGCCGCTGTTTCGTTGCCCCAGTCTCACTGCCCCAGTCTCATTGCCGCTGTCTCACTGCCCCGGTCTCACTGCTGCTGTCTCACTGCCCCGGTCTCGTTGCTGCTGTCTCACTGCCCCCATCTCACGCTGCTGTCTCACTGCCCCAGTCTCACTGCCGCTGTCTCACTGCCCCAGTCTCACTGCCCCAGTCTCATTGCCGCTGTCTCACTGCCCCAGTCTCACTGCTGCTGTCGCACTGCCCCAGTCTCACTGCCACTGTCTCACTGCCCCAGTCTCATTGCCTGGACTGACCTATCCCCTCCCTACCTCCCCACCGAAACTCTCTCCACCTATCTTCTTTTCTCTCCATCTTCGGTCCCCCTCCCCCTCTCTCCCTATTTATTCCAGAACCCTCACCCCATCCCCCTCTCTGATGAAGGGTCTAGGCCCGAAACGTCAGCTTTAGTGCTCCTGAGATGCTGCTTGGCCTGCTGTGTTCATCCAGCCTCACATTTTATTATCTTGGATTCTCCAGCATCTGCAGTTCCCATTATCTCTGCTGCTGTCTCACTGCCCCGGTCTCACTGCCGCTGGCTCACTGCCCCCGTCTCACTGCCACTGTCTCACTGCCCAAGACTCATTGCTGCTGTCTCACTGCCCCCAGTCTCACTGCCGCTGTCTCACTGCCCCAGACTCATTGCTGCTGTCTCACTGCCCCCAGTCTCACTGCCGCTGTCTCACTGCACCAGTCTCATTGCCGCTGCCTCATTGCTCTGGTCTCACTGCCGCTGTCTCACTGCCCCCGTCTCACTGCCGCTGTCTCACTGCCCCAGACTCATTGCTGCTGTCTCACTGCCCCGGTCTCACTGCCGCTGTCTCACTGCCCCAGTCTCATTGCCGCTGCCTCATTGCTCTGGTCTCACTGTCGCTGTCTCACTGTCGCTGTCTCACTGCCCCATTCTCACTGCCGCTGTCTCACTGTCCCGGTCTCACTGCCGCTGTCTCACTGCCCCGGTCTCGTTGCTGCTGTCTGACTGCCCCCGCCTCACGCTGCTGTCTCACTGCCGCTGTCTCACTGACCCAGTCTCACTGCCGCTGTTTCGTTGCCCCAGTCTCACTGCCCCAGTCTCATTGCCGCTGTCTCACTGCCCCGGTCTCACTGCCGCTGTCTCACTGCCCCATTCTCACTGCAGCTCTCTCACTGCCCCAGTCTCACTGCCGCTGTCTCACTGCCCCAGTTTCAGAGCCGCTGTCTCACTGCCCCAGACTCATTGCTGCTGTCTCACTGCCCCCGTCTCACTGCCGCTGTCTCACTGCCCCCAGTCTCACTGCCGCTGACTCACTGCCCCAGTCTCATTGCCGCTGCCTCATTGCTCTGGTCTCACTGCCCCGGTCTCACAGTCGCTGTCTCACTGCCCCAGTCTCACGCTGCTGCCTCACTGCCCCGGTCTCACTGCCGCTGTCTCACTGCCCCAGTCTCATTGCCGCTGCCTCATTGCTCTGGTCTCACTGCCCCGGTCTCACTGTCGCTGTCTCACTGCCCCGGTCTCACTGCCGCTGTCTCACTGCCCCGGTCTCATTGCTGCTGTCTCACTGCCCCGTTCTCACTGCCCCAGTCTCATTGCCTCTGCCTCACTGCTCCGGTCTCACTGCCGCTGTCTCACTGCCCCGGTCTCGTTGCTGCTGTCTGACTGCCCCCGCCTCACGCTGCTGTCTCACTGCCGCTGTCTCACTGACCCAGTCTCACTGCCGCTGTTTCGTTGCCCCAGTCTCACTGCCCCAGTCTCATTGCCGCTGTCTCACTGCCCCGGTCTCACTGCTGCTGTCTCACTGCCCCGGTCTCGTTGCTGCTGTCTCACTGCCCCCATCTCACGCTGCTGTCTCACTGCCCCAGTCTCACTGCCGCTGTCTCACTGCCCCAGTCTCACTGCCCCAGTCTCATTGCCGCTGTCTCACTGCCCCAGTCTCACTGCTGCTGTCTCACTGCCCCAGTCTCACTGCCACTGTCTCACTGCCCCAGACTCATTGTCTGGACTGACCTATCCCCTCCCTACCTCCCCACCGAAACTCTCTCCACCTATCTTCTTTTCTCTCCATCTTCGGTCCCCCTCCCCCTCTCTCCCTATTTATTCCAGAACCCTCACCCCATCCCCCTCTCTGATGAAGGGTCTAGGCCCGAAACGTCAGCTTTAGTGCTCCTGAGATGCTGCTTGGCCTGCTGTGTTCATCCAGCCTCACATTTTATTATCTTGGATTCTCCAGCATCTGCAGTTCCCATTATCTCTGCTGCTGTCTCACTGCCCCGGTCTCACTGCCGCTGGCTCACTGCCCCAGACTCATTGCTGCTGTCTCACTGCCCCGGTCTCACTGCCGCTGTCTCACTGCCCCGGTCTCACTGCCGCTGTCTCACTGCCCCAGACTCATTGCTGCTGTCTCACTGCCCCGGTCTCACTGCCGCTGTCTCACTGCCCCGGTCTCATTGCTGCTGTCTCACTGCCCCAGTTTCACCGCCGCTGTCTCACTGCCCCGGTCTCACTGCCGCTGTTTCACTGCCGCTGTCTCACTGCCCCCGTCTCACGCTGCTGTCTCACTTCCCCGGTCTCACTGCCGCTGTTTCACTGCCCCAGTCTCACTGCCACTGTCTCACTGCCCCAGTTTCAGAGCTGCTGTCACACTGCCCCCAGTCTCACTGCCGCTGTCTCACTGCCCCCAGTCTCACTGCCGCTGTCTCACTGCCCCAGTCTGATTGCCGCTGCCTCATTGCTCTGGTCTCACTGCCGCTGTCTCACTGTCGATGTCTCACTGCCACCGTCTCACGCTGCTGCCTCACTGCCCCGGTCTCACTGCTGCTGTCTCACTGCCCCGGTTTCACTGCCACTGTCTCACTGCCGCTGTCTCACTGCCCCAGTCTCATTGCCGCTGCCTCATTGCTCTGGTCTCACTGCCGCTGTCTCACTGTCGCTTTCTCACTGCCACCGTCTCACGCTGCTTCTCACTGCCCCGGTTTCACTGCCACTGTCTCACTGCCCCAGTCTCACTGCCGCTGCCTCATTGCTCTGGTCTCACTGTCGCTGTCTCACTGCCCCAGTCTCACGCTGCTGTCTCACTGCCCCGGTCTCACTGCCGCTGTTTCATTGTTCCCGTCTCACTGCCACTGTCTCACTGCCCTAGACTCATTGCTGCTGTCTCACTGCCCCGGTCTCACTGCCGCTGTCTCACTGCCCCAGACTCATTGCTGCTATCTCACTGCCCCGGTCTCACTGCCGCTGTTTCACTGCCCCGGTCTCACTGCGCTGCCTCACTGCCCCCGTCTCATGCTGCTGTCTCACTGCCGCTGTCACACTGCCCCAGTCTCATTGCTGCTGTCTCACTGCCCCGGTGTCACTGCCGCTGTTTCACTGCCGCAGTCTCATTGCCACTGTCTCACTGCCCCAGTCTCACTGCCGCGGTCTCACTGCCCCAGTTTCGGAGCCGCTGTCTCACTGCCCCAGTCTCACTGCCTCTGTGTCACTGCCCCGGTCTCACTCCCTCTGTCTCACTGCCCTGGTCTCACTGCCGCTGTCTCACTGTCCCCGTCTCACTGCCGCTCTCACTGCCCCAGACTCATTGCTGCTGTCTCACTGCCCTGGTCTCACTGCCGCTGTCTCACTCCCCCCGTCTCACTGCCGCTGGCTCACCGCCCCGGTCTCACTGCCTCTGTCTCACTGCCCCGGTCTCACTGCCGCTGTCTCACTGCCCCTGTCTCATTGCCGCTGCCTCACTGCTCCGGTCTCACTGCCGCTGCCTCACTGCCCCCAGTCTCACTGCCGCTGCCTCACCGCCCCAGTCTCATTGCCGCTGCCTCATTGCTCTGGTCTCACTGCCCCGGTCTCACTGCCGCTGTCTCACTGGCCTGGTCTCATTGCTGCTGTCTCGCTGCCCCCGTCTCACGCTGCTGTCTCACTGCCCCGGTCTCATTGCCGCTGTCTCACTGCCCCAGTCTCACTGCCGCTGTCTCACTGCCCCAGTCTCACTGCCGCTGTCTCACTGCCCTAGTCTCATTGCCGCTGTCTCACTGCCGCTGTCTCACTGTCGCTGTCTCACTGCCCCAGTCTCACTGCTGCTGCTTCATTGCCCCGTTCTCATGCTGCTGTTTCACTGCCCCGGTCTCATGCCGCTGTCTCATTGCCGCTGTCTCACTGCCCCGGTCTCACTGCTGCTGTCTCACTGTCCCGGTCTCGTGCTGCTGTCTCACTGCCGCTGCCTCACTGCCCCAGTCTCATGCTGCTGCCTTCTGCCCCGGTCTCACTGCCGCTCTCTCACTGCCCCGGTCTCATTGCTGCTGTCTCACTGCCCCCGTCTCACTGCCGCTGTCTCACTGCCCCTGACTCATTGCTGCTGTCTCACTGCCCCAGTCTCACTGCCGCTGTCGCACTGCCCCAGTCTCATTGCCGCTGTCTCACTGTCCCGGTCTCACTGCCGCTTTTTCACTGCCCCAGTCTCATTGCCGCTGTCTCACTGCCCCAGTCTCACTGCCGCGGTCTCACTGCCCCAGTATCAGAGCCGCTGTCTCACTGCCCCAGTCTCACTGCCTCTGTCTCACTTCCCCGGTCTCACTGCCTCTGTCTCACTGCCCCAGTCTCACTGCTGCTGTCTCACTGCCCCGGTCTCACTGTAGCTGTCTCACTGTTGCTGTCTCACTGCCCCAGTCTCACTGCCGCTGTCTCACTGCCCCAGTCTCACTGCTGCTGTCTCACTGCCCCGGTCTCACTGCCGCTGTCTCACTGCCCCAGTCTCACTGCCGCTGTCTCACTGGCTCGTTCTCACTGCCGCTGTCTCACTGCCCTATTCTCACTGTCGCTGTCTCACTGCCCTATTCTCACTGTCGCTGTCTCACTGCCCCGGTCTCACTTCTGCTGCCTCACTGCCTTGGTCTCAATGCTGCTGTCTCACTGCCCCCCTCTCACGCTGCTCTCTCACTGCCACTGTCTTACTGCCCCGATCTCACTGCCACTGTCTCACTGCTCCGGTCTCACTGCTGCTGTCTCACTGCCCCATTCTCACTGCCACTGTCTCACTGCCCTGGTCTCATTTCTGCTGTCTCACTGCCCCCCTCTCACGCTGCTGTCTCACTGCCCCATTCTCACTGCAGCTCTCTCACTGCCCCAGTCTCACTGCCGCTGACTCACTGCCCCAGTTTCAGAGCCGCTGTCTCACTGCCCCAGACTCATTGCTGCTGTCTCACTGCCCCCGTCTCACTGCCGCTGTCTCACTGCCCCAGTCTCAATGCCGCTGTCTCACTGCCTTGGTCTCACTGCCCCAGTCTCAGTGCCGCTACCTCACCGGCCCGGTGTCACTCTTCATCTGCCACAGTCCCCCTGGCCCACCCTTGAACTGCCATCGCTGCCCGACACAGCCCGCGCATTTATCTCATGCCATGTGTTTCCTGGTTACAACCCAGCTCCTTCCCAACTCTTTAGGTCGGTAATTAAAACGGGTGGAGTGTGGAGTGAGAATTCCTACAGAGGCAGAGAGAATCTAGGAGGGAAAAAAGGAAAGGTAAAGAAAGACAGAGAAAGGGAACTGACTGGCAGAGTGGAGCACCAAATAGAGTGACTAACTCTGCTGCCATCTTGCCATTAATTGGCTCATTATGTGTACTCAAAGCTGGGAAACCCAAATTTTTAATTGGTAAGGGAATTAATGCACATGAAGAAAAGGCAGGAATGGGGAATTGAGGATTAGAAAATCCTCCATAATCCCATTGAATGGTGTAGACTCAGTGGGCTGAATAGCTTACTTCTGCCTGTACATTTTATGGCCTTATGTGGTAATAAACCCAACTTTATAAGTGCATTTTTAACTGAAATCTTTTTCACGAAGACTATCGTTGTCAATTTGTTTTAAAGCATTGTTTAACTGTATTCTCAAGAAGATAATCTTAAAACAACATTTATTTTATGTGCTTTTGTCATGTAAGGAATCAATACCACGCCACCTACTCCTTTCATAGCCTTTCATTTTGTACCTCCTGTTACTGTGCCAAATGTTACCTGGGAAATGTAGGTCAGTTGCAGGAGGAATGAAGCATGCAGCTGTGGGTTGGTCAATATATTCAGGCACATTGCCCAGTAGAGGTCAGGGATCAGTATTCCTATTGAATCTTTTTGACATTTACTATTTTGAAGAGTATTTGTACAAAATATTTAGTGATAGAAGATCAACATCAGCAATTGCTGCTCTAAAGGCCATGACTTTGCTAAAAGGTGTGTTTGGCAATCCAGATTTCATCATCTGAGGCTAATTTTAAAAGCGAAAATAAAGGAGCTGTAGTAGAACCACCTCTTTATTTAAGTATTTATGAAACAAGGTGGAAAATCAGGTTCATTTTGCAAGCTGTTGTGGCTCTGTCATGATCTCACAACTTGTCTGTGATTTTCTATTGGGTGCCGATCTAACTGTATGCGGTAGCACGCCCACCTCAGCCAACTTCTCATTGTAGAATGAAATATCACAATGTTGTGGTTGGTTGGCTCGCCGAGCTGGTTCGTTGTTCCACAGACGTTTTGTTACCCTACTGGGTAATGTCATCAGTGCAGCCTCTGATGAAGAGCTGCTGTGCTTTCCCACCCGGTACTTAAACTCTGGTGTCCATTGAGCTGGATTACCTCACTTTTGGCTTCCTTTCATAACGGAGTGTGTATGGGGTCTACCTCTTTGTGTTTATTGATGGCTTTCTTAGTGGAGAACGAGGTCTCTAAGAATTCCCGTGCTTGTCTCTGTTTTGCCTTTCCTAGGATCTTGGTGTTATCCCAATTGAATTGGTGGTTTTCCTTATCCATGTGGATAGACATGTGTAAGTATTGGTCATGTCTTTTTGTTGCTAGTTTGTGTTCATGTGCCCTTGTGGTTAATTTCTTTCCTGTTTGTCCAATGTAGTGTTTGTCACAGTCTTTGCAGGGAATCTTGAGCATTGGTCCTGTGGGTAGTTGGTCGTTGGTTTGGGTGAGCAGTTGACGTAGGGTTGCTATGGGTTTGTGTGCTACTCTGACGTGCAGTGGTCATAGGAGTCTTGTGGTCAGTTCAGGTATGTTCCTGATGTAAGGGAGAGTGATGAGTGTGTCGGGGTGTGCAGTATCTTCCTGGTGTTGTTTGTGTATTAGGCATCTTCTGACCCAGTTTTTTTTGGGTATCCATTATCTTTGAATACTTGGAAGAGGTACTGTTCTTCTTTATGGTGTAGTTCTGTGCTGCTACAGTGTGTCGTTGCCCATTTAAATAATGTTCTCACGTAACTTCGTTTGTGTGTGTTAAGGTGGTTGCTGTTGAAATTCAATACTTGGCCAGTATATGTGGCTTTCCTGTGTACCTTTGTTAGGAATTCCCCATTGGCCCACCATGCTGTCCAGGAATGGGAGCTGTTTGGTCTTCTCCTCTTCTCTGATGAATCTGATCCCAGTGAGACCGTTGCTTATTGGTTCGTGTGTCTCATCCAGTTTGGTCTGTTTAATAATGGCAAAGGTGTCGTCCATATAGTGTATCTATAGTTTTGGTTGGATTAACGAATGGGCCATGCTTTCAAATCTCTGCATCACCACTTCAGCTATTCGTCAGTGGATCGGTGATCACATGGGGGTCCTATTGATCTGTTCATGTATACGACCATTAAAGGTGAAGTGAGTGGTGAGGCATAGGTATTTAAATGTTTAGTTCATCTTAGTGTATATAACAAAAGGTTGTTCATACAGCATGCATACTTAAAATATATTTACCCCAATTCAATTGAAATTCTGGACTTCTGCACATTTATTAGAATAATATGGTTGTAACTATTTTATTGTTTCTAATTATATGGCCGAAGTATGCACTTCATGTGTTGGTAATAGTGTCCCACTAAAAAGCCTGTCATCAATATAATGTCCTGAGATATATAAATCTAAATACATCAATAATATTACTGATGCAAAGCCATGTTGCACTACACTTGAAGTGAATAAAACTTAGTGAAAAGCCATCCATTGCCTAAAAGACAGGCTGAAACCATGTCATTTTACCAAGCTCAGGGTTTATCCAATTAATCTGATTGTCTATTTATTGAGCTACTGCATGAGGTAGACATGTTACACCAAGGAACATAATCAGTGGCAATTAATGAAAAAGGCTTTGCTCTTCAAAATCCAATTTAGCTCCTTAAATAAAAAGCTCTTGGGTACGAAATACTGCTAGAGTTGCAACTTATTGTTTATTTCAAATCACATGTACAATTCCTGTTGTGTGCCGAGGGGTAAAAAATCACTGACTGAATTGTGTGTATTATTTCATCATTTAAGCATGCTTTATGCACATTACAGGTCACAAAATATAATCTTCAGTCCTATACTGTAAAATTAAGAACTTGGAAAAAGGTTTTTGATGTGTGTGAAGAGTGGCATTTAATTTAAATTGCAAGAATCTCTACAGTGAAATCTTTGAAGCCTAATTTACACACATTAAATCCTAGTTTAATCTCTTTGGAAAATGCAGTCGCTGTAAGGATGTTTGTGTTTTTCTGTTCAGGTCTCTGAAAATGTTTTATTTAAAATAGGCGCTTTGTTGAATGGTTCTTTATCGATATCCAATTCCTATGCTAACAATAAGCAGCAGCAATTATTTACTTGGCATACAATATGAACAATTCCTACAGTCACTTTTTAAAATCACTCTATGAACAAAATAAAATGCTAGATTATTCCCCTTCTGAATTTCAGAGACAATAATATTTCAAAAATCTGCAATATGCATTTTTAAAAAGGATTTTTTTTCCATATGTTAAATAAAGGAAAACATGTTTCATCATATAACAATATTATGTTTGGTACCAAAAATAGAAATTGATGGAAAAACTCAGCAGGTCTGGCAGCGTCTGTTGAGAGAAAGCAGAAATAATGCTTCGAGCTCAGTAATCCTAATCCTGAAGAACAGTCAATGGGTCTTGAATGTTAACTCTGTTTCTGGAATGGAATTGTAGTGATTATAATGAGGTCAGCCAGGTGGGTCTCATCGAAATGAGTGCCCTGATTGGGGCTGTTAATCTAGTCCAATCAGGGAGCCTTGGCAGACAGATATAAACAGGAGCTTCAGACATGTGTCACTTTGAGAGCTCCTCTAAAGGAGCTGAACCAATGTTAAGAACTTTTCATGTGGAAATAAAGGGTGACCCCCTTCCCCCATTCTGAAGAAAGGTCTAGGCCTGAAACATCAGCTTTCCTGCTCCTCTGATGTTGCTTGGCCTGCTGTGTTCATGCACCCCTACACCTTGTTATCTAAGGGTAACTAGGTGTTGAGGTGCCAATTTCTGTAGAGTTAGTTCAGAATGCTTGCCTTTATTTCAAAGGGAGTGAGTTTAAAAATAGGGAAGTCTTGCTAAAATTATAGAAGGTATCAGCTAGACCAAACCTAGAATAATATGAACGGTTTTGAGCCCCTTACCTAGCATTGGAAGATCTCCAGAGAAGATTGACTAGGCTGATACTGGGTGTGGAGGGATTGTCTTCTTCCATCAGGCAGAAGATACATAAGTTT
Source organism: Stegostoma tigrinum (assembly GCF_030684315.1). Classification (NCBI taxonomy): domain Eukaryota; kingdom Metazoa; phylum Chordata; class Chondrichthyes; order Orectolobiformes; family Stegostomatidae; genus Stegostoma; species Stegostoma tigrinum. The sequence continues at coordinate 85,738,371 of NC_081356.1, forward strand.
GAACACACACACCAACAGGTTCAAGAGCAACTTCTTCCCTGCCATTACTAGACTGATGAATGGGCCTCTCTAACTTCAAATAATTGTTGATCTTGTTAATGTTGATCTTGCTTTGTGAGCTGTCTATGCAGCCATAACCCTGTATGCCTCACTCCGTCTAGGCACCCTATGATCTCCAAATCCTTGTTTGCTATGATATGCCTGTACTTGTTATTAAACAAAGATGTTCACTATAATTGGGTGCATGTGACTACAATAAATTAAATCAGCTCAAATGAGGAGAATATGAGTAGATTAAATCAGTACATTCGTTAGAGTTTAGGAGAATGATTTGCAACATAATCGAAATATGCGAGAATCTTTGGAAGTTTGATGGAACTGATAAAGATTTCATCTTGTGTGAGACGCTAGGACTGGGGTCAACATCTCAGAATAAAGATCCAACCATTTTAAGACAAAGGTAAGGAAGAACTTCTTCTCTCACAGGGTAGAGAATAGCGAGTTTTGAGAAGATCTGTAGCTCAGGTTGAGGTTCTGGATGTGAGTTTGCTTGCTGAGCTGGAAGGTTAGTTTTCAGACGTTTCGTCATCATTCTAGGTAACATCATCAGTGAGCCTCCGACGAAGCGCTGGTGTTATGTCCCGCTTTCCATTCTAAAGAGTAGAGAATTTTTGGAATTCTTTACTGCAGACAGCCAACAAGGCTGAGTCATTACGTAGATTTCATATTTGAGGTAGAGAAGTTTTCAACCAGCAAGAGAATGAAGTATTATGGGGAAAGGCCAGTTCAGTGGAATTGAGACGTGAACGATGATCTGCTTGAATAGTATAACAGACTGGATGGGCTGTATGTCATGGTTCTTCTCCGATGTCTTCTGGTTTTATGGTCTGAGCTGGTTGCAATGTGCATCTAAGACCTTTCAGCCTTCTGTTGTCTGGAAAATTACAACATTGATCAGTATTTAAGTCACTTCTGATCCATTTCAGAATTGATCTAGCTTGGCATAACAGAGCCAATTTAGTTCCTTAAATAAAAAGCTCTTGGGTACGAAATACTGCTAGAATTGCAATTTCTTGTTTTCTGCAGTGCTACTTCATTGGCTCCTCAGATTTTAAAGACCTTTTGGTAAGGGCCTCTGATGTTTAGCAAGGAGTGGTTACAATTACTTTGTGCCTGTTCAAAGGTGTAGGTAGCATTTAGTTTATGTGTTACTTATTCATTTCCTTGATTAGGGCATGCAATCCAACTCTAAGTGCATTCTTCACTTAGAAATTAGAAACAGGAAGTGGAGTAGGCCATTCAGCCCTTTGAGCCTGACAATCCAACTCAGTGCCCTGTCCTCACTTTCTCCACATACCATCTGATCCCCTTAGCCAAGTGCCATATCTACCTCCTTCTTGAAAGCAATCAATGCTTCAGTTTCAGAGACAAGACAGTGCAGAGTGGAGGGGGAAGGGAGCTCAGAAATAAATAGAGAGAGCAGGGGTGGGGCTGGGGAAAATAGGTGGGATAGTGATAGGTGAGTGCTGGCAGGCAGTGGTGAGGATCAGTCAGAGAGGTGGGAGGATCAGTGGAAGAGAAGATGGTAAGGTTATGTCAGGTCAAGGAAGCGGGGATGAGAGGGAGTTTTGAAGATGAGACGAGACTGGGGATGGGGAGATTTTAAAACTATTTTGAAATGGGAGGACATTGGGTATTCTGGAAAGTGGAATGCCCTATCTTGGGACCAGACTCTGCAGAGGTGGCAGAATTGGGAGTAGGGGATCACATTCTTGCAGGAGGGTGGATGAGAGGAGGTGTAGTCAAGATAGCTATGGGAGTCAATGGGTTTGAAATAGATATCATTGCTGAGACGGTCACCAGAGATGGAGACAGAAAGGTCCAGGATGGAGAAGAAGATCTCGGAGATGGCCAGGTGAATTTGAGATTGGGGTGAAAGGTGTTAGTAAAGTTGATGAACTGTTTAAGCTCCTCATGGGAGCACAAGGCAGTGCCGATATATTCGTCAGTGTAACGGAGGAAGAGGTGGGGAATGGTGCCAGTGTAGCAGCGGAAGAGGGACTGTTCCACGTATCCATAACCCATCACCTTGGGACTGAACTCAGTTCCTTGACGTGGTCAGCTTCTTGCAAGGTGGAGTTGCAGGGAAAGAGCATTGGGGTTCAGAGGTAAGAGCAAAGAGGTGACTTTCAAAGACCACCCACTTGCTTCATAACTTTGCCTTTGATTTCCCGCATATTCCCAGGGAAGCAGGAAGGTGACCCCAATTTCAAAGCCAGGAAATCAAAGGCCACAATTCCGTTCTGGCCCACAGGTGATAGGAGAGGTGGTGATGTGATGCTCTTAAGAAACCACTTTTGGCCATTTAAGACCTTAATAGTAACAAATTTATAAGTTTGCCCCAGACCTTCTTGATCAGAACTTTCATAAATTACTCTTCAGATCTCATTGGGTCAATTGTTTTCACTTCTTGTCAACTCCCTCACCACCTTCAAAGAGTACAAAATCTCATCCAGAATCTTTAACAGCTGAATCGACTTCATTATCTTCAACATCTGCTTTGTTGTGCTTTTTAGGAAGGCTGCAAGATGTGAGAAAGCCCTCAGATATCCAAAGGAGACAATGAAACTCAGAATAAGATGCAATCTGGCACTAATATATGAAATTTTTATACCCAGCTGGAGTTTCCAAATATTTATGTAGGCAGTGTTGTTACTTAGATAAAATCCTGCTGACAATTCTTAATTTTAATAGTGAACACCATGGGAATGTAGGATCAGGAGTAGGCCAATCAGCTCCTCAAACTTGTTCCACTATTTAATGAGATCATGACTGATCTGTAACTTAACTCCATACACTTGCCTTTGGTCCAAATCACTTAATACCTTTGCTTAATAAAACTTTATCTTTGTCAGATTTTAAAATAAGAGTGAATCTAGCATCAGCTATCATTGGTAGAAGAATTCCAAACCTTTGGCGTCCTTTGTGTGTGGAAGTGCTTCTTAACATCTCTCCTGAACGGTCTGGCCTTAATTCTCAGTCTATGCCCCTAAGTTCTAGAATTTCCAACCAGTGGGAATAATTTATCTTTACCTACCATGTCTTTTCCTGATGGCATCTTAAGACTTCGATTAGATCATCCATTATCCTTCTAAATTCTACAGAAAACAGGTAATTTGTAAAAGAGATAACAAAGTGTGGAGCTGGACGAACACGCTGAAGGACCTAGACCCGGAACATCAGCTTTTGTGCTCCTAAGATGCTTCTTGGCCTGCTGTGTTCATCCAGCTCCACACTTTGTTATCTCGGATTCTCCAGCATCTGCAGTTCCCATTATCTCTGGTAATTTGTATAATCTCTTCTCATAACTTAGCCCCTGAAAGTTCAGGTATCATTCTTGTAAATGAATGTTAAACTCCCTCCAAACTCGCTAAGGTGTGGTAACTAGATCTGCTCACAGAATTTCAAATGGGGTCTAACCAGTATAGCTCAGATTAACTTCCATGTCCTTATACTCCAGTGCTGTGGTCATAAAGACCAGCATTATATTAGCCTTCCCAATTACTTTCTACATCTGGTCATGGTATTTTAAAGATCTTGGCAACTGAAATCCCAAATAACAAAGTGTGGGGCTGGATGAACACAGCAGGCCAAGCAGCATCTTGGGAGCACAAAAGCTGACGTTTCGGGCCCAGACCCTTGTGCTCCTAAGATGCTGCTTGGCCTGCTGTGTTCATCCAGCTCCACACTTTGTTATCTTGGATTCTCCAGCATCTACAGTTCCCATTATCTCTGAACTGAAACCCCAAATTTCTTTTAACCTCCACTGTAGTTAGCGTCATACCATCTAGAAAGTACCCTGATCTATACTTTTTCAGATCAAAATGGATAACCTTACACTTGCTTACATTGAAGTCCATCTACTGTAGTTTTGCCCATTTGCCTAGTCTATCTGCATCCCTTCATAACACCAGTCCTTTTTCAGACATCGGAAGTATATGAGACAACAACTAGTTCCAGAGAGAGATATAAATTTATCAGACAATTATATATACTAGAAACACTTTACATCAGAGAACATCATAGGCTAAAGAGCACTGAGAGCACTGTGTATGAAAAGAAAAAGCTTTTGTTTAACAGAAAATACCATAAATAGAAAATGCTACTTTGTATTCCCTATTTTGGAGTTTTGAGGTAATCCTGCAGTGCCTGTTTTTCTTTATTTGTTGTTTGGTAATTTATGATCATTTTTACAAGCTTTCATATTCTGATGAGTTTCACTGGGATGTGAATTTGCTGGCCAACGTAAATAAAGCAGGGGCTGGCTCAATCACAGCTACATTCCCATCATGAAGCCATTGCTTGATCCATTTCTTGATATTTCTGTGAAGTCTTGTGATTTCTATATCTCATTCTCTAAAGCCATAAGCCTTTTTTTAGATTCATTGCTCAATAACAAGTTATCATATCTGGTTGCATCTAAAGGTACCTAGCTTTGTGCTACAAGACAATTTCAAAGCAAAACACCTCATCACTTCATTCCCACTTCTGCTTCTACCAGATACTGCTCCATTAGTGATGTTTTTAATATAAAATTTCTTATTTCTGGTGATGTCTGGTGATCTTCTTTTGTTCCTTCCAATATTCTCTTTAATATTGGCTTACCTGGGTAGATGCCTTTAATCATTTCATTCAAATCTGCTATTTTGCAGCTAAACTCCTTTCTCTGGAGAAATTACGTCTGACTTCTATATCTAGTTGTTTCCTGTGTAGTTTTCCTGCTAATCCTTATAACCTATATATTTATTTGAGTACTGTACAGGCACACTGATCCCTGAAAGATACAAAGTGGTGCTTTCTCAAAAATGAATCATTTCAGCATTTTATTACAAACCTTCTTTAATTTCATACACAGAATTCTCCCGATGAAACCTATCAGACACTGCCAGGTTTACCATTCTTCAGACACTTTGTGCCTGAATATACTTTACACAGGCTATACAGCACAGAAACAGGCCATTTGGCCCAACCAATCTTTGCTGCCATTTATGTTGCACTTGAGCTTTCTCCTATTATTACCACACCACAGAAATCAAAATTAAATATGATAATGAAGTATTTCCCTCTTTAACTTGCATGAAACCTGCTGTTAAAAGATGAGCCTTTTTTCAAACTCAGGCGAAGGGTACCACCATTCAAAACAGCTGCTGGTATCCATCAAAAAGTACACATGTGGTGCTTGGGGGTGTGTTCCTCATTAAAAATGTTAATCAGCCCATGGCCCTCTCATGCCCATCATGTGAAAATATTAATATTAATGTAATGTCTTTAAGTGTATGGTTGTGATTAACACATTTCTAATTATTCACCCCCTTCCATAATTTCATACACTAACAATTACTGAAGTATAACATTCCATTCCTGTGCTTCCTTCAGTTAGATTTAAGAGATTAAATAACATATTCCCATATTAAACCTCAATTTCTAACCATGCATACACAAAAGCGTAAGTTACAGCTTATTATGATTTATACTATTATTAATATTAAATAATAAGACGAACGTTTTATCTTTAGAGTATAATGTTTTTATTATCTACTTAGTACAAATTAAGCACAAGACATTGCAACTACCTTTAGTCAAAAGTGACAAATGAATGAACATAGAACATAGAACACAGAACAGTACAGCATAGTACAGGCCCTTTGGCCCATGATGTTGTGCCGAACTTTTACCCTAAACCTAAGGTCAATCTAATCTCCACCTCTACCTTATACTATCATCCATATGCCTATCTAATAGCCGCATAAATGTCCCTAATGAAGCCGACTCCACTACCCTCTCCGGCAATGCATTCCATGCCCCTACTACTCTGAGTAAAGAACCTACCTGTGACGTCTCCCCTCTGACAATCTTAGTCTCCTTCTAAGCTCTTCACCAACATAATGTTAGTTCAACCAATTCATAGAATCATAGAATCCCTGCAGTGTGGAAGCAGGCCATGTGCCCTTTTGAATCCACATCAACCCTAGAAGATCACCCCATCCAGACTCATTCCCTTACTCTATCCCTGAATTTAATTCACTTCATCTTATTGCAGCAAATGGTAGGAGGTACTAAATACAGCAAAAGCTATGGAATGAAGGTATCTAATGATATCCTGGCTAAAGCACTGAGAACTTGTGCTTCAGAACTAGCCTCTGCCCATGATATTAAGCCAATATTTGACCCAGTATAGTGTTAAAGAACCCTGGTAAATGTGTATCAGGAGGAAAACTCCATTGGTTAGAGTTGTACCTTACAGAAAGTAAGTCAATTGTAAGAGTTCTTATTATAGCATTTTCTTAGGGTTCCTCAAGAGTAGACAAAAATATCTTCAGTTGTTCTGTCAAAAATACACATCCACCTTCTAGCCCCCATCTCCAACACCCTTCCAATCGACCCCATCAAGCACGATATCAAATCTAGAGATATTGGTTAGTGTTCAGTGTTCATGACATTTTAATCATTCAGAACTCTTAGATGCTGAAGCAGTCTGCTCGCATGAAGCAAGACCTGGACAATTTCAGGCTTGGGCTGATCAGCAGCAAGTGAGGCAAATAGCAGATAATGGTAATCACAAACAGTAGAGAATCCAATAACCTCTCCTTGACATACAATAGCATTACCATTGTGGAATCCTCCACTAACAACACTCAGCGCATTGCCATTAACCTGAAGTCTAACTGGACTAGTGATATAAAATACTACAGCTGCAGGAATAGTGCGGAAGCTGGAAACTCTGTCATAAGTAGTCATGTCTGGACTTCCCAAAGCATGTCCGTAATCTACAAGGCACAATTTAGAAGAGTGATAGAATATTCATCATTTGCCAGCAGCCCAATTAGTACTTGATAGAATGCAGGACAAAGCAGCTTGCTTGACCAACCATCCATCCATCATCTTAATAATTTAACCTCTCCACAGCCAAAGCACAGTGGAAGTATTGTATGTCATGCACAGGATTCACTGCAACTATTCACCAAGGACTTTTCAACAGCATCTCCTAGACATGTGACACCTATCATCTGGGAGGATAAAGTCAGCAGACATTTGGTTCCAGGATCACCTGCAAGTTTCTATCCAAGCCATTGATCACCTCAATATAATCTTACCTTCACCTTTACTGAATCAAAATTAGAAGCTGCCTTTGTGACAGCAGTTTAGATGGGTTGTAGCAGTTGTACAAAGTGACTCAACACCACCCTCTTGGGCAATGAGAAATTGACAATAAATATTGTCCTTATCAATAAAGTTCACGTACATTGAAAGGAAAAATGAACAAAAGTAAGAAAATTACTGCATTGGGGTTCTTGAACTGCAACTGAGGAGAATTGTCATGTGGTTCCTATGCAATCTTTGAAAGATTACTCTTTTGCATGATACATAATTTTTGTGTATTCTGAAAGCTTTCTTTGTATTTGTCATATAATATTTGGATTTCAAGCCTGAAATTTCTTGTTGCCAAGCAGGGCAGTCCAAGTACATTGGCAATATTGACAACTTCAAAAGATTCTTCAGGGTATTAAGCATAAGGGTCATTTTTGGACCGTTCTATAATTTCTTATCTGGATGTTATTCCTGGTTAACAGCCCTCCTGATGAATAATTATATTGTATTATACCATGCAATAGTTGGGTGAAATTAACTGTTTCTTTACCACATATCCTGTGCAAATCCATGTAAATCATGCTTTGCAGTTGAATTGTCAAAGTGTTGTAGACTGTTCTAATGTACTCAGAGTTCATGGCCCTAGGGGATTTTTGTGCCATCTGTCTTGTTGGAATCCTTCTTATAATAATCATAACTTCATAGCTCCTTGGAGGAACTCTTTAATATTGGTATTGGATTAGGGAAATTGTAAAATGGACTGAGTCGGAAATGTCAGCTTTAAGAATCATTAGTCTCAATGCTTATAATTTATTTAAAGCAAATTATGAACTTCATTTCTACTTCTTTGATCTAAATTATGATTGTGGTTAAAAATAAGATAATGTCAGTGAAAACAAATGACGTACTCATGCACGTGAAGCACAAAAAGATAGAGCTGAAGTTAGTTTCCATAGTGAGAGACTCTAAACTTAGGAATGGGGTGGGGTGGGGCAGATGTGACATAGGTAGTGTCGCTCCATTTCTTCAACTTTCAGGGCGTGGAGGTGTGGTTTTTCATTGCAGTAAATTAATTAGCTGCTGCTGGACTGGCAGTCCCTATTAAGGTCATCCATCCAGACTCATTCCCTGAGAAGCTACCATCAATCCAGTTTGAAAGCCTTTAGAACACCACTGGGAACAGTGCAATGGTGAATGCTGAATGCTGAATGACAGTTGGAACAAGAGGATGTAGTGAAAGGATGGTGGCATCAAAATCCAATAAGTATGGCTTTGCAACATGTGTCAAAGTCAGTCGGTCAGGCAGCCCTCACTGTGGTTGAATCTGGTGTTGATGAGGACCGGGCACTTTACTGTAGAGATGTCCATAGCCTCCCACCAGGCGCTGCACACCAAGTCAACTATAAGGTCACCTGGCTTCGCCTGTTAGCTTCCCTTTGTGGATAAACTCTTACCTCCCACCAAGAATGCCAGCAGGGGTAGGGAAAAACCATCAATTTTTCACGTAAGCAGCTTGGCTGACCTTTGGTAGGAAGAACATTCTGTCACCCTCTCCCTACTGGCAAGATGGTATCATGGCAGAAAGATCCCTTGCCATTCTAGGGGATTCCCCTGTTATCCAACATCATCCCAGAGGGCTGATAAAAATCAGGCCAGAATGAATACATTAGCATGAATTGTTAAAACAAAAAATTTTTATCCTATGGCTATTTCTGTGTTTTGGGAACATAACCATTATGTCAGTTAACAAGGTAAAATTGGAGACAACATAAATGAGAAACTCTAATTTTTTATATTTAACAATGAGTAGTTCCATTTAGATTTATTGTTACATAACACTATTGATGGAAGAAATATTGGTGAGTGAGCTAAGAAGTATAACTGTATAACTCTTTTCTGTTGTTTATAACAATCTGATAATAGGCAAGTGACATCCTAAAACTTAACCAGAGAACTGGCTTGTAGTACACTAAACTGCAGAACATAGACTGGAGCAACGGAAGGAGGTAGGCAATAATATGAAAGTGCTGGGAATCATTGAAACGTAGCAGTAAACTCTAAAAATATCAATCAAGGTCCACAAAGAGAAAGGACAGAGTAACAGTTCATGAGTAAACCATTCTCCTTCTTGAGTCCTCTGCCCAAAAGCAGGTTCAACCTATGTCTTTTGAATCCTCACCATGACTAAGGCGAGAAGAGAAACTCCAACTTTACCCCATTTGGAAATGCATGTAGTAATGATACATCTGGGAGTGATCATTAAAAAACTTCATTGAATACTAATATTTACAAACCATGTAAAGATATGACATCTTCTGGAATCCGACAATGTAGGCTTCAGTTCCATGTGACATGATATTATTGTGATCTTACTTTTTTTTCATGTTCAGTAGGTATTCTTCAAATAAAGTTATAATTAACTTTAATTCACATAGCCCCCAATTTAATTTATAATACCACTACTAACCAAGTTCCACCCTGCACCCCTTCCCCCAACACCTCCCATTCCCGAAAACCTCACAATTTCCTTTTGCTTGAGCTATTACTCTTCAATAGCATTTTCAGCTCTCTTGAGTGATGTATAGAATGTGTTTGCTTTCAAAAGATCATTCTTATTCTGCAGGTGAACTTCAGCATTAACAAGAATTTACCTCTTCATGATTCTCTTCTGCAAAGTTAAACGAAGACATTTGTTCTCTCTCTCAAGAGAGAGGTCGCAACTCACGAATTGTACAAAAAAGTTTTCATCAGATCATTCACAATAATCTTGAAGTACTAATTTTTTCCCTGAAAGATTTTTTTTCCTGCATTAATGTACCTCTTTTGCTGTGTCACTTGCATAAAAACATCAATTACCTCCCCTGGAGAAATCCACCACAACCTTTTCTTTAACTTCAAAGCTTTCTTATGTTGTGCGGCTGCTGGTAGCTTTTAGGTCAACAATTACTTTGAGACCATTAGACTGCTTCGATTCTTTTTTATCTTTGCGCTGTTAAAACTTATTTTATGTGTGACTCTAACATCCACCAAGGCATTTTGTAACTTTTGAATCTCTACAGTTGGATCTCCTACTTGTTGAGCTTTAAAAGATTCTTGGGTTTACACTCATCATCAGACTGATGAGATGCATGTGCATATTCCTGGTGTCATGCATACTGCTCAATAATTTCAGAACATTGTCTATTGGCATGGTCCAATTTGGACTTAAATATATCCTTTCCTGAATCACTTTTTATTAACTGCTTTTAGTTATTGAACTACCTCTAATGAGCTGGTTCTGTGCTTGCCAAACAGTCTATCAATTCATGTGAGCATCCTCCACTCTCCTTAAAGTTTAAATTTTCATGAATTTGTGTTGGAGCTGCGAGATCTCTTTCTTGCATGATTGAAGACTTCTTTCTGACTTCGTGATCTGAGCAATTCCAGATGTTGTGGTTAGTTTTCAGGCTGTGTCATATTTTGAAGCTTCACTTGTTTGCATGTGTGATTGAACTAATAAGAGATCTTGTCCTTGCTTCCCTAACTAGTACAGACTTCTATACAGGGCGGGATTCCTTTATATAACTATGCTTGTAATTGCTATTGTTGCATTTCCTTGGTAGTTTCCTTGAAATAAGTAGACAACTTCACTGCCTCTTGTTACCTTCTTTAATGAAGGAATCATTCTCCTCAAAAGAGACAAGTGAGCCTTGACAAACTGAAACAACCTCTGTGGCCAATAACTTAACACCATGATTAGATTAGTAGCTTCATCCTTTGCCATCAAATCCTGAAAGAGTAACCAAAGACTCAGAACGTCATCTTGAGGTTGATTGTCTTCAGTTTTAGAACATTTTCTTTTCTGCCATCAGAAGCCTATGTTGAAGTTCTGGATGTGAGTTTTCTCGCTGAGCTGGAAGGTTTGTTTTCAGACGTTTCGTCACCATTCTAGGTAACATCATCAGTGAGCCGCCGACGAAGCGCTGGTGTTATGTCCCACTTTCTATTTATCTGTTTAGGTTTCCTAATGACATCACCAATGCAGGAAATGACATCACCAACCCAAGGAAACCTAACCAGATAAATAGAAAGTGGGACATAACACCAGCACTTCGTCGGAGGCTCACTGATGATGTTACCTAGAATGGTGACGAAACGTCTGAAAACGAACCTTCCAGCTCAGCGAGCAAACTCACATCCAGAAGCCTATGTTTGAGGGAAATTATGTCTTTTTCTTCTTTTAAGGGATGTGGGCATTGCCAATAAGACTATCATTTATTTCCCATCCCCAATTGTCCTTTCACTGAGTGGCTTGCTAGGCCATTTCAGTAGGCAGTTAAGAATCAGCCATATTGCGATGAGCCTGGAGTCACATATGGGGAAAGGATTGCAAATTTCCTTTCCTAAAAGGCATTAGTGTATAAGACGGGATTTTTATGACTATCAGTAGTAGTTTCATGGTCACAATTGCTGAAAAGATTTTATTGATTGGAGCCTGATATAATTAATTGAATTTAAATTCTACCAGTTGCCATTCGAAAACAGGTTGCCACAGCTTTAACCTATGCCTCAGGTCTGGTGTCATTATTACAATGCAAACTCATTCCTACCACATGAGAGTAGACTTAAGGTTGAGTGAGGTTCTGTGAAAGAGACTACTTCAAAGCTCTGAGAGTCAACCTCAGTATCTGCTAAATAAGGAAGATTGTTGGAACAAAAACAAGAAGTGCTGATGAAATTCACCAGGCCTGGCAGTATTTGTGGAGAGACAAACAGAGTTGACTTTCTAAGTCCATTGACTCTTCATCAGAATGTTCAGATTTCTAATATCCACAGGTCTTTGTTTTATTTTCATGTTTGAAATTGCACAGGTCGATGTTCTCAATAAAGAAATGTATTGATTAGAAATGGCATACAGGCTTTCTGTGATTTCCCTCCCATTACAGTGAACTGGAGCCTGAATCTGTAGGCATGGCAATGGATACATCTGCCCCCTGTACAATTTAAACTTAGTTTTCTTGCCACTAATCATAATTACTGCATGCCAGAATTTGTCTTGCTCATCTGTGCAATTAATGGTCTGGCCACATCTCTCAGGAAGAATTCATTCTGCTCCTTTGTGCCGCCTAATACTGGGAGCCCAACAGACTGCAGTGGTCCGTGCTGAAGCTTGTTGAGCTGTGTTGCAGCTGTGACATGGCCTGTTTGTTGGCATTTGTGACATTCTGTAAACCTGGCTGAGCTGAGTTCTTGTGTTTTGCTTCCTGTTTTGTTTCCTGTGATTACAGCTGGTGATTTTTCTGAGTGCTCTTTTTTATTCCCATTCCTGTGAGTACTTATGCATTATTATAATGTTTTGCTCACTGTGGCTGATTCATTTTCTTGATGCTTACAATTTTTCTTCCTATGGGCAGTCTCTATCTCTTCTTCAGCTTTTGTATGGGTTCTTCCTCTCCGACTTTGGGGACCATCACTCGTTTTTTTTTGTTGCTTTTGAGCTTATCTTCCAATTGGATCATTGGGCAGGGCTCATCTTCTAAGCACATGACTCTATTTCTGGTTTTCACTTCAGGCACTCCATGATGCTTGTCTTTGATTCCTTATTCTGATCACTGCAACCACATGTAATATGCAATCTACACTCTTCTGAGTGGACCTTAACAGATTTTAATAAACATAAACAGTCAATAACATGTTCAGGCTTTATTTCATGTGATCTGATGCCACTGTGACATACATCTTCAGAACCTATTCATTAAGTAAAGGTATAATTAACCCTTCATTCCAAACAAGGACTGAATGCATTCCACACCAACCAAGCCAACTGCTTTCTAAGGAGTCTGAGTGACTGGGGAATAGGCACTTCAGCTTGCAGGCTGTAGCTGGAGCTATGGATAGAGATGGTAGAGGATCCAATTTCTTTCTATTTCTCCTGCTCCTAACACCTACCATTAGCATTTCTTAGAAGCATGTATAAAGCTCAACCTGTTCAGCCACATTACAAACAGAACACCTCGGCTGCAACTTGAACCTGGCACTTCTAGATCAGAGGCAGGGATACCACTGATTGAACTACAAAACCTTCCGAGCAAATCATTGCTCCCTCCTTTTTATGCTGAAGAATTGGATGTTGTGTGAAAGGGATGCATCAAAGCAGGGAAAGTAAATTTATCAAAGGGAATATGTTTCTAGTGAGCATTACATCAACTAAACTACCAACAAAAATGACAAATCAAATGTAGGAAGGGGAAATAGAAAACAAATATTTGTTTTATTATGTAAGAAATAGTGGAAATGAAGTTTTGTAATCTATAGGAAATTCAGGGCCAATGGGAATACATAAAGAAAGTTACTGGTATTTCAGCTATTTTTGCAGAGTGCAGGAAAATAAAATAAAATTCCACCTATGAGACCAGTTTATTTCTACAGCAGTAAGCTGGATGACACATTGAACTGATGCCATTGATGCTTCATTAAGTTTACCTTTCATATTAGTGACAGGTTCCTGATGCTGCTGCTAGGATGCTATGGGGCCATAGTAAAAACAGAAACCACAGTCCAGGTTCAGGGTAGCCTTAAGCAGCACCACAGGAAAACCATTTATGTTTATTAACTTTTGTTACACGTCTCCTGTCATTTTTCACCATTCTATGGCAAACAACATTTCTATTCCGAAGGACTGATTTTTCATCTTTTGTATGGATATCCAATATATAATACTAATTTCCTTAAAAGTCACCTGCGTTTTGTTTCTTATCATTTGTAAAGGTTGCATGATATATTGCAAGAGTGATAGGAATGAGAAGTCTCGCCCTTCCTGTGATGGCAGCTTAATTTTCTGTGGGCTTCATGCTAAAACTCAGTTCAGTTAAAAATCGAGCACAAGGGTTGGAAATAGATTGTTCATGACACTACTGGCCTCACACCAAACACTGCAAAGTACAAGTTATAAGCTTCTAGTCAAAATTATGAATATGACACACACCTGGTAATAAGCACATAATAATCACAGCATATACCTTCAACAATCAGAATGTCTTAAAATTCTGGAATTAAAAAAACACAGAGAAGGATAATTCAGCCTATCATGCTTGCCACAACACTTCCAAAAGTCATTGTGACTCGTCCATTTTCCTTAACATTCCCCATATACACTACATTTTTTCTCTGTACTATTTATCTTTTGAAGGTGGCTATTTGAATCCATTTCCATCACCCTATCAGATAGCACATTCTGAATTTTATTGTGTAAAAGAGTTCTTCCTTATCTCACCTCTGGTTCTTTAAATAACCTTAGTTGCCTAATTCCACATTCCTTAATTGAAATAACTGATTGGCAAAAAAATTAAAGTTAAAATAATTAGCATTATTAGCTAACATCTACTGATCTTTGCGGGAAGCAAATTCATAGTCCTAATGCTCTTTGCTTGACGAAGTGTTTCTTAACTTTCCTCCTAAATGATCTCTTTCTTATACTAATGTAAGGTCCCTTTGTCCCAGATTATCTCACAGGTGGACAAATTTCTCTCGTTCACTCTTTTCAAAAGCCTACACAACCACGAGAAAAATCATCACTTAACATTTTGACAATCAGAGAACACAAGTCTGGTTTATCTAATCTCGTAATCAAACCATTAAATTCAGGGTAACCTTCCAAAGAATCTGCTGCGTAATCTCCAAAGACCACAGTATTCTATCATACAGTCCTCAAAAGTGTACATAGATTTACAGGAACAGGAGCTACTGGCATTGTTACCAGGCACATTAATCAAAAACTTGGATTAAAATTCTAGAACTGCGCGTTCAAATCCCAACGCAGTAGGTGGTTGAATTTAAATTCAATTAAATAAAAACCTCAAATAAAAAAAACTAGCCTCGTTAATGATAACCATAAAACCATCAATTATCATTAAAAAAAAACTCATCTGGTTCCTTGTGCTAAGAAAGAAAATTGTCATTCCTTATCTTGTCTGCATACATGTGACAACAGATGCACACCATTAAGTTCCATCTGGAATGACTTAGTAAGTCCTGGAGTTGTATTAAACCATTGCAGAAAAATTGAAAGGAAGGTAACTGGATGGGCTACCCACCATTAACCTTCCCACTGAAGACAACAAAGGCACATTCATACTGGATGATCCCTAAATCCTCTTCATTAACATCTGGGGTTAGTACTAACATTGGCAGAGTTATCCCACAACGCCTGTCATGATCATCCTCACAGAATCATACCCTGCAGATAATGTTTCAAACCTTTCCATCATCACCCACAGGCTAATTATTGGAAAAGTATTAATGTAGGCCAGGAATACGTGTTCGAAGTGGGGAAATTTTGCTAATTATGCTCATTTTGAGAATATATGAATGGCCAAAGTGGACTGGGAACAGCTAGTTGCAGATAGAATAGAATCCCCACAGTGTGGCCATTTGGCCGATCAAGCCCACACTGACCCTCTGAAGAGCATCCCACCTAGACCCACCCCCTATCATATCCCTGTAATCCTGCATTTTCCATGGTTAATTCACCTAGCCTGATCATTCCTGGACACTATGGGCAATTTAGCATGGCCAACCCACCTAGCCTGCACACCTTTGGGTTGCGGGAGGAAACCGGAGCACCCGGAGGAAACCCATGCAAACAAGGGGAGAATGTGCAAACTCCACACAGAGAGTCGCCCAAGGGTGGAAACAAACAGCATCCCTGGTGCTATGAGGTAGCAGAGCTAACCACTGAGACACTGTGCCACACCTGTTGGGGCACTGGGAGGCATTCAAGAAGGAAGTGGAGAAAGTACAGGGCAAATATCTTCTTGTAAAAACAAAGGGTGAAAACATGACCAAAGAATTCTGGATGCCAAAAGACATAAATGTTAGGATTAAGAAAGGAGAAGCTTATGGCAGATACTGAGGATTCAATATGCCAGAATCCTTCAAACAAGTAGTTTTTGGGAGAACACAAAAGGAAATTTAAGAAAGTAAAGAGAGTGTATGAGAAAGTATTGATTATTGGAATAAAGGAAAACCCAAAGGGTAATTTTTAAAAAATATAAAGAGCAAGAGAACAACTAGGAAGAGTCAGAACTGTCAGGGGCCCTAGGAATGATGTGTGTGGAACCTGTAAAACATGGGCATAATCCTCAATGAACACAATTGTATCCATCTTCACAACAGAAAGGATGACAGGTACAAGCTTGAGGGTTGAAAACTGAAATATTATAAGAAATTAACTTAGACAGAGAGAAAATACTTATGGATTTAGCAGCCTTAAGAGTGGATAAATCCACAGTCTGGATGAGACATATCCCAAGCTGCTGAGGGAGTCAAGGACGGAGATATCAGAAACCATGGAAGCAGTTTTCAAAACCTCTGGCCACAAGTGGAGTGCCAGAAAACTGGAGACCATTTGATGTTAGCCTGTAATTAAATAAGTGAGCAAGGGGCAGACCAGGTCATTATAGGCTAGTCAATCTAACTTCAATGGCGGAAAAGTTGTTGGAAAGTATTCCAAAGAATAGAATGTATCTGCAGTTTAATCAAGGATAGTCAATGCGAATGTGTTAATGAAAGATGATGAATGTGAAATTTGATTGAATTTTTTGAGGAGTTAATTAGGAATGTTGCTGTGGTGTACAGGGTTTTTAGCAAGGACCTGATAAAGTACCTGATTCAAAGGTAAGAAATAGGAGCAGGAGCAAGATATTTGTCCCCTCAAGTGCATCCCACTATTTAATAAGATCTGCCCTGTCTTCAACTCATCTATCATGTCATTCTCCTGATTATCATCTACACTCCTCTCTCACTGGTGAATCAGTATTCCTCAGTGTTGTACATTATTTGGACAGAACCCTGAAGATAGAGGCAAAAAGTATATTCTGGGTTGAGGCTTTTACGTTTATCACCATAAGTAGCTAACTTCCATCATTATTGATCAAATGGCTTGAATCCTTAAGGGTGTATTTGTGAGACTCTTTCTGCAAAAAGTCGTATGAGAAACAACAAGAGGAAATATTCAGTTGATGTTTCCCTCACTAACCAACCTGTTGTAGATCTATCTATCCACATCAGTATACTTAGAAATGATCACAGCACAGCATTTGTTGAACAAAGCCTCATCTTCACACTGAGTATGCTCTCCACCTTGCTGTGTACTAATACACTGTGATGAATGGGATAAATTCAGAAGAGATGGTTGAAAACGAAACATCCAAGAGGCACTGTAGGGCCATCAACAACACTATATTCAACTGCATTCTCTAAACTCATAACTTGGATTATCTCTATTTCACCCATTACTATCAAACCATGAACCTTTGTTCACTGAGTAGAAGAGCAAGCAAAGAAGCAAGCACACCTAAAAATGAAGGAACAGAGTTGCTCCCCTTTCACAGTTATTTCCCAAATTCTGGAGGATCTTACTCTTGAGATTGTTATGATCTAGGTAGTGGAAATAATCTATATAGGCCCATTACTCCACTTGTCACAACAAACATTTAAGCACTTTTTCTGTGATTAATATGGCCAATTACATTGAATAAGAAAAAGAAATCCAAGTTTCTTTAATTAACAAGAAATCTATTGATTTATTATAAAACAAGACTTAATCACCAAAAAGACAAGTTGGATTAATTTACACTTTCAATCACAAAGGTATAAATATTAACCCAACCAAAAACCAAATCATATACCAATTAAAGTACTTTCTCTGAAGAGATTATTTTTTGAAAAAAAAACTCTTTAGCCAAATCATGGTAAGTTGTTGAAGGCAAAAATGCTTACATATGAATTATTGAAAATGGCATTCAGTCAGCATCTGGCACACATGGTCATGTGTCAGTCTCATAGGCAGTTCTCACTGAGTCCTTCGCATACACAGACCATTCAGGAAACATTGAGAAAATCCATTTCAGAGGCTTTTCAAGAGAATAACAGGATCAGAGTTTTGATTATCACAGTGGATCCTCAAAAGCCTTAACTGACAAAGGTAAAGTTTGAGTTTGGTAGCTTCTGCCTCTCAATAGGCTGTGCTCCAACTGAACTCCAAACAATATCCCAAACAAAAAAAAGGTCTGCCAGCTGTAAACTCGGGTATCTGATGTTCAATAAATAAACCCAAGCCACAAGCTTAAGACATGTGACCTGCACAGTGTAGTTTTGAAAAAGAAAGTGTCCCAGAGTTTCAGTGACTTGTTAAAAGAAAGGAGAACTCTTTTACCTACTAAAGTGGATATCCTTACATTTCTCCAAAATCTTAGACAAGTTAAATTATTTATCTTATCCCAAAGTCCAGATATATGACATTGGTAGTTGGCTATCCCACACAACTGCACACTGCTCTTGGAGGCCAGCGTGCCAAATGAGTATTCTGTCTATTGTCCCATGATATTTCCTGATCCATTACGGTAGTAGATCTCCACATTTGGTATTGGTATCATTATTGACTCTAAAATCATTGTTGTCTCTGACATTTTGATATTGTCTGTGTTTGCCATCATGGAAATCACTATGTCACAACCTAAATTCTCAATCAACAACTGAGCCTTCAAGGTGTCATAGTTTTAGCCACATCTTCCAGATAACCTGGTTTGGAATTCATGTCACATTATGAGGTCAAAAGGCCAATAAGCCTCTTATCAATACCACAAATTGCTCCATTATTTTTAATTACGCACTCCTAGTTCTTGTCTTGTCCGTCAAATAGAAGCCATCTGTTCCACCAGAATTTGTCAAACTCCAGATACCAAAATCATTGATTCCCAGATTAGACTTGGAACAAGCACATTTTTCAATTTGATAAACCAATTAATCCACAAATTGGATTTCAGCAAAACTGTTACAAACAAATAGCAAAAACAAAAATTGCATTGAAAAATTACCTATTGCAACCAAGTGAAGCCACAACACAAGCCCAAGTGCATTCAAAAGAGTGGAGGGAACGTGCTGTGTAATTAATTAATGATTCCGCAACTGGTGGATCAGATCAAAGCCCCAAGGTCTGTCATATCCGTGAATGATCGTGGCACTTAGAAACTAAATACAAGAGAACACTCCACATACACCATATCCTCAATGATGACAAACCCCAGCATTTGCAGACAGGAGGGCCCAGCAGATCATTTGCCTCAGCCTCCTCTTAACATTCTCTCCCTCACATCCAATTCAACTCATCCTACCAGATAATATCAAGAAAATGCTGAGCACAGAAATATTGACTCTGAAACTGCTAGGGCAATAATATGGTAGATACTGAAGCAACCCATGTCTACATGCATCAAAATATCAACAATATCCAGGCTTTGTACACAGTGGCAGGTAATAATGAATACAGACAGATTCTGGTAATGACAGGAATATCTACACATTTTTGGTCTCCTTATTTTGAAAGAAAGTATTTGTATCAGAAGCAGTTCAGGCAAGGTTCATTAAACTCATTCCTGCAAATGTGGGGGTTAGTCAATGAGGGAAAGGACCTGTAGCCAATGAATTTGGAAGAATTAGAGGTGCTCTAATTAAGGTAGATAAATTACTACAGACTGATAAGGCAGATACTGGAGAATATTTCCACTTCTGCATAAAACTAAGCAGGGAATAAGAGGACTCCTTTTTAAAATGGAGATTAGGAGTTTTTTTTTCTTTCTCAAAGCATTGTTTATCTGTAAAATTCTTCTCCCCAGGAGATAGTGGACATTGTGTCATTGAAATTACTCAAGGCAGAGTTAGATAAAATTTTGATAAGCAAGGGATTATGGGCCTATCAGAGGCAGACAGACAAATGGAGTTCAGGGAACAATGAGATCAGGCATGATTTTATTATTGATGGGCAGAGCTGGCTCAGAGGGCCACATAGCCTATTTCTGCTCCTTATTCCTTTATTCTAATGTAACAAGGGAGAAGCTAAACATCTTCATTGACATTCAGTAACATTATCATTGTTGTTTCCTCATGATCAACATGCTGGACTTTATCATTGACTGGAAGCTGTGCTGAACCAGCCAAATAAAAAATACTGTGGCCGCAAGAGCAAGTGAGATGCTGGAAATTCTTCAATGATTAACCTGCCTACTGACTTTCAAAAGCACATCCGCTACCTACAAAGTACATTGTAAGAAGTACAATAGAATATTGCCCACTTGTCTGATTTAGTGAACCTCAAACACACTGAAAAACCATTCAGAACCATGTAGCTTGCTTTATCCGTATCTTTTAAATATTCACTCTTCTACATGATCCATAAGTTCAAATATAGTAATTTACCAAGTCTTCTTCAAATTGCCTTTCAACCCTTGAACTCTGCCCATAAAGGGAGCAAACATATGGGTGAAATGTCACAGGGGTCAAAAGGAGTTGGTCATGGTGAGATGGCAAATTAGGTGACAAGTTTAGGTAAGGACAATCTCAACATTGAGATCATCTGTTCCAACCTTTATGCTTTTCAGTAGTGGCATGACAAGATTCTCAGGAGGTAGCAGCGAGATGCAAATTGGTTGTTGTTAGTACTTCTTAAATGTTTTATTAATAGCCCAACTCGCTTGATTAATATTCTGTCTCCCGTCTTACAAAACTCACCAAATAAACTTGACTTTGGGAAAAATTGACATGAACTCAACTCATTCAGTACAGATTCAAAGCTCGAAAGTTTGTCATAATTATTAGCAGGACTCAGTCAAGTTAAGGGGGATAACCTTTAATTAGAATTTCACTGCTTCACTGTATGTCAAGGACTGCCTCCAATACCAGTCCAAGTCCTGGTCAGGTCAATCACAGTCAGGATTTTCTCCTTGCCAGAGTTGAGGAATTGAATGTCAGGCAACAAATCTCCATCCTTGACTCCTTCTGTTGAATTGTGAACTGTTTTCCTCATGGACTGAGATATATATTATAGGAGGTGATAGTGGGTGGCACAAATGTTACTGCAGGTGTAGGTGGGAAAGCTTTCTAAGTGAGTGAATACACAGAAGGCATTTAGAGTTTGTGGAGTTGGGATGGATGAGAGCATGTGGGAAAGGTGTTGTAAACAGTAGTGATACTTGTACAGCCTGAGATTTGATTGGAGGTGTGTACAGTAGCAGAGATAGAGTTTGCGTTTTGGAGAGAGGATAGTGGAACTTACCCTGACAGTTTGGAGAAGGGCATTGATTGTCTTCCTACATTGTTGGGTATTCCTTCAGATGGCTGAAGGTGCTTCAGTCCAGGTGGCAATTTTGGACTGTGCTGGAATAGTATGGTGCCATGGCCTCCATTGTTGGTACTTGGGGAAAAGGAAATCCTGCATCAACATCACACCATTCAGGAGGACATACGGGACTATGTCCACAAAGCAGGATGCTAATTTCCCTCTGTCTGCCAACTCTGGGGCAAAGGTCAGGGACTGTACCTCCCTGTTCACATTTAGTTGAACTTACAGAAAATGGACTGAAGCAATTCCAGAAGGTGCCACACCACCACTTCATAAGGTTAAGTAGAGATATGCAATGTCTAATGGCCTTTCAGCAACATCCTTATCCCATGAACAAATGAAGGAAGACACAGCACTGTAAAAGTGTTCTAACCAGGGATTTGTATACAACCAGCTAAATATATTCCCTGTATAGTATAGTCTATAGATAGAAACGCTGACATTCCATTTGCCTTTTTGTCAATTTTTCCACCTAACCACAATACTTTAGTGATCTGTACGTGGGCCACTGAACCTTTTGGATTTTTACTGTTCCCTGCTTATCACTATCTTAAACATATCTCCACAGTCTCTTTTTGTTCCAAATGAATGATCCAACACTTGAGTTAAATAAAAATCCATCTATCACAGTTTTGCCTACAGATTCAATTTGTCAATGCATCCTTGTAATTATTTCGCTCCTATACATATTATTTACCATACCACTAGTCTTTGTCACATCAGCAAACTTGAATGTATGATTTTCTGTTTTTTTTAAAATTTCCTTGGTTGTAAACAAATACCATGAATCGTTGAGATAACAAAGTGTGGAGCTGGATGAACACAACAGGCCAAGCAGCATCTTAGGAGCACAAAAGCTGACGGTTTGGGCCTAGACCCTTCATCAGAAAGGTCAGCTTTTATGCTTCTAAGATGCTGCTGGGCCTACTGTGTTCATTCAGCTCCACACTTTGTGATCTTGGATTCTCCAGCATCTGCAGTTCCCATTACCTCTGACGATGAATAGTTGAGTCCAGCACATTCCCTTGCAGGCCACCACAAGACATTATGTGTTCGTGTCCATTATCCCTAATTTCTACGACTTTCTTAATCCACATTGCTGAGGACATTGAAGATAAAGGTATGTTCCTGTGTTATGTTCTTCTTCAACTCACAACACATGTTCGTCCCAATGCCTGATATGATGAGCAAGTTACTGACGGTATCACCATAGGCCGCCCAAATTCCCAGTCCTCATCTTTCCAACATACCAACATCCCCTTGTCTGTTTTAGCTAGCAGAAATCCAAGAATTGCTGCCTGTTGAGGAAGATAGAGCACATCAATGAAGAGACCCCATCACTTCACCTCATATTTTTAACCACTGACTGAGATCATGGTATTGCACATACAATGGAAGCAAATATAACATTAGAGCATCGTAAATCTCATGGGCATCTATGGCCTACAGCCAGGACAGGGTTAAAAGATAATTTTTTTTGCCAACTCTTCTGAGGACAAAATTACTTTCTTATTTTTTATTTCACCTAAGGGGTATGGGCATTCCTAGTGTGACCAGCATTTATTGCTCATCCCTTGTTGTCCTTGAAGAGGTGGTGGTGAGCTGCCTTCTTGACCACTGCAGTCCATTTGGTGTGAGTGCATCAACAACGCTGTTAGGAAGGCAGTTCTAGGAATTTGACCCAGTGACACTGAAGGAACAGTGATTCATAATGGTGCACAGCTTATAAGGGAATTTGCAGGTGGTGGGTGCTCCCATCAATATTGTACAAGAATCAGATATTAACCTTGAAAGGACAGCAATAAATTTGTTGTGCTTTATTTTAGAGGTCACATTTTATCTTTAACCAACCTTTTCTTAAAAATGTAAAATCTAATGAAATTGTAAAACTATTTTGTGTTAACTCATGTTTCGCAAGTTTCCTTTCGTAATCCCTTTTTTGTAGCTTCTAATACTGTAATTGCTGTCATTTATAGTTAGGTTCACAGGAATAGGAGAATGCCATTCAGCCCATCAAGCCTGCCTAGCCATTCAATACAATCATGGCTGACTGAATACCTCAGTGCTTCTTATCCAATCATACCCATTACCCTGTAAGCAACAGATAATCAGAAATCGATCATTCTGTACCTAAAAATAGACAAAGACTGAACCTCCGCGGCTCTCTGTGGTAGAGAATTCCAAAAGCTCAAAATCCCAGGAATTGGTGGAGGTTCGTACAATAACAACATTTAAAAGGCTTCTGGGTGGGTATATGTATGAATAGGAAGGCTTTAGAGGGCCAAATGCTGGCAAAAGGGACTAGATTAATTGAGCATATCTGGTCGGCATGGACAGGTTGGACCAAAAGTCTGTTTCCATGCTGTATAGCTCTACCACTCTATGATGCATGACACTGAGTAAAAGAATTTCTCCTCACCCCAGACCCAAAAGAAATCCCCATTATTATTAAGTTGTGCCGTCTGGCCCTAGACTCCCCAGACAGGGAAACATCTTAGCAGTATCTATCCTGTCTATCAGTTTAAAGTATATTATATTCTTTATTCTTTTACCCAGTTTCCTGGATCTACACTATTCTTTGCACTTCTGTGCACTCTTTCCTTTAGTTTTATGATATCACCCATTCCTTTTCGTAGAATTATAGAACCCCGACAGTGTGAAAACAGGCCGTTCAGCCCAGCAAGCCCACATCAACTCTCCCAAGCATATCCCATCCAGACTCAAACTGCCAACATATCCCTGAAACCCTGTACTTTCCATGGCTAATCCACTTAGCCTACACATCCCTGGACAAAATGGGCAATTTAGCATGGCCAATCCACCTAATCTGCACATCTTTGGACTGTGGGAGGGAACAGGAGCATCCGAAGGAAACCTGCGCAGACATTGGGAGAATGTGCAAACTCCACATTGACACTCACCCGAGGCTGGGATTGAATCCAGGTCCCTGGCATTGTGAGGTGGCAGTTTTATTCAGTAATTAATTATCTTACCCCTGAAAATTAAACGCTAGTCCCTTTTCTTTGGAAAATGTTTCCTTTGAAGACCACAATTTTAACCAGTTTGCTGTTCTATATCACGATACCATTTCTTTGAAGACTGCCTGACCAAAATCTAGAACTGAGAAAATGTTAATGCCTCAAAACTTTATCTTGAGCAAGAGCTTATAAAATTAGAAGTTTGAAACACCAATCTGACCTGCTTCCTTTGAAGTTTAATGGAAGTGAGATGAGGGCATGCATCCAATCTGCTGTCGGAAAACAGGTTGATCATTTTAACAGTTTAACCTGTCTATGTGTCATCATTTTAACAACATCATAGTTTTATTTATAACCATAGTCCATGGTTTCCTTGGCATTGGCACACTGGCAGGTAAATTGAGGCAAGCAGGATCTCAGTGGGAGAAATTTGAGGGTCACAGGAAAAGGCAATATTTCTTCCAGGTTGAACCAGGAATTCAGGAAACATCTCCCAACCCTCATCCAAGCAACATCTGAGCAAACTGACCCTCCGAGATTATATGCAGCTAAACCACGACATTGACTTACCTCCTCACAGACACACATCATCCTACCTATAACAGTCACCCCATATCATCAACCATTTTTGCTCCCTATGCTCTGATCATATATATATGACTCCCATTTATGGTCCACTTCCCTGATCATATTCACCCCAGTCAGTATCTGACCGAACTGTCTCCCTTCACCTCAAACATTAAACCCACACTAAGTGCTCTCAAATTCTCATTGCCACCGTTGCTTTCTCTAGTACCTGGAGCCCCATCACAATCTCTAGCCTACTCTACCATTGGACCTGCCAGATCTCCATTCATCTATATTAATGTATTACAGGTTTTTTATGCTTGGCAGACAAGACAGTGATTAGCAAACATGCAAAGGAAAGATTAAAAGATATGATTAGGTTTCCAGATGTTCTTTAGTTCTAAGTTTTCAGATTTACCTTTCATACTTCAACCCTGCACTGTGCTTGATCACAAGTTATAATCAGGACTAGGTTGTTTAGTTGAATCTGTGATGAGTTGCAGGGCCTCCTAATTCAAAGTTATAAAGGTTTTTATCTGCATTAAATTAGAAAAAATAAGTAGTGTTCATGTTAAGGGTTCCTGCGGAGAAGCAAATTAGAGAACTGTAAAGGAATCTATTACTTGAAGCCATTCACATTCTATGAAAGAAACCCATAAGTACATACATCAGCATTAGTAAGGGACTAGGTGATGTTTAGTAGCACAGTTAAGTTCAGTCTCATTAACTAATGCCAGAAGCTGAATTCCATCTGTTGTGAGCACCTCTGACCAAGTCAAATATCCTCTCAAGGTTCAACTAGTGTCAAATTTTCTTCATCACTCATTTTGCATGACCAGAAGATAAAATTTATTCAGCCCATTAGAATTAATGGATGAAATAAACGGATATCACTGCATAGTAATTTTGTGTCTTAACATATATAAAAGAGCAACCTTTTGTTCATGCACCCAATCTTCCTCCCAGGAACAAGCAAAGTGAATGCAAAACAAACAAAACATTTATTTGAAGATAGTACAAATTGCAGATGCTGGAGTATGAGATAACAACGTGTGGAGCTGGATGAACACAACAGGTTAGGCAGCATCAGAGGAGCAGGAAGGCTGATGTTTTGGGTCTGGACCCTTCTTCAGAAATGGGAGAGGGGAAGGGGGCTCTGAAATAAATTGAGAGGGGGGAGGCGATGATAGAAGGCGGATAGAGGAGCAGATAGGTGGAGAGAAGACAGACAGGTCAAGGAGGCGGAGATAAAGCCAGTAAAGGTGAGTGCAGGTAAGGAGTTGCGATGGGGTCGGTCATTGAGGAGAAAGAGGTGGGTAGGTGGGAGGGAAGATGGACAGGCCAAGGAGGCAAGGATGAGGCTAGTAGGTACGAAGTAGGAGTGGGGGTTGGTCAATGAGGTTAGAGGAGCGGGTAGGTGGGAGAAAAGATGGACAAGTCAAGGAGGCGGGGATCAGATGAGCTGGTCTTGGGATAAGGTTGTGAGGTGAGGAGATTTTGAAGCTTGTGAAGTCCACATTCAGACTATTGAGATGCAGGGTTCGCAAGTGAAATATGAGGTGCTGTTCCTCCAGCCTTCAGGTGGCATCACTGTGGCCCTGGAGGAGGCCCAGAATGGACACGTCATCCAAGGAGTGGGAGGGGGAGTTGAAGTGGTTCGCGACTGGGAGGTGTCGTTTGGCACAAACCGAGTGTAGGTTCCACAAAGCCTTCTCCAAGCCTCCACTTGGTTTCCCCGATGTAGAGGATGCCACGATGGGAACAGCAGATATAGCATACCACATTAGCAGTTGTGCTGGTCAACATCTGTTTCATGTGGAAGGTTTTCTCTGGGCTTGGGATGGGAGTGAAGGGGTAGTTGTAGGGGCAGGTGTAGTGCTTCCTGCTGTTGCAGGGAAAAGTGCCAGGGATGGTGGGGCTAGTGGGGAGTGGAGAGCGCGATCCTTCTGGAAGGCAGATAAGGGTGGGGAGGGAAATATATCCTTGGCAGTGGGGTCAGATTACAGGTGCCGGAAGTGGCGGAGAATGATGCTTTGAATCCAGAGGTTGATGGGGTGATATGTGAGGACAAGGGGAATTCTGTCTTTGTTGTTATTGTTGGGGAGGGGGTGTGAGGACTGAGCTGTGGGAATCGCAAGAGATGTGCTTGAGGTGTTTTTCAAACATGGTGAAGGGAAAATTGGGGTCCTTGAAAAATGAGGACATCTGGGATGCTCGGGAGTAGAATGCCTCATCTCGGGAGCAGATGTGGCAGAGGCAGAGTAATTGGGAATAAGGGATGGCATTTTTGCAGGAAGGTGGGTGGGAGGAGGTGTATTCTAGATACCTGTGTAGCTTCAGAAGAGGGACTGTTCCACGTATCCTATAAAGAAGTAGGCATAGCTTGGGCCCATGCATGTGGCCACGCCCTTTGTCTGTAGGAAGTGGGAGGAATTGAAGGGGGAGTTGTTAAGGGTAAGGATGAGTTTGGTTAAATGGATAAGGGTGTCGGTGGAGGAAGACTGGTTGGGTCTGCATGACAGGAAGAAGCAGAGGGCCTTTGGGCCATCTGCATGGGGAATGCAGGTGTATAGGGACCGGATCTCCATAGTAAAAATGAGGTGTTGGGGACCGGGGAGTTGGAAGTTCTGGAGGAGGTGGAGAGTGTGGGTGGTGTCATAGACATAGTTAGGGAGTTCCTGGACTAAGGGGGAGAAAATCGAGTCCAGACAGGTGGAGATAAGTTCGGTGGGGCAGGAGCAGGCGGAGACAATGGGTCGACCAGGGCAGTCAGGTTTGTGGATTTTGGGAAGGAGATAGAGCAGGCGGTGCTGCATTGGGAATGATGAGGTTGGAGGCTATAGGTGGGAGGTCTCCTGAGGTGATGATTTCATGGATGGTTTGGGAGATGATGGTTTTGTGCTCGGGGTTGGCGTCATGATCAAGCGGGTGATATGAGGAGGTGTCAGAGAGCTGGCGACTGGCCTCAGTGGTGTAGAGGTCAGTGCGCCATACTACTATTGCGCCTCCCTTGTCTGCGGGTTTTATGGTGAGGTTGGGATTGGAGCAGAGGAAGTGGAGGGCTGCACGTTCTGCGGGGTGAGGTTAGAGTGGGTGAGAGGAGTGGAGAGTTTGAGGCGATCAATGTCTCGACGACAATTAGAGATGAAGAGGTCAAGGGAGTGTAGGAGGCCTTGCGGTGGTGTCCAGGAGGAAGGGGTGTGATGGAGGCAGGGGAAAGGGTCAGCAGAGAGAGGGTTAGGCTCACGGTTAAAGAAATAAATGTGGAGGCGGAAGCGGCGGAAAAACTGCTCAGTGACCAATGAGAGTTATATGCATTGATGGATATCCATCTTCTATCTGCCTCCCCGCTCTCCCTATTTATTTCAGAATTCCCTTCACTTCAGGTAGAGGTGAGCCCTTTACTGAGGACTGACCATTCATCCTCAGTAAAGGGGAAGTCTGGAGGTGGGGCGATGGTGAAGACTCGGCAGGGCTGAGAGTTATTGTCTTGTCTGGATAAGCTGGCTGTGAAGGCGGCGGGCGGAGTGACATCGGCAGTGGGCGGAGCGTCGCCAGCTGGTAAATCATGGATGTTGGTGGCAGCGGTGCCCTCGATGTTTGTGTTGGCCTCGGAGAAGGAGGCAGCTGCATCAGCAGCGGTGCCGATGGCATTGGCTGTACCAGAAGTGGCGTACTGGGTGACAGGGATGTGACCTCATCTGTGGAAACCATTCGTGCTCCGAAGGTGGCCACATGGCCAATGGTGGCAGGCACATGGTGGGGAAGGTTCTGGGCATGGTGGCAGGCACCAGTGAATTTAAAGTACATTCTGTTTTTAGTGTCTAATGAAGCTGAGTAAAATTGAGAGTTCAGGTTGTGGATCTTACGAAGGATAAAAAACAGGAGAGGTCCTTTGCAAGTCTAGGAGAGGGAGGTTCTGAGCTGGGGTAAACATGTCCATCCTAGGCCTCCTGCAGTGCCACAATGACGCCACCCGAAAGATGCAGGAACTGCATCTCATATTTCGCTTGAGAACCCCGCAGCCCAAGGGTATCAACGTGGACTTCACAAGCTTCAAAATCTCCCCTCCCCTGACTGCATCCCAAAACCAGCCCATCAAGTGCCCAAGACAACAAAATGTGAAGCCCATCTCCCTAATCATTCCTCCCACCTCAAGCCCCACACCCATCTCCTACCCACTAACCTTATCCCGCCCCCTTGACCTGTCCATCCTCCCTGGACCGACCTATCTCCTCCCTCACTCTCCACCTTCACTGGCTCTAACCCCACCTCTTTGGCCTGCCTGTCTCCTCTCACTCTATCTTCTCCTTTATCCATCTTCTATCCGCCTCCCCACTCTCCCTATTTATTTCAGTCCCCTTCCCTTCCTCCATTTCTGAAGAAGGGTCTCGACCCGAAATGTCAGCTTTCCTGCTCCTCTGATGCTGCTTGGCCTGCTAAATTCATCCAGCTCTACACTGTGTTATCTCAGATTCTCCAACATCAGCAGTTCCTACTATCTCTTAAGGACATGATGGCCTTGATTTCTTGAACTTTTCTTCATGCACTTGTGAACTGTTGATGGAGATCTTGATTGCACTGTCACAGCTTGGAATCCCTGACTGTCAGCAACACACCCTTTGACTAGACTGAGGACTAGCCCATTCCACCTTCTGACATTACCATATAGTTGAATAAATGTGTTGTGTCCCATGCAGGCAGCTGACACAAGCTGTAGGTATTATTACATTGATGTCTCAGTGAGCCTAATAACAAGATGTCTCTCCAACCCCAGGCAGAACTCTATTGACAAGTATGACAGGCAACCTACCTGTTTGTCTGTACTAAAGAGGACCTCAATATGGCAGGACTGATAACCTGAGACAGAACTGAGATTCCGTTTAATCAAAAGCAATGTTGAGGTCCTTCAGAGTATACAGTGAGCTGAATCCAACAAGTACTCTAGTTTCTGTGTTGAGTTTTATGAATGTCTATCTGGAGCAGTGTGTTTGGTAAGATGGATAGCTTGATGTTAATGAGATGAGTTGGTCCATTAGCTAGGTATTTAATAAGCAATAATCCTGTTTAATTGGCAACTCACCACTGCCTAATGTGAAACTCACTTGTCCAAAGCATAAAAGCCGAAGTCAGATGTTTGTCATGTTGAAACAAGTCTTAGCAGTCAAGTAGTCTGATTCTGCCACAAATATCACCATAGCCCATGTCACACACCCTTTTTGTTTAACAAGCTTATTATCAGCTTATGGTCAATGTCAATTTTGATAAGTAGTCTTAAGACATGTTCAGACAATTTCTTACAAGCCCAACTAACTGCAAGCTCCTCTTTTTCAATTTATGCTAGTAAGAGCACTGGAAAATTGATGGACATCTGATCCCAGTGTGTTGGGTCTGAAATAAGGTTGGTCCCAAACCTACAAACGATATGAGGCACTGCCCTCGTAGTTGAAAGGACAGGGTCATAAAGTGCAAGGAAACCAGGCAGTGACCATGTCTATGATTCAAAAGCTATCTGTGAGGTGCATTAACTATGGCTAAGTACAGAAGAATTTGCTGACCCCATTTACCATTCCCATGAACTATTGGAGTTCAATAATATTCTTTGATGTTGGAAACATTCTAATTGCTTCTGTCTTCTGCAGGTCTGCTGTGATTCCTGTTCCCTGAACAACATGACTGAAAAACTTAATCTTTGACTTTGAAAATGCACATTTGTCCTTGAGTGTCAACTCAACATCCTGTAACTTTGTTAAAACTCTCATTACTTGATCATCAGGTTGGGTTTTAGTGGACCTATGAATGTTATCCATGTGGCATAGGACATCTCCCATACCTTCTAATATGTTGGATGTCAACTGTTGGAAAATATTGGATACAGATGTAATAGCAAACAGTTAGTATTTAAAGCAAAATTATCCAGAGAGTGGTGTAAACGTGTTTAACAGTTTGGATTCCTCATCAAGAGAAAGTGCCAGAACCACTGCTTGTATCTAGCTTGGTGAAGTTTACCTCAGCTCACATCTGCTGACCCTGTTAGACATAGCTCTCACTGCAGTTAACTCAATACAAATTCAAATTGATCCTTTCAGTTCAGTCAAATTGTTGCTGTGGAACTGCGACTGAGTTATAAAAATTGTGTTCTTCCCCCAACCAGTTTTGTTTTCATAGTTCACTTTCAACCCCCAGTCCACATCAGCCTCAGTGAGGAGGTGTGAAAATTTTGAAGATTCAAAACGTGATCACAAGGGAAAGGCTTAGTCTCACTGAATCATTTAAGATGGTATGACAAAACAGCGACTGCAGTCTCTATGGCCAACTTGAAATGTGTGTGATGGGGGCAGAAAACAAAATGTATGCTCCCTATTGATGACCTTGGTACGTGTCTTCCCAAGAGTAAAGTTTGCTGTGTGGGTGTGATCTTAATTACAATATTGAAATGGACTGTAGCAGTTCAAGAAAACTGCCCACCCACACTTTCTCAAGGACAATTATGGGTGAGCAACACATCCTGGCCCAGCCAGTGATGCCCACATCGCATGAATAAATTATAAAAATTAGAAGATGGGAATTGTAGAAGTTGGGAGATTTTATGTACAGACAGTAATTGCACAAAGCAAACCCAGATCAACTGAAGACTGCACTTAGCTTTTATTGTCTCGATGTACGAGTGGGATAGCAAACAGTGAGAGATAGACAGAGAAGAAAAACCTGCTGTTGATACAAAGAAAATATAACTAAAAGTCACAGAGTAAGTCAGCAGTCTAAATCCTATAGCTATATCACTGACCATCAGTAATAGAGAGGCCAATTTGTCAGCTATCTGGTGTCAGGATTAAAAAGGATCTTTGCACCAGACCTGATAAAAGACTCAGTCAACTTAATATTGGGAAGATTGGAGCCATTATATTCACTACTCACTCCAAACCCTGTTTTGTCAATGGCAGCAGTCTGAGATTTGGCCAGATTGTTCACAACCTCATTGTCACAATTGATTCTGAGATAGGCTTTTAAACTCATTCACTCCATTTCTAAGCCTGTCAATTAAAACTAAGTTAAATTACTTGACTTTGTCTGACCTCAGCCCATCTATGTCCATGCCATTTTAACCTCTAGACTTGACTCTTCCTAGATACCTGTCACATTCTACTCCCTATATGCCTGAGGCCATTGAAATGTCTGTTTCCTGAATCTTAACTTGCAGCAGGTCCTAATCCTCCATCTCCCTCACATTTGATTATATCGCTCTGTTTCTCTACCTCATTTTCCTCCTTCAACATACTCCTTAAAATGTACCTCTTGACTGCACTTTTAGTGCTCTGAGCTCGCATTTCCTATGTGTCTAAGTATCATGCTTTGTTTTACAATGGTCCAGTGACACACTTTGGGATATTTCATGACTTTAAAGTTGCCATATAAGTTGCTGCCATTGCTGCTGATTGTCCGAGTGCTGAAGAGTACTCATTTAACTCAACTTGGTGAGTTATGGAAAAGGTGTTATTTTGGTATTTGGCAAAGCAAGGAGTGGTCCCGGAGAGACAGCAAGGCCTGAAACACAGAGGCATCCTTTGAGAGAGGAGGTGATTAATTGAGGTTTAAGGTTTTGTTTTTCCACTAAACTGTGGCACGGTGGCTCAGCGATTAGCACTGCTGCCTCCCAGCACCACGGACCTGGGGTCAATTCCACCCATGGGAGATTGTCTGTGTGGAGTTTGTACATTCTCCCAGTGTCATAGGACATAGAACACTATAGCGCAGTACAGGCCCTTCGGCCCTAAATGTCGCACCAACCTGTGAAACCAAACTCTAGCTCATCTAACCTACACTTTTCCATTATTATCTATGTTTATCCAATGACCATTTAAATGCCCTTACACTTGCCAAGTCTACTACTGTTGCAGGCAGGGCATTCAACACCCTTACTACTCTTTGAGTAGAGAACTTACCTCTGACATCTGCCCTATATCTATCACCTCTCAATTTAAAGCTATGGCCCCTCGTGCTAGCCATCTCCATCCAAGGAAAAAAGCTCTCACTGTCCACCCTATCTAATCCTCTGATTATGTGGGTTTCCTCTCGGTGCTCTGCTTTCCTACCACAATCCAAAAATGTGCAGGTTTGGTGGATAGGCCATGTTCAGGGATGTGTAGATTAGGGGGATGGGTCTTGGTGGGATGCTCTGAGTGTCCATGTGGACTTGTTGGGCTGAAGGGCCTGTTTCCACACTGTAGGAATTCTATGATTCTAGAGCTGTAGTTTAATCTTGGCCATGCAAATATAAGTACCAATTAAGTAGTTAAATTACTTGATGCATTTAAAAGTAAATGAATACATAAATTTAAAAAAAGCTAACCAAGATATGGCAGGGCAGGCTGATGAGTTAGCTGAGATCTTACTTGATGAGTCACAATCCACAAATGAATAGGGGGATGTAGAGAGTCCATGTGAAAGAATACAACTCTGCTCAAGCTCAATTCAGTTAGAGAAAGAATAAGAAAGAGTAAAATTACAGTTGCACAGGAGAGTCCATCTAAAAGTAAGAATTACATTGTGAAGTTTCTACTGTTTAGTAGAATTATATAAAACTTATTACTTTGCATCACTTTCTCATGCTGTCTGTTCATGGTGCCTGCATGTCATTTCAATTGTAGGCTGATAAATGTATACATAGGAATAATGAAGGAATGGGTAGTTGGTGAATGGTTGATTACAAAACTGATTAGTGAAGTGAGATTGAAGCTGTGGGTGGTAGCTGATTAGGCATTGGATTTGGTTGTAAGAACTGTTCAATGGTAACTAAACCAGGATTCCCTAGCAAACTGGGCAGTGACATATGCAGCTGGTGCTGTTGTAAAGGTGCCATCTGCACTTTCTGCTCAAATATTCATTTATCTTTTCTTTTTCCCTATTTTTTGGATTGTACCACAAGCCCCAATAAGCCAATGATGCCTAGTTCTTCCTGCAGATCCAATCTTCAGAGCCAAGGCAATGGCGTTTGGAGTCCACCAGATCACAAACACTCTGAGGACCTTTGCTGGGACATTACCAGATCCATACAGAGCTGAAACATATCTTGAGTGTACTAATCTCTTGTTTAATAAAATTTAGTGGCCACATGACTATTGTTGCCGACAGACTCCTGCTCCAAGTCCCCGCTTGCGCTGCTGCTGCAACCAGAAATGGAAAGAAGGGAAGGTCGTGCCTCACAAACCTTAGTGAGTTCTTTGAGAAGGTGACCAAACAGGTAGATGAGAGTAAACCGGTTGATGTGTTGTATATGGATTTCAGCAAGGCGTTCGCTAAGGTTCCCCACAGTTGGCTATTGTACAAAATGCGGAGGAATGGAATTGTGGGAGATATAGCAGTTTGGATCGGAAATTGGCTTGCTGAAAGAAGACAGAGGGTGGTAGTTGATGGGAAATGTTCATCCTGGAGACCAGTTACTAGTGGTGTACCACAAGGGTCGGTGTTGGGTCCACTGCTGTTTGTCATTTTTATAAATGACCTGGAAGAGGGCGTAGAAGGATGGGTTAGTAAATTTGCAGACGACACTAAGGTCGGTGGAGTTGTGGATAGTGACGAAGGATGCTGTAGGTTGCAGAGAGACATAGATAAGCTGCAGAGCTGGGCTGAGAGGTGGCAAATGGAGTTTAATGCAGACAAGTGTGAGGTGATGCACTTTGGTAGGAGTAACTGGAAG
The DNA here is from genome assembly GCF_030684315.1 of Stegostoma tigrinum. NCBI lineage: Eukaryota > Metazoa > Chordata > Chondrichthyes > Orectolobiformes > Stegostomatidae > Stegostoma > Stegostoma tigrinum. The sequence continues at coordinate 85,772,917 of NC_081356.1, forward strand.
GCAAAGTACAGGGCAAATGGTAAGATTCTCAGCAGTGTAGATGAGCAGAGAGATGTTGGTGTCCATGTGCACAGATCCTTGAAAATTGCCACCCATGTTGACAGGGCTGTTAAGAAGGCATACAGGGTTTTAGCTTTTATTAATAGAGGGATCGAGTTCCAGAACCAAGAGGTTATGGTGATGCTGTACAAAACTCTGGTGCGGCCGCACTTGGAGTATTGTGTACAGTTCTGGTCACCGCATTATAAGAAGCATGTGGAAGCTTTGGAAAGGGTGCAGAGGAGAATTACTAGGATGTTGCCTGGTATGGAGGGAAGGTCTTACGAGGAAAGGCTGAGGGACTTGAGGCTGTTTTCGTTAGCGAGAAGAAGGTTGAGAGGTGACTTAATTGAAACATATAAAATAATCAGAGGGTTAGATAGGGTGGATAGGGAGAGCCTTTTTCCTAGGATGGTGACGGCGAGCACGAGGGGGCATAGCTTTAAATTGAGGGGTGAAAGATATAGGACAGATGTCAGAGGTAGTTTCTTTACTCAGAGAGTAGTAAGGGAATGGAACGCTTTGCCTGCAATGGTGGTAGATTCGCCAACTTTAGGTACATTTAATTCGCCATTGGACAAGCATATGGACGTACATGGAATAGTGTAGGTTAGACGGCTTGAGATCGGTATGACAGGTCGGCACAACATCGAGGGCCGAGGGCCTGTACTGCGCTGTAATGTTCTATGTTTGGAATTCATTGGTAGGGTTCAGCATGGAAATCTTCAACTCAGTTTGATGGGCATATGCTTTGAACATCAACAGCCACTCATCAAGTCCCCATCAATGTTCACACAGATCTGAAAGCTTTAGACTGCCTTAAATAGCTTTGTGTTAGCCCCATAGTAATCTAATACACGGGCACATATGCCTTGTGAGTACTGCTCTTTTTAGTGGATTTGATGGGTGAAGAGAAAGGCACCTATTTCCACATATGAGCAAGTAATTTCATTTCGCATACATCAAGACCCACCTACATTAGTGCATTGAGACAAAGATGGCATGATTGATAGTTCTGCCAAGCAATCTACCAGTGATTTACCTGGTATGCATATCACTATAACATGCTGGCAGCCAGGAGAACCAGAAAGAAACAAAGATAGAACATTGAGGGTGATGGCAACTTTAACAGACACTGGTCATGCATGGCCACCAATCCACAGAGAGCTAATCTTCTTCTAGAAAGCCATAGATGTCTGCCAAGCAACCTAGACAATTATCCCTCTGAAAACACTGCTCTCTTCAGAAGTCAAGGACCCTGTGCCCCTCTCTGTACACCCCATTACTCGGGAATACCAACCTTCAGCTGCTTCTGTCTTTACTCCCCTCTCACTTCTGACTACCTGAGGCCTCTACACAACAGAAAGCACTTGTTGATATCATCAATTTCTGCATCCAAGGCAAACATAGCATAACATCAGCCATCCTGGTCTTGGTGCCTCGAAAGAGCAGCAATTCGATACTCTCAACAGAACCTTACCTTGGTAAGATGCATGAGGAGCCAAAAGATTGAGCGCTTATTGGTGCTAGATGCCTAGACTGGAATGTAGTGCATGAATTGCTGTTCAGTCCTCTCCCTTTCTCTTCAATGACAGGTTTTAGGAAGCCTGAGAAACTAGGCCCCATTATGTTGAACTTGAGTCCCCATTGAAATCTTGTCAAAAGTGCCTCTTTTAAATAATATCAGCAGAGAGCTACCTCCAGAGGATGTAACACACATACATTGATACACACCAGTGGAGTCAGCTTCAAGATGCACTGACATTTCTGCTTACTTTAACAACCTTCCCGAAACCAAACCCACACATACTCTACTTTTAAAATTACTTCAAATGTTTCAAAGAGAAGGTTCTAAAATTGTATGCTGAGGCGTGTTGCTTAGTTGCTAATGCTTGGTGAGCACATCTAGGGATTGTGTTTTCTCTGCATGACTCTTGAAAGGAGTGCTTTCTGTCATATTAATAAGAATCCATCACAACAAATACCATTGGACCACAAGCTCAACTATAACATGCAAAAGAGCCTGAACACAGACTCTATTTCACTTAGAAATTGGTAGTTAGCTTCATTATCTGAGGAGATGTGCCTTTACTGTCAAACTGGAACACTATTTTATGTTTCACACCAGACTGTGCTTCCATTTGGCAGCTAGCCAAAAGACAGAAGGCAGTAGATAGCTCCCATTGGGATTTCTATAAAGCTTTAATGATACGACTACTATCGTTCTTGTATTTAAGGAGCCAAATCAGCAATGACAGTTGCTGAACATATTCATATTTTCCACTATTAGATTTAGAAAGAATAAACCATAAACATTTCCAGGAGGGCCGATAAACATTGACAATTTATTATATTTCCAAGTTGTGTGTCTCAAAACTTCTGTACCATTTCTATGCAGATTAAAGTGAATGATAAAAGATTCCATTCAGTTTTGCCTACAGTAACAATTAATTGTAACCTTATAGTATTTTCTGCATTTTATTATCTCCAGTGTTTTGAGATACTGTAATTACTTTGTTTCATATATTCTGGATGCATAAAGCTGTGTGCAGTCATTATGATAGCAAGTGACTGTCAGAATCATATCATATGAAGCAAATTATTTCTTTTGGAAGGAACAGAGGGTACTTTATAAAGACTATTCCAGTGTAGATTATATAAAGGGATAGGAATGCATGCAAAAATGTTGTTTGTAACTAGAAAATTAAAACAACAACAAAAATCACTGATAGTTGTAGCAATTATTTATAGTAATAAATTACAAATATTATTTTGTATAAAAATGATTTGAAGACACCAATGCCTGAAATTTGATCATGATCAGCATGAACTAGGCACAGGTGTATACCAGGCATCTGACTGGATAGGTAAAATACAGCAATGTTAAGGAATCCCAAGATGAGATCACTGACAAAGAGAGCTCAAATTTTAGATATTACATCATTGGCAATGATCCTTAATAAAAGCTTTGTCTGAACTGGGGCAAGTGACAAGGAAAAGCAGGAAGATCTGATGGGAAGCATTCAGTCCAGGAGACAATATGGCGAAGAGAGCACTGATTCCAGGCTATTGTGAATAGAAGGTTGACCAAGAGAGAGAATGACTGGGACATTGGGATTGTGAGAGTAGTCAAGCAGTTAGGAAGGACGGGTAATAGCTGGCAGCTATCAGCAGTTCACACCATTTCCACATTTAGTTAGCCATTTTCAACAAACTTATGTCTTCATTTAGCTGTCAAATCTCTCAATGCAAACTTCACATGGGCCCACAGTTCATCAATATTACAGTTTACCCTCCAGGTGTCTGGGAATGGCCGAAGGCGCTCTTTCCCCATGGATGGAATCAGGAGACCTTCCTGCCTGATGAAGAAAGCATGGCCAAAGACTGCAGAACAATTAGCAACTTTGAGATCCACAGGCACAGTTGGGTCAATGCAGGAAAAGTGAACACGCTAGTCACATTAGAAATATAGAAGCATGGAAACATAGAGGATACGGGCAGGAGGAGGCCATTCTGCTCCTTGAGACTGCTCTGCCATTCATTATGACCATGGCTGATCATCAAACTCAATAGTTTAATCCCACTTTCTCCTCATAACCTTTGACCCCTTTCACCCCATGTGCTAATTCTAGCTGCCTTTTGAATGCATTCAATGTTTTGGCATCAACTATTTCTTGTGGTAATGAATTCCAGAGGCTCACCACTCCTTGGGTGAAGAAATATCTCCTCATCCCCATCCTAAATAATCTACCCTGAATCTTCAGACTATGACCCCTGGTTCTGGACACACTCACCATCAGGAATATCTTCCCTGTGTCTTCCCTGTCTCGTCCTGTTAGAATTTTATAAGTCTCCGTGAGATACCCCTTCATTAGTCTGACCTCCAGTGAAAACAATCCTAACCTAGTCAATCTCTCCTCATATGTAAGTACCTCCATCCCCAAAATTAGCCTGGTAAACCTTTGCTGCTTTCCCTTGACAACAAGGGCATCCTTCCTCAGAAAAGGAGGCCAAAACTGCTCACAATATTCTAAGTGTGGCATCACCAAGGTCCTGTATAATTGCAACAACACACCCCTGCTCCTGTACTCGAAAACTTTCGCAATGAAGGCCAACATACCATTTGCCTTCTTTACTGCCTGCTGCACCTCCATGCTTATCTTCAGTGACTGGTGCACAAGGACACCCAGATCCCGCTGTACAGTCCCATCTGCCAATTTACAGTAATCTGCCTTCTTGTTTTTGCTTCCAAAGTGAATAACCTCACATTTATTCAAATTATACTGCATCTGCCACTGATTTGGCCACTCATAGAATTCCAACAGATTTGTCAAGTATGATTTCCCCTTCATAGATCCATAGATCTGTCTGATCCTGCCACTGCTTTCTAAATGCTCTGCAAGAAAGCCCTTGATAATGGATTTGAGAATAATTATCACTACCAATATTAGGCTTACTATTCTATAATTTGCTGTTTTCTCTCTACCTCCCTTTTTGAATATTGGAGGGACTTTAGCCACCCTTCAATCTGCAGGGACTGTTCCAGAATCAATAGAATCCTGGAAGATGACCACCAACGCAGCCACTACTTCTGAAGTCACTTTCTTGAGTACTCTGGGATGTAGCTTACCAGGCTGTAGGCAGTTATGCACCTTCAATTCTATCAATTTTCCCAGCACCATTTCTCTGCTTATATTGATCACCCTCAATTCTTCCCTGCCACTAGATGTTGCATTCTCCAACATTTCTAGTATCTGAATTGTGTCGTCTTTTGTAAAAACAGAATCAAAGTATGTATTCAGTTGCTCAGCCATTTCTTTGTTCCCTAATATACATTCCCCATTTCTGTCTGTAGGGGACCTACACTTGTCTTCACCAATCTCTTTTTCTTCAAGTACCTATAGAATCTCTCAATGTCAGTCTGTATGTTCCCTGCAAACTTACTTTGGTATTATATTTTTCCCTTCTTAATCAATCCATTCGTACTTCTTTGCTGAATTCTAAACTGCTCCCAATCCTCGGGCATATCATCTTTCTTGGCCAATCTGCATGCTTTTTCCTTGGGTCGGATACTATCTCTAATTTCCTTTGTAAGGCCATGGATTGGCCCTCTTACCCATTTTGTTTTTGTGCCACACAGGAATAAATTGTTGTTACAGTTCTCCCATGTCATTTCCTATCCACTGCCATCCCTTTAAGTAACTCTCCCCAAACTAGTCTTCACATCCCTGGACACTATGATCAATTTAGCATGGCCAATCCAGATAACCAGCACATCTTTGGAATATGGAGGAAACCAGAGTACCAGGAAGAAACCCACACAGATATGGAGAGAACATGCAAACTCCTTACAGGTGCCCAAGGCTGGAATCAAACCCGGGTCCCAGGTGCTGTGAGACAGCAGTGTTAACCATCGAGAAACCGTGCAACCCTAAGAGAGAATTGAAACCATGCCTTTGGCATTGTTCTGCAGCCAACTGAGCTAATCCACAATTTCTTACCCAATGACTGTAATCATTGTCATGATGATAAATATGGACAAATGTTCTTTGGAATTTTGTTGTTCAGTTTAACTCTTGGGGCCTACCTGTTCCAAAATAGTTTAGAAAAGGAACCAACACCATAACTTAAAATGGCCACAGATACCATCTGACCACGAGCAATCAGGTTTCAACTTGAATTAGACAGCAGACAGTAGACATAAAATTAACAGCTTATTCAAGAGAAAGGAAGACAGTCAATCCCTCCCTGTGGGAAATTTAAAAACACTCTCATCTACTATTTTCATTTTACACCTTAATGAGAATGTGACATATTGGAGATGAAACCATCACCTCCAACTATCAAGCTCAGAGACATTGAAGTCAGACATTGAAATATACAAATAAACTTCTGTTTCAAGAAGCTGCTTGTGGCACAGACGAAGAGAAGGTAACAAAATAAGGATGCAGAAATAAAGGATAGGGGATTGTCTCTCCCTAGGCTTTACAAAAGCAAAATCACCGGCAACAGAACAAAAGAAAATACAACCTCAGAACAGTGTGAACCCACAAGATTACTGAAAAATAATTGTTGCTACTGATGATCCAGGACACTAACTAAATAACAACGATTTTAGATTAAAGCCTTATATCTCAAGGACATCAAAAGGGCTTTAAATGGCATTTTCCATCACCTACCTTATCCTGGATGCAACCCATAATTTAATTTAAATGTGTCCATTTGTGTGTGTTTGTCATTGTGTTCCTACTTCCTATTTGCCAAAGAAGGCAATGCAGTCAGGGTCATGGAGTATTTTACAACAGAAATGGACAGATTCTAGCTAACAAGAGAATTAAAAGTAGATGGGAGTTGGGAATTTGAAACATAAAACAACCAGCCATGAAGTTAAATGCCTGAGCAGGTTTGAGAAGTGAAATGATTTACTTCTGCAAGGCTATACTTCAGGAATTCTTTAAGGAGTCTCCAAATCATAACAATGGCAGCAAAGCAATTACAGACCACAAACTACAAGTGGAGAGAGCTTGAGAAGACCTCAAGACTGCTGCCAACAGTGAAGCACAAGTTAGGAGTGTGGTGGAACACTCTCCACTTGCCTGATGGGAGCAACTCTATCAACATTCAAGAAACTTGACGACATCCAGGACTAAACAAATCATTTCATTGGCCCTTCATCTACCAGGCTAAAGATTTACTTTCTCCCTCACTGCCATGCAGTTGAAGCAGGGTGTACCATCTGTAAAAAGTTACACACCTTTCTGGCTTGAAACTTTATCACCATTCCTTCACTATCACTAGGCAAAATCCCTGGACCTCCCTTCTTTATGCCACTGTAGGTGTACCAGCACAACACCAGCTACACAGCAGTTCGAGAAGGTGGAGCACCACACCTTCTCGTAACTGAATGAACAAAAATAACCTCCCCAAGCATTTATGCACTCACAACAAGAACGTTGTTTCTAAAGACGGACCTTGTCTTTAGCTTACTAAAATAAAGGAAACAGAAGCAGGTTACTTTATTTCACAACCCTTTAGATGGTCGCTGAAATGATGCAGATGGAAAGGATTTTTTCTTCATTTATTGGCAACAATGCAAGTAAGAATTCTCCTGTAAGTTTCAGATAGATGTGTGGTTAATCTCCTGCACCGAAGAAATGCAACCTTGCAAGTAAAAAGAATAAGCCACTTTCTGTGCCTTTTTAACTTAAGAACATAAGAAATTGGGACAAGAGAAGGCCATCTGACCCCTCGTGCCTGCTCTTCCATTCAATAAGAATGGTTTTCTCTCCAGCCAGTTTGTCATTTGATAACAATTGATATATTCCATTGTCCAGACAATGAATTAAGTAAATGTAATTAGCACAGAGCTGGTAAATGTTTCATAGGCTATCAATATTCCAGGAATGGTTATTCTTTTGAATGACTTTATTTGAAACATATCTGAATGGCCATTAAGTCTAGCAACTTTTTTAAAATCTCTTCCATTGAAATCTTGAAGGGTAGTTAAAGCACCTGGGCTCATATGGTTCAGTTTCTGTCCAGAAGAATCAGTCATTCAACTCTTCAGAGCCCTTTATGTGAAAGTGCATCGTCAATGCCATAGGCTGCTTAATTTTAATCCAATTATCTTTATGCTTATGTCTGTAACATTTACAATGAGCACCGATCCTCTTTGCTTGATATATGTTCAAGCACTGGTGTGAATACCAGATCAGGCTGAACTTCTACTTTGGCATTTCACTAATCATTACCAGGGAATCTCTCACCCATCCGAATTTCTATCCAGTTACTCAGAATCACAGAATTGTTACAATGCAGAGGAAGGCCATTTAGCTCTTTGTATCTGCATTAATTTTCTGAGCAATTTATCATTCTTTGGCCTTTGCCATAGATATAGAGGTCTACAGCATTGAAAAGGGCCTGTCAGTGTATCACACCATTACTGGTCAGAATCAATCATCAAATCATTCCAATCCCATTGTTCAGCACTTGGCCCATATCCTTGTATGACTTGGCATCACAAGTGCACATTTAAATACTTTTTGAATGTTAAGAGGGTTTCTGCCTCTACCACCATTACAGGCACTTCCCACTATCCTCTGGGTGAAAACATTTCTAAATCTCCTTTCCTTTCATTTCTTCCTTTAAATCTTCTGCCCTTACCTTACATCTGTGCCCCCAGCCAATGATTCCTCCATCAAGGGGAAAGGGTTTTTCCAGTCTACCCTATCTAATGGCTCATAATTTCATACATCTCAATCATGCTCACTTTCAATTCCTGCTGCTCTGAGGAAACCAAACCCAGTCGATCCAACTTCTCTTAATAATTGAAACTCCTTCCGCACAATCTCCAGTGCAATCAATCCCTCCTTTAACATGCTTCCAGAAATGCACATAATGTTCTTGCTGTAGCCTAACCAATATTTATACAGTCACTGCACACCCTATAATGCTAAATATTGTTTCTATTTAAATAAACAATCCATGCCCTCTTGAATGCCTCAGTTTTATGTGCCCCACCCCACACTCTAGACAAAACATTCCAAATTCGGACCACTCACTTTGAGAAAAGGTTTTTCCTCACCTCACATTTGCTTCTTTTGAAAACATGTTATAACAATGTCATTCAGTTGACAATCATTTTCTGTGTGGGGATAATTTCTCCCAATTTATTCTGGGCAGACTCCTCATAATTTTGAAAACTTCTACCAAATTTTTGTTCAGTCTTCTCTTCTTCAAGAGGAACAGAACCAAATTCTCCAATATACCCTCATAGCTGAAGTTTTTAATTCAAAGAACCATACTTGTAATTCTCTTCTGCACTCTCTCCAATGCAAGAACATCCTTCCTAAAGTATGACAACAAGAAGTGTATACAATACTCCAGCTGAACTCTAACCAGTGCCCTATGTAAGCTCAGCATAAACTCACCGCCCTTGTACTCTAAGCCCCTGTTAATGTAAAATACTGAATGCTTTATTAATAGTTTTCCTGTTCTGGCACCTTCAGTGACTAACTTGCAAAACCCAGGTCTCTCTGCTCCTGCACATCATTTAGAATAATATCCTTCATTTTTTATTACCTCCTCATGTTCTTTGTACCAAAGTGCATCACCTCGCACACCTCTGTATGGAACTTGATCTGCAAGAAAGTGTATGAGTATAATTGTAAACATTTCAAACAAATACAGGCTAGATGTAACCATATTGGATTTGTACAGCTTCACGCATAAAAACAGCAATCTATCAGATAAACAAAGGAGTGAAAGTTTTTCCAAAGAAGCCAGGAACGTGGAGTAATCAGATCTGCCACGCTCTTGTTGAATGGGTCAAGGTCTGCATGGTTGCATTCTGCTCCTGTCTCACAAGCTCATAATCAATCACAACAACCTCATTTACTTTGGAGCTTTTTAAAAATCATTTTGATTATCCGTACAACCTTAGTTAACATAGTATTTTTGTACTGTAAAAAAAAATTCTCATGCCTACAGTTACAGTTGGAAAAAATACCACTATGAAAATAATATTTTAAAAAGTTGCTAATATTTTAATGGATTAAACATTAATATTTTAATCAGAGTCCTATTTGAGTATTTAATGCAAACACAATTGTTTGATATTGCAATTGACGGCAGATGCCTAACTATAATAAGTGCCAACTTTCACAAAATCTGGTGCATGAAGTCCTCATTTCAAGCAAAAATGGTAAATAGAGAAATGTGGCTTATTTAGTACTAAAATTAGTACAAAAGAATCATTGCAGTTTTGAACACAAATTTTCTTGATTGGTCCTGTGCTGATTTTGTTTCAACGCCAATAAAAAAGTCATAATTCTTCACAATTGGATTTATATGTTCACTCAATGGAACTATTAATAATAAACACAATGATATTGGATCATTTGATATTTATGTTTGATCTGCATTTGCATACTTACATTTTTGACAGTCTGAACATTTTGGTTTTTGAATACAGATGTAATTTAATATCTATGTTTTATTCTTAGGGAATTAAACTGGGAAGGATTTTGAATACAGTAAGCAAACTAATTTAGACAGTAAGAAGCAAAATCAGGGAAAAAAAATGAGTGACTTATACGTCATATTCTATGGCTCTTCGAAGCTCGCTATGTTGCAATTAGGTCACTGTGTTCTCCTTTTGAGAATGCACATAGTGGAAGTTTATGAGTGTTTTCCTTGGTAATTATTTTCACATGATTGCTGCATCATATCCCTGGTTGACAGGGTGCAATGAATCTGCTTGCAAACATCTTGATGAACACCACTGGAGATTCTCCTTGATATCTGCCTAGAGAATCCCTTCATGGTAGGAGCTCTGACATACATCCTTTCTTCTCAAAATTGCCAAGAGGATTAGAGAACATCAAAAGTCTTATAAATAAAAACAGAGTATTAGACTTCACATCAACATAACCACGCCTCCTTATTGTACCTTTCATTTACTTCTGTCTTTCCAGAAACACACCTCAGAGATTCTTTAAATCATTTATATTGCCCAGTCATTGGTTTACTATGATTTATTGTTTAAAATCACTAGCTTTTGCATGAAATAATCTCTATCTTTTCTTTGTACCTCAAGCTTCCTCATTTTTTGCATGGTCACAAAATTCAATGCAATTATTTGAATAGTTTTGGCAATAGAATGATCTGTGTTGTTTCTGTTCCATTCTGATGCAAAATTAACTAGTGAGGGTATTATTGAAGACAATGAAAATGCACTCGGAATATACAGAATAAGGAAATCATGGCATTAACCTGTATCCAAAGCCGACTTGATGCTAATGCTGCAATTTTAGGCTTTCCTTTTCCAGTGAATTCCCTCTCTTAAATATGCAGTGGTGCAATTTAATGGCATCATCTTCTAATTTGCAGGTCTGTTGCCTTTTTTGGACACTGGCTCTAATATTTTTGGAAATATTGCATTTTGGAGGTGTGCTTACAGTTGACGAAATCTGCTGGAAGTGGTGCTACATATGAGAATGGTATTGATTGCTACTGCAATCACTCTGGGAATACCACTTGGTCTCGGTAATAGAAATTCCAATAGTTGTCCCCTTAGGGCAGGAACATGGAAAGGAGGTGGTGCAGATACAGCAAGAAGCAGCGCAAAAAGGGAAAAGGAGGAAGGCTCTGCAGCTTACAAAGATTGTGTTCACTGTGTTCTGTTATCTCTTCAGACCAGACCTGACGTCTTGGAGCTATGCAAAGATGGAACTGCCAGTGACAGTATAGGTGACTGCAATCCACAACTTCTTCATATTGGGATTTATGCAGGCTGGAACAGGTGACATAGTTAACATCTCATTGTTCATCACCTATTGCTGCTTTAAGAAAGTAATTGGAACTCTGTATGTCAAGAGACAGGACTTCATTTTCTTGTCTATAACAGAGAGAAGCAGATGGAAGCGGAGCATAGGTTTTTGCCAACAGAATGGGCAGGGTTGATGGTACACAGATGGCACTGCAGGTACACTTCTCAATATTGGCATCTAGAATGATCACATCATGCTAATTATTTATCTTGGCCGAGGTCTGAGCTTCCACTACAGCACCTAAATGTTGTATGATTTCTGTTTGTACTGCAATGAAAATGGAGAAATGTCTATCAATTGCTGCACCATTAGATCTGCGAGTGTTTTCATGGAATAGTTCACCACTTCCATGCTAAACAGGGTGTGCTCAAACTCTGTGCAAAGCCCTGCGCCATATCGGGTTTGGATTTCTCCATTGTTGTTGCCAGTGACTGCAGGGATACTGACAGAACTGTCAGTGTGCTGAGCTTTTTCTGTGTGAATATCTCTGAACTTTTCTTCTGTCCATCATTCATCAGTATCAGACTGATTCCTGGGATGACAGAGCTGTTGTATGAAAGGAGAGGTTATCTGCTTAGCTGAACTTGTCCTCACCTTTAACAACTTCCCCTTCAATTCCTCCCACTTCCTACCGACTAAGGAGGTGGCCATGGGTTCCCACATGAGCCCAAGCTATGCCTATCTCTTTGTAGGATATGTGGAACAATCCCTCTTCCAAAGCTATAATGGCCCTATACCCCACCTCTTCCTCCATTACATTGATGACTGTATCGGCGCCACCTTGTGCTCTCACGAGGAGCTCAAACAGTTCATCCCACTTCACTAACACCACCCCAACCTTAAGTTCACCTGGACTATCTCTAACACCTCTCTCTCATTCCTTAACCTCTCTGTCTCCATTTCTGGCATCCACCTAGAATCTATTTCAAGCCCACCCACCGCCACAGCTACCTAGCATGGACTCCTCTCACCACTTTCTTGGAAAAATGCCATCCCTATTCCCAATTCCTTCACCTCCGCTGTATCTGCTCCCAAGATGAGGCAGTCCATTGACAGATATCCCAGATGTCCTCGTTCTTCAAGGACCGCAACTCCGCGCCCCGCCGGCCGCAGTTGTTGAAAACGCCCTCAACAGTGCCTCCCACTTTTCCTGCAACTCTGCAATCTGACCCCACTACCAAAGACATTTTTCCCTCCCCACCCTTATCTGCCTTCTGGAGGGGCCACTCTCTCTGTGACTGCCTTGTCCACTCCACACTCCCCTCCAACCCCACCTCACCCACCACCTTTCCCTGCAACCGCAGGAAGTGCTACACTTGCCCCTACACCTCCTCCCTCACCCCCATCCCCCATGAAAACCTTCCACATCAAGCTGATGTTCACCTGCACATCTGCTAATATGGTATACCATATCTGCTGTGGCCTCCTCTAAATCGGGGAAACCAAGCGAAGGCTTGGAGAAGGCTTTGTGGAACACGTATGCTTGGATCGTGACAAATGACTGCACCTCCAGTCGCAAACCATTTCAACTCCCCCTCCCAATCCTTGGATGACACATCCATCCTGGGCCTCCTCCAGTGCCACAACAATGTCATCCAAAGGTTGCTGGAACAGCATCTCATATTTCGCTTGCGAACCCTGCAGCCCAATGGTATCAATGTGGACTTCACAAGCTTCAAAATCTCCCCTCCCTTCACCACATCCCAAAACCAGCCCAGCTCGTTCCCACCTTCCTAACCTGTCCGTCCTTCCTCCCACCTATCCCCTCCTCCCACCTCAAGCCCAACTCCCACCTCCTACCTACCAGACTCATCCCGCCCCCTTGACCTGTCCGTTCTCCCTGGACTGACCTATCCCCACCCTAACTCCCCACCTACACTCACCTTTACTGGCTCCACCCCCGCCTCTTTGACCTGTCTGTCTCCTCTCCACCTATCTTCTCCTCTATCCATCTTCTTTCCACCTCCCCCTCTCCCTATTTATTTCAGAACCCCCTTCCCCTTCCCCATTTCTGAAGAAGTGTCCAGACCTGAAACATCAGCTTTCCTGCTCCTCTGATGCTGCTTCGCCTGCTGTGTTCATTTAGCTCCACACCTTGTTCTCTGAGATCATTTAGGACTATTTTCACTGAAGTTTTGAAGAATGAGGTTGGATCTCATAGAAACCCATGACATTCCTATAGGCCTCTGCAGGTAAAGGCAAGAAGGATGTCCCCAATAACTAGGGAGTCAGGAACCAGGAGGTTGGGGAAACAGGGTAGGTCATTTTGGATAAAGATGGAGAAATTTCTTTGTCCAGAGATGGATGAGCCTGTGGAATTCTCTGCTACAGAAAGCAGTTGATGCCAAGATATTGAGCGTTTCAAGGAGATTGATCAAGTTTCTTTGGAGCAAAGGGATCAAAGGGTGTGGGGCAAAAGCAGCAACAGAGTGCTGAGTTGGATGATCAGCTTTGATCATACTGAATAGTGGTGAAGTCTCAAAGGGACGAAAGGCCTATTATGTTTCTATCAATTTCCCCTTCTGTGTAATGTTTGATTGTACAGTGTTTGGTTACCTGTGTGAGCTAGCTCTTCTCCGTTCTATATGTTATAAGTCAATCCTGGCTGTGACTTTAAGGAGACATATAACCTAAATTGAAAATAGGAAACTGTTAGCTCGGGAGAGCAAACATTTGAAAAACATTGAATCAAACTTCTGTTACACACACCAGTACGTCAACCTGATATCTTCAAGGGTTAAAACATAATCATTTGAAGCAGAACTGGCCCTGAACCTCAGCTTCTGGGGGGGTTGACACCTTTTGATCTCTTCACCCTACTATTGCCGTAGTTCATTCATGCCTAGTGGCTGGAAATAGCACCAGGCAGATACTCAGGAATACCCTCACCTACACCACGGCCTCCAGCATGACATCTGAAAAGTTGAGAACTCAGCTCTCTCTTGTTCTACCTCTTGTTCCTCCTTTCCTGTACATTCCTGTAGATTATTAATTCTTTTTCAGCCCCCTCCAATCCAAGCTGCTGCTAGAAAGGACCTTGACAGAGGTGCAGTCTGTGTTTAAATACCTTTATTACGATCCCAGCTGATGGTACTCCTGGCCGAGTCAGAGATCAGAATGAAATCTGGCTTCATTGGTCACATTTTTTTTGAGATTGAGACTGTATGTGTGAAAAGCTATGCATTTGATTGATTGTCTCTGCATTAACAAAATTGTTATCTGCTTACTGTGGTGGTTTATCACTGAGAAAAATGTACATGGAGCTGCAGATCTTATTTATTTACAAAAGAAAAGTTTATTACACAAACGGAAAAGTGAGCAAAGGAAGCAAAATAAAAAAGACACATGTCAAAACATACAGCAAAAACAAAGTTCAACCCATTTCCCAACACTGGTCAGTACAGAGACTCAAGTCTGAGCAAATTACTCCCCAGGTCAGACTGGAATGAGCCCTTACTTACTTTTCCAGGGTGGACAAAGGACCCGGCATCAGATTTGGTGCCCACTACATCGGTGGAGGCAACATTGCCAAGATAGCCAGTGTTGAACGATGGTACCTGAGGATCAGCAACTTTGTTATTGGTTGAGTCTGGCACTGGCGAAGCAGTAGTGGAAGGGCATCATGGTGACATTGACAGGGTGAACCCAGTAATGAGAGATGGCCGGTACTTTTGGAAAAAGTTTTGGAAAGGATTATAAGAGATAGGATTTATAATCATCTAGCAAGCAACAATTTGATTGGAGATAGTCAGCATGGGTTCGACAAGGGCAGGACGTGTCTCACAAACCTCATTAAGTTTTTTGAGAAGGTGACCAAGCACGTGGATGAGGGTAGGGCAGTTGACGTGGTGTACATGAACTTCAGTAAAGCCTTTGATAAGGTTCCACATGGTAGGCTATTGGAGAAAATACAGAGGCACGAGATTGAGGGAGATTTAGCAGTTTGGGTTAGAAACTGGCTTTCTGTAAGAAGGCAACGAGTGATGGTTGATGGAAAATATTCAGCCTGGAGTCCGGTTACTAGTGGTGTGCCTCAAGAATCTGTTTTGGGACCACTGCTGTTTGTCATTTTTATAAATGACTTGAATTCAGGCATAGGTGGATGGGTGAGTAAGTTTGCAGATGACACTGAAGTCGGTGGAGTGGTGGACAGTGTGGAAGAATGTTGTAGGTTGCAGGGAGACTTGGATAAACTGTGTAATTGGGCCAAAAGGTGGCAAATGAAGTTTAATACGGATAAATGTGAGGTGGTGCACTTTGGGAGGATTAATAGGAAGGCAGAATACCGGGTCAATGGAAAGATTCTTGGTCGTGTGGATGTTTAGAGCGATCTTGGTGTCCATGTACATAGATCCCTGAAAGTTGCCACCCAGGTTGATAGTGCTGTTAAGAAGGCTTACGGTGTGTTAGGTTTTATTGGTAGAGGGATTGAGTTCCAGAGCCGTGATGTCATGCTGCAACTGTACAAAACGCTAGTGCGGCCTCAGTTGGAATATTGCATGCAGTTCTGGTCACCCCGTTACAGGAAGGATGTGGAAGCATTGGAAAAGGTGCAGAGGAAATTTACCAGGATGTTGCCTGGTCTGGAGCGCAGGCCCTATGAAGAAAGGCTGAGGGACTTGGGTCTGTTCTCATTGGAGAGAAGGAGGCTAAGAAGGGTTTTAATAGAAACATACAAGATGATTAGAGGATTAGATAGGGTGGACAGTGAGAGTCTTTTTCCGAGGATGACTACTTCAGCTTGTACAAGGGAGCATAGCTACAATTTGAGGGATGATAGATTTAAGACAGATGTTAGAGGCAGGTTCTTTACTCAGAGAGTGGTAAGAGCATGGAACGCCCTGCCTGCCAATTTAGTTAACTCAGCCACATTAGGGGCATTTAAACAGTCCTTGGATAAGCATATGGATAATGATGGGATAGTGTAGGGGGAGGGGCTTAGATTAGTTCACAGGTTGGCACAACATCGAGGCCTGTTTTGCACTGTATTCTTCTGTGTTCTACTGGTAGGGGCAAAGCGTGGAAGGCAAAAAATGGTGCCTGATGTTGATGACTTCAACAGTGGTTAGGTTGGGTGCAGATGGCGATGAGGCAGTGGAGGAAGGATGGTGGTGCAGGTGCCATTGACGATCAGCCCTCTCAGGACTGGTGTACTCTCTTTAAGCTATACCTTCCTGTTTTTTCTCAAACTTAAGATTATTCAAAATGATCGTGGAGTGTGGTGACAGTGAAGAAGCTTATCACTGTGTTTTACTGTTTTTCTTACTGTAAAATACACATGACAATAAAGATCATTCATTCATCTTAATTCTGTGGTCTTCTAATTAACTGACTATTCACAGTTTCTTTGTGGAGGCAATTCAATGTCTTCTTTCTGTATCGAACAGCATAAACGTTTCAGAAATTTGCCCACACTATCTTAGTTCTCATCACCAGTGGATTTTTAACCAAACTTTTCTCGTTTGGAGGTGTCATAAACTAATTGCTTCTACCTACATAACTATTCCCTGAACTGTCCTGAACATTTCTTCTGGGAGAGAAGCTAAGCTTAGAGAAACTTAGAAACTAAATAGTTTCGAAGCGCAATATCAATGTTTTCAGAACTGAACTGAATGTAAAGAAGCTCATTCATCCTCAATTCTTGTGGACTTTCTTTACCATTCTCCAACATTTTACAAAAAAAAGCTTCAAAAAGTAACCAACATCAAAAAGCCACTAGTTCAACATGTAAACATCAAAAATGATATTAATAAGGATATATATCATGCACTTATAATAATAAGGCAAACTAGCTTTAAAACTAGCTATCAGAGATAGTAGGAACTGCAGATGCTGGAGAACCTGAGATAACAAGGTGTAGAGCTGGATGAACACAGCAGGCCAAGCAGTATCAAAGGAGCAGGAAGGCTGATGTTTCAGGCCTTTTCTGAAGAAGGGTCTCGGCCTGAAATGTCAGCCTTTCTGCTCCTCTGATGCTGCTTGGCCTGCTATGTTCATCCAGCTCTACACCTTGTTATCTTAAAACCATCTACACTGACTCAAACTTAACTAACTTCAAACTATGCACTGCACTAACTCTAATTAGCAGGCAGCACCGAGTTTGTTTGCTATCTGTACCCTTTTCAAAAATGCAGGGAATCACACACTGCACAATGTGATCCCCACATCCTATTTCAGGGGCTGTCTAATTTAGCCTGCTTTGTGTTGCCTATAATGAATAAGTTAATGAGAGGGACAGCTTCCACATTTTCTTGATAATGAAGGACTGATGTTGAAGACATCTCATTAACACCATTGCATTTCATGTTGTAGCGACTGGGCGATTGACTCTGGTGTAAATTGAGTTTTTATACTCATGATTACTTCACTCATTTGACAGTCAATCAGTTTGCATTATTGTAAGTTCTCAATGGTGCAGTCATAAAAAGTCAGGCATTTTACAAGCTACTCTCAAATTGTCGGAGAGGTGTGGAGTAATTTTAATGATTTCCAAATTAAAAGAAAACTGGACAATATGATACATAGTAAGTATTTTATATTTTTACATTGGCATCCTTCTGTACATGAAAGATGATGCACATGCCGTAAACAATGAATTTCAGACAGAGTTATTTCCTTCGCTGCTGGCACTGTTAAAACCAATCATTGAAGGGCACTTTCTGCCGCATGTGCCATACAAGATGCTACCAGTGTTATGATACCAGCTGATGGCATTACTGGACAAGTCAAATCCCAAACTGACACCCGGATTAATGGACCGTAAGTTTATTTTTGCTTCGTTTACCTTGAAGGTCTGTTACTGAACATGTTCAAGCAAAGTAATCAATGTACTGTTTGAAAACCCCTCCAGGCCTTCGTTTAGTTTACCATATTTATAAGGCACATTTTCAGATCTGTCCTGCCATTCTTTTATCACTTTCTTCAATCCTTTCTTTTAAGTTATTTTATAGTCTGCTGGTCCAAGTCTGGCACTTTTAACTCCTTTGGGTTCTGTCCTGTCTCTTTCTGCCTGCTGGCCTGTCTTCAGCCCAGGTTAATTTAAATAACACTTGCTGAACTATCCCCACCTCTCATGGTTTTACTGGCCCTGTATGACCCCATCCCACTTGGTGATTCTTCTGCCTCTTCCTGCTTGTTTGATTTAAGTTACCCTTCCTGTGCCATTCCAACTGTGATGGATTTTACTGCCTCCTTAGGACTTTAAAATCTCTCCCAGAAATCTGAGAGATTATAGTTCTTCCAGTTTAAAAGGACATACAGACCCCAGACTATCAGCAAGACAATCAAAGATAACAGTCTTTCATCCACCACATATCCTTAAACCATTACTACCCTCTTTGAAAATGTCATATCGATCTGTAAACAGGTCAGGATCTCATTGAATCATTGAATCTGTAACAATGGGTATGATGACAATGTAAGCTGCAACATGTAACTGGCTAAAAATAAACAATGAACTACCTCTTGTCCAAAACCAGAGTCTCTTCTAGATAGAGAGTTATTTACTGGTCTTCGACATCATCAGACAAATCCCCAACAGGTTAAAAAGGATTGTGCCCACAAATCTGCCACTTGGTGAGGTACAGATTCAGTGTAGCTGCGCAGACACTGAAAATCAATCTGTCAGCCCAAGGAGGCACTTGAACCTGGATCTTCTGGCTCGTCCAGGGAGGTCACCTGTGCACCACAAGTCCTTCCAGGATGAGCTTTAACATTCTGATACTCTTCATTCGAAGGATGTTAGTGCCGTGGTGCAGTAGAGATGTTTACTGGGGAAATTAAAGCTGAGAGATTCTTGGGGGATTTAGCACTCAGATTTAATGCTGATATTTAGTGCTCCTGTTCAGGCAGAGTGACTTGTTAATGTGGTGGAGGCCATGCAGTATCTTTTCGTACTCTGGGGTAGTTTTATTCAGCTGTCCATTTTACAGATGGAGATTAAATTGTTAAAGTGTTAGTAAGGGAGTTTAAATTTAAATGCCAAGGTGAGCTATATTGAGGGGGTTGAGTGGCTCGACTGTGTTTCACTGGGGCAGAGCAGGAGTGGGGTGGCTGATACGAAAGGGATCGACATAGGTTGGGGACAGGATTGTGTATAAAAAAGCACAACTAGGTCAACTTCTGTCCTACCGATCAGTGCCTTTCAACTTCATATGCAATTCTTGTAAAAATGTAGTATGCAAATATCTTTTGCAACTATTAATGTCAAAAGACCCATCTGAGAGAATACCCAACTTTTCATGGCTCTTAAGAAAATAAATACTGATCACAACTGTCATAGAATCAAACTGCAGTGAAAGCATTTGACAAATGCAAGGTTATTAAAAAAATCTATTGGTACATTTTTATTGAGTGAGCTAAAGTGGAGTAAATATCTAATTTCATCCACAAAGACAAACTGTTGAAGCACACGACTATGATTATGCATTAAAGAAAAACAGTCCATAATGTGACATGCACATGTATAATCTAACATGGACCTATTGACTTTATCATAGAATAGGAGACAAACTACCTTCAGATGAAAGCTACAATTGTGGGTAACTTGATAGATTTTCACTGAGTTAGGCACAACACAACAATGATGACACAATAATAAGGAAAAAAAAACTAAATGCCCATTCTAAAGCTCACAGGGAACAAAACCTTCCCAATGTTATAATTTCCACAGGAATTGATTTGAACATATTGGCCAATGAGATGACAAATGTTCTGAAGAAAAATCTTTGATTTCAAAATATTAACTCTGTTCCTCTCTCCGCAGGTGCTGCCAAACATGTTGAGCATCTCCAACATTGTCTGTTTTATTTTTGCTTTAATTTACATTTATAATTGTTTTAGACAATTATTAGATACTTCAAAATATTTATAGTTGACATGTTATTTTGATGTATGTTGTCATAATCGATAGGAAATATGGTTATAATTTGCATACAGCCAACTCCCACAAATAGCAATTTGATAATGACCACACAACCTGATTTTTGGATGTGGTGACGACTGTGGGTAAACATTGGCCAGGGCATCAGGGATCTCTCCATTGTTCTTCTTTGAATAAGTGGGATCTTTTACATCTGCCTGAACAGGTAAGTGGACCTCCTCCAGTGACACAATGAAGTCACCCGGAAACTGAAGGACCAGCACCTCATATTCCTCCATGGGAGCCTACAACCCAATGATCTCAGCATACACTTTACTAGTTTCAAAATCTCCCCACCCCCAGCCTCATCCCATGAACAACCCTCCCTTTCAACCCGCCTCCTTGACCTGACACAACCTATCCATCTTCTCTCCCACCTATCCACCCCTCCCACCTCACTGACCAATCCCCACCACTCCCTACCTGCACTCACTTATCGCCATCCCACCTACCTTTCCCAGCCCACCCCTCCTCTCTCTATTTATTTCACAGCTCCCTTCCCCCTCCCCCATTTCTGAAGAAGGGTCCCAATCCAAAATGTCAGCTTTCCTGCTCCTCTGATGTTGCTTGGCCTGCTGTGTTCCTCCAGCTCCACATGGCATTATCTCTGACTCCAGCATTGGCAGCTCTTACTATCTCTGACATACTTTATAGAACAAAAAACAAAGAAAATTACAGCCCAGGAACAGGCCCTTTGGCCCTCCAAGCCTGCACTGTTCCAGATCCTCTATCTAAACCTGACGCCTATTTTCCAAGGATTTGTATCCCTCTGCTCTCTGCCCATTTATGTATCTATCCATCTTAAGTGATGCGATCGCGCCCACCTCTACCACCTCCGCTGGCAACGCGTTCCAGGCACCCACCACCCTCTGCGTAAAGAACTTTCCATGCATACTTCCCTTAAACATTTCCCCTCTCACCTTGAAATCGTGACCCCTAGTAATTGTATCCCCCACTCTGGGAAAAAGCTTCTTGCTATCCATCCTGTCTCTTCGTCTCATAATTTTGCAGACCTCAACGGGTCCCCCCTCAACCTCCATCTTCCTAACGTAAATAATCCTAATCTACTCAACTTCTCTTCGTAGTTAGTGCCCTCCATACCAGGAAGCATCCTGGTGAACCTCCTCTGCACCCTCTCCAAAGTATCCACATCCTTTTGGTTATGTGGCGACCAGAACTGTATGCAGCATTCCAAGTGTGGTCAAACCAAAGTCCTATACAACTGCAACATGACTTGTCAACTGTTGTACTCAATACCCCGTCCGATGAAAGAAAGCATGCTGTATACCTTCTTGACCACTCTATTGACCTGCATTGCCACCTTCAGGGTACAATGGACCTGAACACCCAGAGCTCTCTGTTCATCAATATTCCCTAGGACTTTTCCATTTACCATATAGTTCGTTCTTGAATTAGATCTTCCAAAATGCATAACCTCGCATTTGCCTGGATTGAACTCCATCTGCCATTTCTCCGCCCAACTCTCCGATCAACCTATATTGTGCTGCATTCTCCGACAGTCCCCTTCACTATCTGCTACTCCACCAATCCTCGTTTCATCTGAAAACTTGCTCATCAGACCATCTACACCTTCCTCCAGATCATTTATATATATCACAAACAACAGTGGTCCCAACACAGATCCCTGTGGAACACCAATGGTCACAGTGCTCCATTTTGAGAAATTCGCTTCCGCTACAATGCTCTGTCCCCTGTTGCCCAGCCAGTTCTCTATCCATCTAGCTAGTACACCATGGACCCCACGCAACTTCACTTTCTCTATCAGCCTCACATGGGGAACCTTATCAAACGCCTTACTGAAGTCTATGTATATGCCATCCATAGCCCTTCCCTCATCAATTGACTTTGCCACTTCCTCAAAGAATTCTATCCAGTTGGTAAGACATGACCTTCCCTGCACAAAACCATGCTGCCTATCACTAATAAGCACATTTTCTTCCAAATGTAAATAGATCCTTTCCCTCAGTATCTTCTCCAGCAGCATCCCCACCACTGAAGTCAGGCTCACCATTCGATAATTTCCTGGATTATCCTTGCTATCCTTCTTAAACAAGGGGACAACATTAGCAATTCTCCCATCCTCCAGGACCTCACCCGTGCTCAAGGGTGCTACAAAGATATATGTTAAGGCCCCAGCTATTTCTTCTCTCGTGTCCCTCAGTAACCTGGGATAGACCCCATCCAGGCCTGGGGACTTGTCCACACTAATGCCTTTTAGAATACCCAACACTTCCCCCCTCTTTATGCTGACTTGACCTAGACTAATCAAACATCTATCCCTAACCTCAACATCCATCATGTCCCTCTCCTCAGAGAATACCGATGCAAAGTATTCATTAAGAATCCCACTCATTTTCTCTGACTCCTCGCATAACTTCCCTCCTTTGTTGTTGAGTGGGCCAACCCTTTCTCTAGTTACTCACTTGCTCCTTATGAATAAAAGGCTTCGGGATTTTCCTTAACCCTGTTTGCTAAAGATATTTCATGACCCCTTTTAGTGCTCTTAATTCCTCGTTTCAGATTGGTCCTACTTTCCCAATATTCTACCAAAGCTTTGTCTGTTTTTGGTCGCCTAGACCTTATTTATGCTTCCTTTTTCCTCTTTGCTAGTCTCACAATTTCACCAGTTGTCCATAGTTCCCTAATCTTGCCCTTTTTATCCTTCATTTTCATAGGGACATGTCTGTCCTGCACTCTAATCAACCTCTCTTAAAAACCTCCCACGTATCAAATGTGGATTTACCCTCAAACAGCTGCTCCCAATCCACATTCCCCAGGTCCTGCTGAGTTTTTCCATAGTTGACCTTCCCCCAATTCAGCACTCTTCCCATAGAACCACTCTCATCTTTGTCCATCGGTATTCTAAAACTTAAGGAATTGTGATCACTATTCCCAAAAATATCCCCGAATGAAACTTCAACCACCTGGCCGGGCTCATTCGCAAAACACCAGGTCCAGTCTGGCCCCTTCCCGAGTTCGACCATTTCCATACTGCTCTAGAAAACACTCGTGGATGCTCCTTACAAATTCTGCTCCATCTAAACCCCTAACATGAAGTGAATCCCAGCCAATGTTGGGAAAATTAAAATCACCCATCACCACCACCCTGTTGCTCCTATATCTTTCCATAATTTATTTACATATTTGTGCCTCTATCTCACACTTACTGTTGGGAGGCCTGTAGTACAGCCCCAACATTGTTACTGCATCCTTCCTATTTCTGAGCTCTACCCATATTGCCTCACTGCTTGAGTCCTCCATAGTGCCCTCCTTCAGCACAGCTGTGTATTCCTCTTTGACTAGTACTGCAACTCTTCCACCCCTTTTACCTCCCTCTCTATCCTGCCTGAAGCATCTATATCCTGGGATATTTAGTTGCCAAACTTGCCCTTCCCTGAACCAAGTCTCAGTAATAGCAATAACATCACACCCCCAGGTACTAATCCAAGCCCTAAATTCATCTGTCTTGTCTACTACACTTCTCGCATTAAAACAAATGCACCTCAGACCACCTGTCCCTTTACATTCATCATCTGCTCTCTGTATACTCTTCCCCTTAGTCACACTGAATTCATTATCTAGTTCCTTACAGGCTTTAGTTACTACCTCCTTTCTGTCCACTAACCTCCTCATTTGGTTCCCACCCCCCTGCCACATTAGTTTAAACCCTCCCGCACAGCATAGCAAAAGCACCCCCGAGGACATTGGTTCCAGTCCTGCCCAGGTGTAGACCATTCGAACTGCAATAGTCCTACCTCCCCCTGAACTGGTCCCAATATCCCAAAAATCTGAACCCCTCCCTCCTGCACCATCTCTCAAGCCACTCATTTATCCTGCCCATTCTTTCATTTCTACTCTGACTAGCATGTGGCACTGGTAGAAATCCTGAGATTACTACCTCTGAGGTCCTACATTTTAACTTGTGTCCTAACTCCCCAATTCTGCATGCAGGACCTCATCCCATTTATTACCTATATCACTGGTGCCTAACATGCACCACTACAGCTGGCTGTTCACCTTCCCCCTTCAGAATGTCCTGCAGTCGATTTGAGAAATCCCTGTCCAGTGCACCTGGGAGGCAACATACCATTCGGTTTACCACAGACCTGCCTATCTACTCCCCTTGCAACCAAATCCCCTTTGACTATAGCCCTTCCACTCTTTTTCCCGCCCTTCTGAACAGCAGAGCCAGTTATGGTGCCATGAACCTGGCTACTGCTGCCTTCTCTGGTGAGCCATCCCCCCCACCAGTATCCAAAATGGTATACCTGTCTTGGAGGGAGATGAGCGCAGAGGACACCTGTACTGCCTTCTTGATTTTTCTCTGTCTTTTGGTCACCCATTCCCTTTCTCCCTCAGCAATCCTAACGCGTGGTGTGACCAATTTGCAGAATGTGCTATCCATGACTTTCTCAGCATTGCGGATGCTCCAAAGTGAGTCCATCCGCAGCTCCAGAGCCATCAAGCGGCTTAACAAGAGCTGCAGCTGGATACAATTTCTGCACTTGTCGGAGTCAGGGGCAACAGCCCACATAGCCACTGCCCAAATATATCAGTTCATTCACCTTCTGAGAGCGCAATTCGACCGCTCCCACTCAGCTCCGCTGCCAAAATGAAGAGCTTACCTTCCAGAAGTCTCTTGGTGCTCGTTGTCACCGCTCCCGCTGCTGCTGCTGCAAAAAATGGAGGCTCCTGATTCCACGAGATAAGTTTTTAATCGGGAAAATTACCTCCTGGCAGCCCCCGATCCTCACCGTCATAACTTCCACTGCTGCAGCAGCAAAAATTACCGTTCTACTGTTTTGTAAGGTTTAAAGCAAGAACACTATGCATGTAATCAACACAGGGTATCTGAGTGCTGCCCCTTGACAGGTTGTATAATGAAGGATTGGGAAACCTAGTGAGTCATGTCTACCTTCAGTTTCTTTCTTCCAACTGTATGTTTCTGCTGATGGTTTAATGGAGAAATGTGCACGACAGACAGAGAAAGCCATAAAAGGGAATTCTGAGCCTCTTTCAGTTAATGATTCCTAGAGTTTGGACCTCACAAAGTCACAGAGTCTCACAAAGCGTGAATTCAGATCAGAGTGAACTCTGGTGGCTTATAACCAACAGCTTATGCTAATATTTAAGAGTTTGCAAAGTAGCCTTTTCAATTTGAGTCATGATGAACGTTCTCCACAATCCATAAAAATAATTCAAGGCTGCAGTCAACTGGACAATCACTGGCATAGCAACACCTGACTTGATGGCTAGCTTTAAGCCTGATTGTAGAAGATGGCATGGTTCTGTTGTGGATTCCTTAATTGCAGAAGTAGAACCCACTTATATGTCAAAGTCACTTGATCCTTTGCATCAAGAAGAAGAACTAAGAATTGTTTAAGAAGTTACATGCAGAATGTTAGCATTGGGAGGTGATTTCTGGATGGTTCTGGGAGAACCATTATCATGTGCCTGGTAGATTTTCAAACGTCATTAATATAACATGTGAAATTCCGCGGGTCTAATATCATAAGGAGGTGAGCATATGGCTTCATGCAAATTATTAACTTTCCTTTTATGCAACAGCCATTCCAAAGAAAAATATCACTTCTAGAATTAATTATCCTAACTTCTCTCTGTGTTCACACCTTAGACCGTCTGTAAACTTGAGGTCATCTGAAATCATCGCCCTTGTGCCAACTCACATCAACCCTTTTTTATCTATCGCCTCTGCAGTTACTCACCTACATAAGCTTTCAGTGAAGCAACACTTTGATTTAGTAAATGATGAAGATGCCAGCAGAGGACTGCCTTGAGAACTATATATTTTGTAGGGCATATGCTCAAAAGTGTCAAGGCAGCTGGTTATCTACTGACAGAAGAACGACATTCAACACAAGTGTCTTGCTTGGTCATGGATGGAGCTGCTCAATGTGATTGATCAAATCCTTCTTGGCTTGTCATTTTCACTGAAGTAGTGCCTTCCTAGGTCCCCTCACCTCCTTTAAGCTGCCGGCCAAATGCATAGAGTGAGACTCATTGACTCATAGGAAATCTCTGAGGAAAATCTCACTGACTTCAATTGACTTTTTGCCTTAGCCAGTGAGGGTTCTAACAATCCATTCCATGGACAAATGGAGTGTGGTGAAAACATGTTGGATACCTCTACATGCAATCTTTCCAATTCCCCCACCATCACCAACCTCAACCTTTTTTTAGTTGGGAAATGTATAGCCCAAATATCCATGGAATGAACGATCCAGGGTATCAGAGGATGGAAAGGATGACTGTGACATTTAAACTTTGTAAATGACATGATTATTTGTATGAGCGCCATTCAGGTGACACTGTATAATTCTCTTTAGTGATGACCGCATTAGCAAGAAGCTTTTACAAGTAACTACTTCCTTTTGATGGGAAATTAGCAGACAGTTTCCTAGCTGGTCACTATCCAGTTGTGTCCAAAAACACAAATTGAGGTGTAATTGCTGCCTCCAGGTGTAATATTGTTCTGGGTAGAAAAGTGCAGCACAAACTATTCTTCCATTCTCTGATAAAATGTAATGTTTCTGCTGCCAACACTCATGATTTTGACAATTATTTACTTTGTTCAATTATGAAAGAACTATTGATAATATAGCTCCAAAACAGCATTAAACTGCACCCCCAAAAATCATAAAAGCACTACTATTGTCAACATTGAACATGCTGTTAAAATCCTTCATTTGTGTGCTTTGACAAATGTAATGACTGATATAACTTGTTGTTGAAATGTTTACTTCAGTCTGACAATTGGCCTGTGCAAAAGACTTGTGATGTAAAGTGAAATCTGACTTTTCAGAAAATGTAATGATGTGTCACAAGCTTCCACCTAGGTAATGTTAAACATGAATCATTACAATGAGAAGCCAAGGCATTTAATAAAGCCAGCCATGTTCACAAATCACTTCTTTCATTATCTCACCGTGACAAATTGATAGTAAGGGCAATGTCTGGAATTTGCTGGAACACCAGGATGAATGACCATCATTCTTGCTCATGCATTTACACTCTCTCTTCACATCAGACTTTATTTCACTAAAAATTCATGAAAATTTCCTTGGTTACAGAGCAATGAATTCAGTGATGAGCCTGTGGCATTCATAGACCTTATAGCTGAGAGTGTAATAAGGTGAGGACAGGGACTTTAGCCTCGATATTCAAGGCCAGAAGATACTGTAAAAGGGACAATACAGGTGTTTTGGTAATCACAAATATGTATCCATAGTTAGAAGATGTACTTACAGCCAGAAGATGTGAAATGTTATGATATGATTTGATAATCCAATCATGTGTATTAATTTGCATACATTCGCACAATAGTCATGTGTGCTAATCTGGATGGTCGACTAGGTGAACACTGTTAGAGAGAGATGGGTGAGTAAATGTCTCGCTTTTTGACTGGAAAGTATTATCCTTCGAAATAGTTGATTGGGAGCTCCTTATGGGTAGAAATAGTATAAACCTTTGTTTTTGTAATAAAGTTTGAGCTGTATGTCATCTTTTGATATCGATATCTCCTCACGTGTGCATGCAGAAACAGTTAACAAAGAAACCTGAGTCTTGTCTGATCAGGAGTACCTTTCAGTACACAATATTAAATTCAAACCTCACAAACATTTGGAGAATGGATTGTTATTTTAGAGGGACCATATCTGGACTATTATGTTTAGTTTAGTCCAAATAAGATACGATACACCTTCATCATAAGATTCTGAGTGTTTTTTTGGCAAAGTGGAAGTTGAGAGGATGCTTCCCATTGGGTGAGTGTAGAACTAATGGGCATAGTTTTAAAATAATAATTTGTCATTTAAGATGAAGATATGAAACAAGGAACCACAAGGGGCATTAAACAGTGAAATTCCCTCCCCCAGGAAGAAGTAGAGGTTAGGACATTAAATGCATTCAAGGCTGAGTTAGATAGTTTTTTGATTGAGGAAGGAGTCTGGCTTATGAAGAGCAGATGGGAAACTGGAATTGAGTTCATTTAGATCAAGTTTGCTACCATTGAAAGATGCAGCAGGCTGAAGGGGGGATGAAGGCCCTACTCCTGCTCTTATTTCTTATGATTTGAAGTTGCAGAACTCTGCAGTCTTTCTTCATTGTTTTGTCTGAAGTGTAACTCTTAAGGAAATCAATTCATCTTCAAACATTATCAGAGATAATGGGAACTGCAGATGCTGGAGAATTTCAAGATAATAAAATGTGAGGCTGGATGAACACAGCAGGCCAAGCAGCATCTCAGGAGCACAAAAGCTGACGTTTCGGGCCTAGACCCAGGTCTCTCTGATGAAGGGTCTAGGCCCGAAACGTCAGCTTTTGTGCTCCTGAGATGCTGCTTGGCCTGCTGTGTTCATCCAGCCTCACATTTTATCATCTTCAAACATTATTGGCTTTGAAAATCTCATCCTTTCTTTCCAGCGCTAAGTGGTTAGCACCGCAATTAAATGTGGTAATAAGAAATGTTTCAGAGCATGAGGCAAAAGCTGCTTATTTTATACATGGCCCATATTATGAGCCTCATTTTCTTTGAATTTATGTTGTATTTTAAAATATATTACAATTTAGTTAACAGATTTGATTTTAATGAATTCTTTCCCTTTAGTTTTATTTCATGACTGATACACTGATCAGTAATTTTGGGTTGGTTTATATCACTTTGTCATATCATAGAATTCAGCAAAGGTTTTAAATTTACATGTCTCTTATATTTTGATATGACAGATATGTCATCATGTTACTGAGGCTGGTAGCTTTTGGCAGTATGTTTATTGCATTTGAAACAATCCATTGCTTTTAATTCTTACCCTTTTTTGTCAGAATGTGATGATTTCTTTTCCTTCTCTTCCCAATTATTTGACTGGTTGGTCATGACTTTCAATACAACCTAATGAAATGGGTTGATTCTTCTCAGGATGGCATCAGATGAATTTGAAACATCAATATTTTTGGAAGGAATTATTGCACTTATTCGAACAGGGATGATGAATGTGTGACTTCTTTTTATTCACTCGAGTGTCACTAATTGACCAGTGTTATTTGCCCATCACGAGTTGCTCTTGAGAAGGCGGTGGTGAGATGCCTTCTTGAACCACTAAGGCCCATGTGCTGTAGGTAGACCCACAATGCCCTTAGAGAGAGAATTCCAAGATTTTGATCCCGTGATAGTGAAGAAGTGGTGACATATTTCCAAGTCAGGATGGTGAGTGGCTTGGAGGGGAACTTGCAGATGGTGCTGTTCCCATATATCTGTTGATCTTGTCCTTCTAGAAGGAAGTGGTTGTGGGTGTAGAAGCTGCTGTCTAAGGATCTTTGGTGAACCTCTGTAGTGTATCATGTAATAAGTAGATACTGCTGTTACTGTAGATGTGGTGCCAAGCAAGTCGGCTGCTTTCTCCTGGATGTTGTCAAACTTGAGAGTTTTTGGAACTGCACCCATCCTGGAAAGTGGAAAGTATTCCATCACACTCCTGGTTTGTGTCTTGTAGATGGTATCCAAGCTTTGGGGAGTCAGAAGGTGAGTGACCCCCTGTAGTATTGCTTATCTCTGAGCTGTTTCTATAGTCTCTGTGCTGATATGGCAAGTCCAGTTGAACTTCTGGATGTTGATATGATTCAGTGATGGTAAAACTATTGAATGTTAAGGGTGGTTAACTTGACTCTTATTGGAGATGTAATTGCCTGACATTTGTGTGGTGCAAATATTTCTTGCCACTTCTCAGCCCAAGCCTGGATGTTGTTCAGATCTTGTTGCACTGGAACACAGACTGAATCAGTATCTGAGAAGTTGTAAATGGCGCTGAGTATTGTGCAATCATCAGCAAACATCCCCACTTTTTGGACCACTCTTAGTCAAACAAGACAGTCAGTTTCACCTCATCTCTGGAATTCAGCTCTTTTATCCATGTTTGAACCAATGCTGTAATGAGGTCAGGAGCTGACTGACCTAATGGAACCAAACTGGGCATCACTGAGCCAGCTATTGCTGTTGATGCCACCATCCATCATTTTACTGATGATCGAGAATAGTCTAATGGGGCAGTAATTGGACTGGTTGAACTTGTCCTTGTTTTTGTTCACAGGACGTACCTGGGCAATTTTCCATGATGTTTCGTAGATATCAGTGTTGTAGCAATACAGAAATGGCTGGGCTCATGCTTTGGAAAGTTCAGGAGCACAAGTCTTCAGTGTTATTGCTGGAATATTGTTGGTGCCCATATACTTGGCAGTATTCAGGGCCACCAAACGTTTCTTGGTATCACAGGGAGTGAATCAAATTGGCTAAAGACTAGTATCTATAATGCTGGGGACTACTGGAGGAGGCTGATATGGATCATTCACACAGCACTTCTGGCTGAAAATTGTTGCAAACACTTCAGCCATATCTTTTATACTGATGTTGGCGCAACATCGAGGGCCGAAGGGCCTGTTCTGCGCTGTATTGCTCAATGTTCTATGTTCTATGTTCTATGTGTCGGGCTGTTCCAACACTGAGGATGGGGATATTGAGCAGCGTCCTCTTCCGCTGAGTTGTTTAATTGTTCACCACTATTCACAACTGGATGTGGCAGGTCTGCAGATAATAGATCTGAAATGCTGGTTATGGGGTCCCTCAGTTCTGTCTATCACTTGCTGCTTATACTGTTTGGCATGCAAATAGTCCTGTTTGATGGCTTTACCAGGTTGACACTTCATTTTTATCCATGTGTGTTTCTGTTCCTAGCATGTCCTCCTGTACTGTCCATTGAACCCAGCGTTGATCCTCTAGCTTGATAATAACAGTTGAACGAAGGATATGCTGGGCCATGAGGTTGCTGGAGCACTGCAACAAGGCTGAGATAGAGAAGTTGGCCAGGGAACATAGTGATATATTGAAATGACAGGCAATCGGAAACTCTGGGTCTTTTTTTTGCAGACAGGTGTTCTGTAAAGCAGTTGTCCAGTCCGTGCTTCATCTTCCCAATGTCGAGGAGACTGTATTGTGAGCAGTGAATACAGGTAAGGTAAATAGCAGCTTCACCTGGGAGGTGTGTCTGGAGTCACGGTTAGTGAGGGAGGAAGTAAATTGGCACAAATTACACCTTCAACAATTGCAAGGGAAGGCACTGTAGGGGTGTGAGGAAATGTTGGGAGTGGAGAAGGAGTGAACCAGGATGTCCCAAAGGGATCAATGCCCACAAATGTGTCTGGTGGCGGCATCCCAGTAGAGATGGCAGAAATTGTCCTTTGTAAATGAATGCTGGTGGGATGCTAGGAAAGGGCAAGGCATCCCTATTTTTATTGTAGGAGAGAAAAGAGGGACTAAGGGCTGAATACGGGAGATGGGTCAGACACAGCTGAGGGCCTATGGTAGTGGGAAACCTCAGCTGAGGGAGATGGTGAACATTTTGGAGGCCACCTTGTTAAAGCTGACATCTTCAGAACAGACGCAACAAAGGTGAGGAAACAGAGAATGGAACAGGTTCTTTGTGGGAATCAGGGTGTGAGGCTGTATAGTCGAGGTAACTGTGTGCATTGGTTGATTTGTTGCGGATATTGGTGGCCATCCTATCCCCTGAAATGGAAACAGAGATGTTGAAGAAGGGAAGGGAGGAATCAGTGAAGGACCAGGTAAAGGTGAGAGCGGAATAGAAACTGGAAGCAAAACTGATATTTTTTTCCAGTTCCAGACAAGAGAGGGAAGCAGCACCAGTAATATCATCAATATACCAGAGAAAGAGTTTTGAGCAGGGCTGGAATAAGACTGGAACAATAAATGTCCATGTATCCCACAAAGAGACAGATACAACTGGAGCCCATGCAGGTACACATGGCCACATCTTTGACCTGAAGAAAGTGAGCGGAATTAAAGGAGAAGTCATTCAGGGTGAGGACAAGTTCAGTCAGGCAGAGGGGGGTGGTGCTGATAGGGATGGTTCAGGCCTTTTTACTAGGAAGAAGTGGAAGGTCCTAAGGCCATTCTGGTAAAGGGATTGCACGTCCATGGCAAAGAAGAAGCGGCTGGGGCCTACAAACTGGAAACTATGAAACTGATGTAAAGCGCCAGAGAAATCGTCGATGTAAGTAGCAAAGGAAGAAAAGAATTGAGGTGAGGTAGGCAGGGATAAATTTGGTGGGAGAGAGCAGGAATAAACTATTGGTCTGCTCAGGCAGTCCTGTTTATGGATTTTGGGAAGGAGATACAAATTTGCTGCATGGTGTTGTGAGACTATGAGCCTGGAGGCAGTGGGAGAGATACCAGATCACTGGATGAAATGAGATTATTGACAGTTGTGGACACAATAACCTGTTGTTCCATGTTAGGTTCATGGTCCGGGGGAAATGGGACGAAGTGCCTGAAAACTGGCGCTCAGTTTCTGCAATATATGGAGGGCGATACATTGGGCAACAACACCACCATCATGTCAGCATGCTTAATTACAGAGTCAGAATTGAATCTGAGAGCATGGAGTGCAGTCAGTTTAGGGGGAGATAGGTTGGAATAGGTAGGTACAGGGCAGAGAAACCGAGGCAACCATTGTTATCTCAACAGTTCTTGATGAACAGTTTGAGTACAGGTAAAAGACCACAGAGAAGGGTTGAGGTATGAGGAGAGATTTGGAGGCAGGTGAAGGGGTTTGTGGGAAGGGGAGAGGACTCTTCTCCAAAGAAATGGTTACAGGGGTGAAGGTGATAGAAGAAGAGTATGACATCATGTGGTGACTGAAGGTAACTCCCCCTCTCTGATGAAGGGTCTAGGTCCGAAATGTCAGCTTTTATGCTCCTGAGATGCTGCTTGGCCTGCTGTGTTCATCCAGCATCACAATTTGCTATCTTGGATTCTCCAGCATCTGCAGTTCCCATTATCACTGTAGATATACCCAGACCTGATTAAAGGCTTAACTCAGCATCCACATAACATTGATCCAATGAGTAAACAAAGGCTGGACCCTCAGCTAAAACCTCCTTTAATACTCAGCCAGTCCAACTTTTCCTAGTCCTCAGAGAAACCCATTTTGTTAAAAAGCTATCTTTCTGGCTTTCTTGTTGGGCTCTTGTACCATCAAACAAAATCGCTATGACAAGGCTGTCATGATTGGTGAACATGATTATCCAGAGTTAAAAAATAACCAGGTTCGAAAGGACATCTGCACAATCTTAATTTAACTATAGAGTGGGACTCTCTTCTGCAGTGGTTTTTCCAGGTGGCCATGACAAACCTGTTAAAATAGTGAGGCCAACAAGTCACTGCAAACACTTTCATCTTCACATATCCCAAGCCCACTGAGCATAAGGTGGTAAAAATTGGGACTGACAATTTCTGTTGAATTTTTTGTCATCTTTTAAGAGTTAGTTGAGATAAAGAACAAGGATATTCTGTTCTTTTTTTAAATGCTAACAAAGTTACAGGGTGAATTATACAAGGATAGCTGAACGATGATTAATATAAATGCAAGATAATTTGTAGGCATCAGATTTTTCCCTACATTCTGTGCTACATTGTGTGGCTCCTTTATGTTCTGGGGCTGCAAACCAAAACTTACCCTCTGGTGTCCTGGAGAAATTCATTGGCTTAGGAAATTGCTTGTGCTGGCTGTCAGTCACCTTTTCAGTGACATTTTCATAAAGTTGAAGCAGTTTTGTCAGACATGGCCCATCCTTCACCTGTTCAATTTCTGGTGTCGGACAGTTGGCCCACACCCAAAGGTTGCTGATGAAATAGAGGCTGCCAGCTCTCCAGCGCCTTCAGTGCCATGAAGAACGTCATCACTGGCTTTACTGCAGAATGCCCAAAGCTGACAATCATTACTGGAGAAGGGGATAATTCGGTGTAGAGCTGGATGAACAGAGCAGGCCAAGCAGCAAAGGAGCAGTGAAGCTGGGTTTTCGGGCCTAGACCCTTCTTCAGAAAATGAACGTTGCTACCTTGTTATCTCCAATCATTACTGGAGACCTGCTGAAGGCTAGGGGAGTGGGATGTTCTGCTGAGGGGGCAATGTTACAAAAGACAGAAGGTCGCCCTTCTGAAGTCCCACACTTGCTGCCATGTAGTCCCTCTGATGATCACAAGGTTCCTGAGTAGGATAACCACTCCAATCACCAGGTCACAGAGAGACTCAGCAGGGTTTACTTGGGGGTTTGACCACACAGGTAAAGGGTATACCAATGCATAGATATATACAGGTATAGTTGACAGATGAGTAATTCAACAAATTACCCTTGGTTGAATACCTGCAGTGACAGATTGAGGCCTTTTAAGTTGTGCTTACATGATCATGAAAAGAACTCAGAGATATCACAGTATGGGGTTGGATGAACACAGTAGGCAGGGCAGAATCAGGGGAGCAGGAAAGCTGGTGTTTTGGATTGGGACCCTTCTTCAAAAAATCCATTTAAGGAACTTAGATAGCTTTTGGAAGGGAAAGATTTCCTTGATGCCTCCCACCTCATTGGGGCATTTCAATAGATGTTGGGTTCTATAATTTGTTACTATTGTATGCCTCCGTGCCCACTTGAGGGTAGAGAATTAAACTTTGCTCAACAACTGCTTCTGTCTCTCTTGGATTCATTCACATTTTTAATATATTTTTAATTCACACAGATTCCAATTTATGGGTGAATTTACACTGATTTTAATACTGGTTGAATTTCAGGCATGGACTAATTGTGAAAATCTAGACTCCTCTTACTTGTTAACTTGTAAATGCTGAAATGGATGAGCAGTGCTTTCCAGATCACTCAATCGTTAAAATTCAACCAGACTGATCTAGTAATTTAAGAAGCAGAAACAGTCAAATAGAATCAGAGCAGCTGGGTGTCAGGATGGTCATAAATCCCTAGACTATCTCTAGCATGGAAAATTGTTTTGATAATTAGACAATCCAAAGTTTTTACCCAATACATCAACGTACTGCAGAAAAGTGCAGATTTCCTAGAGTCATGTCCATCAATTGAGTAAGATAACAGTTAATGTCCAACAATGGAATCTGGAGAATGAAAACTAGTATTTTTCATTGCTCCATGTCATTTTGACATGGAACAATTCAACAATCAACAGAAGCATTTTATGTACTTTTTGTGTTTTCAATGGTAATGTTTGAGAATAATTTTACGCTGTATAACATTTTTGATTGTTTTTATTGATGTAAGGTTTAACGTGAATATGCCATTAATATCAGCATGGTTGCTTTAATGGCAGGTGGGTTGGGGATTGGAGTCATAAGTGGATGAAGCAGTACAGTGGTAGATGTGTGGGTGAGGGTATAGCTGACAGAAGGGTGGGGGCTTAGGATGGCAAATGGATGAGGGCTTAGAGTTTTAGCAGGTTGTTGAGTGTGTAAAGTGACAAGTGGGCAAGGAGGTAGGGTGTCAGGTTGTTAAGGGGTTCCAGTGGCAAGTAGGTGTAAAGCTAAGGTAGTAGATAAGTGAGGGGATAGGGTGGCAGGTGGCTGGGCGAGGAGCTAGGATGGCAGGCGAGACATTAAGTGACATGGAATTGGGGAGAAGTGGGAGAGTGGCGGATTGCGGAGTTAAGTTGAGAGTTAGCAGTCAATTGAATAGTTACCCAGGAATTAGGCTAGGGCTTCTCGGTTTAACAGTGTGTGGGAACTGTCTGAAGTCTGTCCTTTAAGGCTGAGTGGAGGCTCTGCCATTTACACGCCATGCCAGAAAATCTCGGAAACAGTATTTACTAGTCCTACCAATTTGATTGAATCCCCGTGTATCCCACTGGAACGACAATGAAAGACCAGCAAATCCCTCAGTGTTTCTAAGCTATTTTTCCTTTCAGATATTCAAACATCTGCATTGAATGCTGATTTTTAGGTTTTTGCCAGTGTGGTGGATGGAGAAGAGTCACATCCAACTATCCAAATTCATTGCATTTATCATTACATTACAGTAATATTAGTAAAGCAGAAATGACATAATTACTATGCCTCAAATTTACTGACTTTGTGAGCTTAAACAAGAAAATAACAATCAAACATAGATTCACTTTGCCAATCTTATTTAACTCATGCAGCATATGATTATATTGCGGTTAAGATAACTGAACGTTATCAATGAAGGTAAAGGAACTATGTATTGTACGTGTGAAGTAATAGGAATGGTTAAATCAAATCAGATAAAATTTAATGTTTTCCAAAAAGCATTCCAGGCAAGGTACAGTTTTAGCAAACTCAGTTATACAGATATTTGTTTATTGTTCATTTTGGAAATGATCTCCAGTAATGTGGCATGATGATTGCCTTTTTTTTCTAACTTTTCTTGATGCCAAATCCTACATATTGTGGGTGGGATGATCCAAAGCTAAATAGGCAATTGTAATTCATAAACGACACAACTAAAGCCTAAATTAAGGGAAAACTGTCTCAGCAGCAATCCACTTTAAAAGCTTCCTTCACACCTCTCACCATCAGGTTGACTTCCTGGAGTGGCTGAAAATGTCATACCATCTGTTTTAGAAAGCAATAAATGGGCCTCCTACTGGTTGTACACAGAGCTGTTTTGCCACTGGACTTGCCAAGGACAATTTACACTACAGGCTGCTTTTACTATCTACATGCACTTTTTAACCTCACAGCCAAATAATGGTGCACAAGCTGTCATTAATGCACAATTAATATGTGATTGGAATGAAAAAGAGACTAAGAAAAACAAATGGTAAAAGAAAAATAAACCTAGACAATAACTAACATATTCCTTCAGTAAATCCTTAACACTTTTAAAATTTGTTGGCAATTGTTAGAAACTAAATGCTGGATTAACACTTTGAGGCTAGCTTTCACTCATAAACTACTGTAAACTGATGCAATTAGGGCGTTAAGGACTTGAGGCATGTATTATGTTTGTTCCTTTCTCCTTTGCACTTAATACCTATATCTTCACCTCCGTCAGTAGTTGAAGATGTAGAGACTAGATTAGATTAGATTACCTACAGTGTGAAAACAGGCCCTTCAGCCCAACAAGTCCACACCGCCCCTTGGAACATCCCACCCAGACCCATCACCCTATAATCCACACACCCCTGAACACTATGGGCTATTTAGCATGGCCGATCCACCTAGCCTGCACATCTTTGGACTGTGGGAGGAAACCGGAGCACCCGGAGGAAGCCCACACGGGCACGGGGAGAATGTGCAAACTCCGCACAGACAGTTACCCGAGGCTGGAATCGAACCTGGGCCCCTGGCGCTGTGAGGCAGCAGTGCTAACCACTGAGCCACCATGCCGCCCCAAAACCCCCATGTGGAACATTATTGCGGCATTAAAGTAAGGTAATAACACCTTCTTTTATGTCAGTCCATTTGATTTCCAAATCGTAACTATATTAACGGGCTTTTGAGTTTGTTAGCACTCAGCTGCCTATTGAAATTAACTTAAATGGGATGAAAAGGGATTTCGTGCATTAGCCTTGCTGAAATTTGTCAAATGTTGTCACTCTTTAGGACTTGTTTGTGCAGGATTTTATTTTTTCACAAATATTTGCACTCGTTAGTTAATTGTTTTGTTTGACTCTGACGAGAGCCATTCACTGGAAATCAAGTGCCTCTACTCTACAAGTTGTTCTAAAAGTGTAAATATTTTACTTTGTCACCACAATAGTCAATTTGTTTCTCTTTATTACTTCTATCTAGAAAGAAAAATGAAGCTTTTACCACATTTCTTCAGTAAGCTCAAAACTAACTTGTTTACTTGGAAGGAAGTTATGCTTTAAATATGTAGCTAAACAGGTAATCAACATAGCTCCTATGCTACAGTAAACTATATTCCCTTTATTCCGAATACACATCCAATCATTCACAGACAGAATGAGACAGTACATCTGCAGAGCAATTATGAGAGGAAAAATAGGGAAAATTTCTGTTGATTAATGTCCATGCTAAAAAGATAGAATGAGTTGACCTCACATATACCCTATGGTTTCCTGTTGATGTGATCAAGTTGCTGCCAGTTGCGACCTGATGGAAAATCTCAGTTCAGGGAGCAGGTCAGTTTGATAAAGGTCTTACAAATGAGTTAACAGTTTGTCTTTCCAAGGCCATGAGGAGATCAAATTTATCGAGCTTTCACTGATTCTGAAGGAAACATTCCCTGCGGTATATCTTCAACATTTTTAAGGGTAATGTTGCTATTACTGGGGGAGAGAGAGAGAGGGAGAGGGAGAGAGAGAGAGTGAGAGAGAGAGAGAGAAGAGGGGAGGGGGTCGGAGGCAGAGAGCGAGCGAGCATTGCTTCTTCGCCAGCTTTCCACAATTCTCGAGTCTATGACAAAACAGAAACCAAAAATCCAGAGACTGTTGCTAGGCAACCTTCAGTACTAGGTCACATCCAGAACTATTTATCTACGGACAAGGTCATAAACAATCTTTTATCTCTTTTTAAAAGCCTTTCTTCAAAAGTCTTTTTATGATTGCAAATTGCAGACAGTCCCAAGTTCTTTTGACTTTTTGATTTTCTGTTTCAAAAAGGCACCTGGTAAATTCTTTGCAATCTAGGAATGGTTCAAATCTTCACATTATGTGTATTGATGCTAAAATTGTGCCATCTATTAATATATTTCTAAAAAAAACAGTCATTTAGAGTGATGTGAAGAGGGCATAGCGTTTGCAGGTTCATTTGTGCATATCGACTGGTTTCTGCATCTGCAGCTGTAAGTGAAGATGCCTTGTGATAGCAAATGGCTGGTGTTTGCTGGGAGTCTAACTTCAAAGGCTATATTTTATCATTGTATTATTCCGAAAATGATTTAAAAACAATACTGTCATATGTTTACATATTTATTCAGAATGGCACATTGCTGCGCTACAGTATACCAAAATAACAATACATTGCTTCAATTGCTCCAATATTTGTTGAAGATAGTATAATTATGTTGAACATCTGGAATCTACAAGACATAAATAATCAGTCCTGATGGCACAACTGCACATAAAGGTCTGATTAACCATTAGGATCAAATTCCTAAAAATTACTCATATCATATCACTTCATGTTATTGTGAGATTGTACAAATCACAACATCCTTGGGTGATTATTAGTCTGCATAGCTTGATTAACAACACCAACCTTTATATTTACAGACAATATTAGCTACCTAATGGCTTTGATGGCCTGTCTCTCCAGAATGTGAGTAATCTGGCAATCAGATGTCCAACTGTGCTGTTTGCTGAATAGTCATTCGCAGCTGAACAGCTATTGTATGGCAACAGCCAACTGGAGACTCAATCCTGCTTTTACACTAAGTGAAATGTAGAATTAAGGAGTATCATAGTGAATTGAAATGATACAAGAAGCAATCCTTCTTGAAACCATGATTCAAAGTAATACCTCCACTTTCAAAGTCATTAAAAAGACAGTTGAATGTTGGCTACTCAATCATGTGCCTCCAGGTTCATGGCTAGAACCATGAATTATTTTGCTTTTTTGTTTATTCATTCAGTGAATGTGGTTTTCCTGGCAAGGCTAATACTTATTGCTCATCCCTAACTGCCTTTCAGAAGACGATGGTGAGCTGTCTTCTTGAGCGACTCCAATATGTTTAGTGTATGTACACCCACAATGCTGTGGGGAAGGAAGTTCTGTGATGTTAGGCCAGCAGGAGTGAAGAAATAGCAATATATTTCACGGAGACATAGGGATTTTACAGCATGGAAAAAGGCTTTTCAGCCCAACATGTCTGCTTTAGTCAGCAAACATCTTTCTTTGCTAATTCCATTTTCCAGTACGTGTCCAGCTACCTTGTATACAATGACATTTCAAGTACTTATTTAAATGCTTCTTAAACGTTGTGAGGTTTGGTGTTTCAACCACTCTTTCACGCAACTTGTTCCAGACACCAACCACCCCCTGGGTAAAAACAAAATTTTAAACCTCCTCTAAATTTTCAACTCTTTAACTTCGAACTGTGCTTCCTGGTTATTAAGCCCTCTACTCATGGGAAAAGGCTCTTCCTATTTACCATGTCTATGCTCCTCAAAAGTTTGTACACCTCAATCAGGTTTCCCCTCAAGCCTTCTCTGCTGTAAATAAACAATGCCAACCTACTCAGCTCCTTATAGCTGAGAGTCACTCTCCTCAGCTGATTATTTCCAAGCCTAGAATGCTTGTAGCTGTTAATCTTGGTTAGCCGTGACCAAATTAGGCATTTTCAGTAATGTAAAATCTAAATTCTTGTGAGTTAAAAGCAATAAGTTTTATTAAACATAACTAGATGCAGATGACACTATGAGAAGTGATGTTATTTGAAGCCATACAGACTCAGGCTCCAGTTCGAGCAGTGCATTTGATAAGGTTCCCCACGGCAGGCTCATTCATAAAGTCAGGAGGTATGGGATACAGGGTGTTTTGGCTGTCTGGATTCAGAATTGGTTGGCTGACAGGAGGCAGAGAGTGGTTGTAGATGGTAAGTAGGCTGCCTGGAGGTCAGTGCTGAGTGGTGTCCCGCAGGGCTCTGTTCTTGGGCCTCTGCTCTTTGTAGTTTTTATAAATGACTTGGATGAGGAGGTTGAGGGGTGGGTTAGTATGTTTGCTGATGACACAAATGTTGGAGGTGCCGTTGATAGTATCAAGGGCTATTGCAGGCTACAGCGAGACATTGACAGAATGCAGAGCTGGGCTGAAAAATGGCAGATGGAGTTCAACCTGGATAAATGTGAAGTGATGCATTTTAGAAGGTCGAGCTTAAATGCTGAATATTGGATTAAAGGCAGGATTCTCGGCAGTGTGGGGGAACAGAGGGATCTTGGTGTTCAAGTGCATAGCTCCCTCAAAGTTGCCACCCAGGTGGATAAGGTTGTTAAGAAAGCATATGGTGTTTTGGCTTTCATTAACAGGGGGATCGAGTTTAAGAGCTGCGAGGTTATGCTGCAGCTCTACAAAAGCCTGGTGAGACCACACTTGGAATATTGTGTCCAGTTCTGGTCGCCCTATTATAGGAAAGATGTGGAGGCTTTGGAGTGGGTGCAAAGGAGGTTTACCAGGATGCTGCCTGGACTGGAAGGTTTGTCTTACGAGGAGAGGTTAACTGAGCTCGGACTTTTCTCTCTGGAGAGGAGGAGGAAGAGAGGTGACCTGATTGAGGTGTACAAGGTAATGAGAGGCATGGATAGAGTCGATAGCCAGAGACTTTTCCCCAGGGCAGGATTGACTGCCACGAGGGGTCATAGTTTTAAGGTGTTAGGAGGAAGGTATAGAGGAGACATCAGAGGGAGGTTCTTCACCCAGAGAGTTGTGAGCGCATGGAATAGTTTACCAGTGGTAGTCGTGGAAGCGGAGTCATCAGTGACATTTAAGCGATGCTGGACATGAACATTCACAGCAGTGAATTGAGGGGAATGTAGGTTAGGTTATTTTATTTTTGGATTAGGATTATTCCACAGCACAACATCATGGGCCGAAGGGCCTGTACTGTGCTGTACTTTTCTATGTTCTATGTTCTATGTTCTATGTTCCCTGGGAGAAAACATTATCATGAGATGGTGCCTTTCCCAAATGTTTAGTAGCTATTCCAAGATTAAAGATGCATTAACCATATACTTTGCAGCTCCCCACAAGTCTTTATCCACATGGCCTATATACACAATGTCCAATATGTTCCACCACTCCATCTCCCTGATGTATATATCATTTATAGGGAAAGTCTGTAGGCGGGCTTGACTGTGTAAGGACTTTAATTGTGGAGTACAGGTGTGAAGCAAACTGCTTTGCTAAGGAAGCTCAGGCCTTGGCCCAGTCACCTTTGGCAGTGTTGCTAAAATTTTCACCTGTGGTTCTGAATATATGGGTCATCAGCTTCTCCCTGAATCAAAACACTCCTATTCCTCTGAATGGTGCATTTTGTGGGCAGACAAGGAATGATCTTGCGGCAGGAACAGTACCTGCACACTGCCCTTGCACTGCAGGTCCTGAAGCATGTGGAATTCTTTCACCAGTGTGTGTAGGTTGTAAGTGCTCTCCCTGTCTGAAAGTCCAGGACTGATTTGTCTTATATTATTGCCTTTTTGATGCTATTTATGATCCTTAAGTATGACACTCAGCGTGCAAAATGGAACAGTATTCAATTAGGGCTAAATTACTCTCTCAGAATTTCATTTCAATATTCACAGCACTTCGTTGACTTCAGCATTGACATGAGGATACTTTGCTGAATTTGTAACATAGAGAAATCCATATGATGCTGAAAAGAAATGGGAAACACTCACTGGCAAATTATGGCCTATAGTTGGAGATGATTATTTCTTGGATTCCATACGTGGAGAACATAGTTTCAAGAAAAGTTATCATGATATGCATTAATTGAACTTCTGGACTTAAACCCATTGGGAATAATAGTTAACTAAAATGATAAAAACCATC
This sequence comes from Stegostoma tigrinum, assembly GCF_030684315.1. Lineage (NCBI taxonomy): Eukaryota > Metazoa > Chordata > Chondrichthyes > Orectolobiformes > Stegostomatidae > Stegostoma > Stegostoma tigrinum. Next base: position 85,815,585 of record NC_081356.1, read on the forward strand.
TCCTCTGAGTCAAAGTAATTAATATCAAAGTCGAATTGAAAGAGAGGAGGGCAGAAGATGTTGTTTTTCTACAAACCAATATTTGTGCCATGGCCTGGCATTTAGAAATACTCAGATGCCCCACTGGTTCTTGTTCAGTGTGTCCTGGTATACAGCTCATGGAATCACCAATCTCTCATTGTGGACAAAAATGTCATTGTTAATACTTTTGAGACAATGCTACTTAAAAACCGCTGCACGATTGAACTACTCCAACTAGTCTCTCAAGCCAAATGTGTAGGTTTGTGCACATTCCTCATCGCATAACTAAACTTCATAAAATTCCTGCAATTTCTTCACTGTAGCTGGAAAATAGTAACCAATTTGGGCCTGGAAAGCCTTAACTTTGTGAACAAATTTTTTTTTCCTCCATGCTTGGCTTTTGACGTGGCTCTTTGATTGAGCATCAGCAGTAATCTGGTACTTCACCTGTATATATTTGTGATTGTGTCATACCACACCTGTTGCAATCAAAATCTTTGTTTTCTGGGGGGAATCTTTGCAAGCTCTTTCATATTTATTAAAATTACCAAAGGCTTATGGTCAGTTTTGATCCTGTTAGTTGGAGCTATGAAATATAGTCACAGAAATTCTCACAGACCAAAATCCCCGTAGGAAAGCCTATCTCAGTAATGCCATACCTTCTTTCCATATCTGTAAGAGGTTTCTGTCCTGTTCTTATTGCCATTATATCGATGATATGGTGATTCCAGTTGAGTTTCTGGTCAATGGTAAATTCATTGATAGTGGGGGATTCTGAGAGGCTAAGACACTTTGAATGTCAAGGCATGGTGGTTAGATTGTCTTTTATTGGAGATGATCATTGCCTGGCATTTGTGCAGTGTGAATGTTACTTACCACAAAGAAACAAAGAATCCCTACAGTGCGGAAGCAGGCCTTTTAGCCCATTCAGTCCACTCTGACCCTCCGAAGGTCATCCCACCCAGACTCACCCACCCTTCCTAACCCTGTAACCCTGCATTTCCCATTACTAATTTTCCTAGCCTGGACACTACAGGCAATTTAGCATGGCCAATCCACCTAACTCGCACATCTTTGGACTGTGGGAGGAAGCCAGAACACCTGGAAGAAACACACGTGGACACAGGTGGAATGTGCAAACTCCACACAGGCAGTCACTCAAGGATGGAATTGAATCCGGGTCTCTGACACTATGAGGCAGCAATGCCAATCACTAAGCCGCCATACTACCCTCTCATTACCCTAATCCTGGATGTTATCCAGATTTTGTTGCATTTGAACATGGACTGCTTCAGTGTCCGAGGAGTCACGAATGGTGCTGAACATTGTGCAATCATCAGCGAACATCCCCAATTCTGACCTTATGATGGAGAGAAGGTCATTGATGAAGCAGCTTAAGGTGGTTGAGCCGATGACACTACCTTGGAACTCCTGCGAGATGTTTTGGAACTGAGATGACTGACCCCTACCAGGCTCAACCATCTTTCTATGTGTCAGATATGACTTCAACTACTGGAGGGTTTGCCCTGGATTCCCATTGATTTCAATTTTGCCAGGGCTTCTTGATGCAACACTCAGATGAATGTGACCTTGATATCAAGGGCTGCCACTCTCACCTCACCTCTGGAATTCAGGTCTTTTTTCCATGTTTGAACCAAGGCTGTAATGAGGTCAAGAACTGAGTGGTCAACCTGGGCGTCACTGGGCAAGTTATTGCTAAGCAGGTGCTGCTTGATAGCACTGTTGATGACATCTTCCATTACTTCATTGATGTTTAAGAGTAGACTGATGGGCAGTAATTTACCAGGTTGGATTTACCTGGCTTTTTGTCTACAAGGCCTATCTGGGCAATTTTCAACAATGTCACGTAAATGCCAGTGTTATAACTGTGCTGGGAGAGCTTAGCTAGGGATACAGCAACTTCTGGGCTGCAAGTCTTCAGTATAATTGTCAGAATGTTGTCAGGATTCATAGCCTTTTCAGCATCCGGTGTCTTTAACCGTTTCTTGATATTGGAATGAATGAATCAAATTGGATGAAGACTGGTATCTGTAATGCTAGCGACCACTGCATGGGGCAAAGATGGATCATCCACTCAGAATTTCTGGCTGAAGATTACTGCGAATGCTTTAGCTTTATCTTTTACACTGATATGTTGGGCCCTTCCGTTATTGAGGATGGGGACATTTGTAGACCATAAAGAAAAAGCAATCTGTTAACAACAGCCAGCTTTGCAGACCTGTTTCCGGCAACAGTAATTAATTGGTTAATTATGCTTCTAATAAATCTATCTGATGTCAGAGGCATAGCTTCAGTCGTTGCTTAAGTTGTACTATACAGGAACCTTCAAACAAACTCCATCTCCATAAGACAAAAAGTACATTGAAATAAATTCAAATGTTGGCTATCTGGCTTACATTTTACATTAAGTAATAAGCAAAATATGTCTGAAAAGCAAAATAATAATGAAAAATATGAATGTTCAAAAGCAGGAGTTTATGTTCAAATTGCTAATAGTACCTCATTTGTAAAGCGTCACAAAGTAATATGCTAATTTGTTGTTAGTGACTATCTAGGTATACATTGTTGTTCATAATTTAAAAATAAAAATTTTTTTTTCAGTAATGCATCACTATCAACACTCTACTTAAACAGTAGTGAATGTACAACATATTTATTATTCTTTATCACCTTACAGCACATACAAACCTACAAAGTAAATTCCTGTAAATATTTGGCACTGAATAATTGAAAACAGAATTAAAGAAGTGTCAATACAAACATGGAGCTTTATTTCAGGCATGCTACATATTAACAAAACAATAATTGACATTATTCTTTGGGAAAGAATACTGACTGAATATTACTTTTGAACCTTATATTCTTTAATATAATTTAGTGAAGCAGCCAGATAACCGACCTGTCTCAGACTGAGCTTTATGGTCACAAGAATATATGTGACATTCAATTAACAGGTCAAGTGATTTGTCATGGGATGTGACCCTGTGGCATTTCTTACACTAATTGCATTGACATGTGATTTGTTTTCTGGGCTCTATAATTTTGAATTAAAAGTCCTGGAGGTGAAGAGGGTTCCAATTTCTAAGCACATTGGTGAAAAAACAAATCACTTGCCACAACAAATCACTTGTTAAATCAATAAAGAGCTGGCTATCCATTTACGTCTGCCATATGTAATAATTTTATTAGAAACATGAAGAGGATTCGCTATTTAATAAGAAATGCAAACTGCTTTTCATTACCCCTCAGAATATTCCACATTGCATAATACAGAACTAAAGCACCGATATATTTTAGACAGTATTCCCAATTATGTGGATTGCTGGACCATTTCAGAACGTATTCAGAATTTGACTGAAGTCAGAAGGCAGGATGATAGCTTTTCTTCTGTGAAGCCCATTAATGAAGCAGTTGAGTTTTAACAATCATCTATTAGTTGCCATAGTCACTGCTAGATTTATTGAATTGAACTCAGGATCATGCAATCTGGACTGGTATACATTTTAACCAGACTCAGTTTTCCAAACAATTTACTTCATAATACTATCCAGCAAGGTTGCTTGCTGAAGAAGTCTTGATTCAAAAGAAGTTCAATAGTATGATGTATATCAAACTCACAATGGGTTATTTTGTAGAAGCATAAAATTTCTAATGATGGAAGAAAACTGAGGGATGGGTCTAGGGCCTGCACAGGACAGAGACACTTGAAGACAGGAAAGCATGCTTATTGAAGCTGTGAACTCTTCTGGATCAGGCTAGATTGATGACATTGTTATAAGGCTCCCTCCCTCCATTACTGGGTCCTAGAGACATCACGATCAATTCGCAGGGCTGAATGCTAATCTTGCACGGCATTTCTGGAAGCTGAACCAAAAACATCTAACACAAAAGCTAGTAGACAATAGACAATAGGTACTGAAGTAGGCCATTCGGCCCTTCGAGCCAGCACCACCATTCATTATGATCATGGCTGATCATCCACAATCAGTATCCTGTTCCTGCCTTATCCCCATAACCCTTGATTCCACTATCTTTAAGAGCTCTATCTATCTCTTTCTTGAAAGTATCCAGAGAGCTGGCCTCCACTGCCTTCTGCGGCAGAGCATTCCATATATCCACCACTCTCTGGGTGAAGAAGATTTTCCTCAACTCTGTTCTAAATGGCCTACCCCTTATTTTTAAACTGTGTCCTCTGGTTCTGGACTCACCCATCAGCGGAAACATGCTTCCTGCCTCCAGAGTGTCCAATCCCTTAATAATCTTATACGCCTCAATCAGATCCCCTCTCATCCTTCTAAACTCAAGTGTATACAAGCCCAGTCGCTCCAATCTTTCAACATATGATAGTCCGCCATTCCGGGAATTGACCTCGTGAACCTACGCTGCACTCCCTCAATCGCAAGAATGTCCTTCTCAAATTTGGAGACCAAAACTGCACACAATACTCTAGGTGTGGTCTCACCAGGGCCCTGTACAGCTGCAGAAGGACCTCTTTGCTCCTATACTCAATTCCTTTTGTTATGAAGGCCAGCATGCTATTAGCTTTCTTCATTGCCTGCTGTACCTACATGCTTGGTTTCATTGACTGATGTACAAGAACACCTAGATCTCATTGCACTTCCCCTTTACCTAACTTGACTCCAATGAGATAGTAATCTGCCTTCCTGTTCTTGCCACCAAAGTGTATAACTGCACATTTATCCACATTAAACTGCATCTGCCATGCATCTGTCCACTCACCTAGCCTGTCTGAGTCATCCTGTATTCTCATAATATCCTCCTCACATTTCACACTGCCACCCAACTTTGTGTCATCAGCAAATTTGCTAATGTTACTTTTAATACCTTCATCTATATCATTAATGTATATTGTAAACAGCTGTGGTCTCAGCATCGAACCTGCAGTACCCCATTCCGTACAGCCATTCTGAAAGGGTACTGCTTATCACTACTTTTTGCTTCCTGTCAACCAGCCAATTTTCAATCCAAGTCAGTATTTTGCCCCCAATACTATGCGCCCTAATTTTGCTCACTAATCTCCTATGTGGGACTTTATCAAAATCTTTCTGAAAGTCCATGTACACTACTTCCACTGGCTCTCCCTGGTCCATCTTCATAGTTACATCCTCAAAAAATTCCGGAAGATTAGTCAAGCATGATTTCCCTTTCGTAAATCCATGTTGGTTCTTACCTATTCTGTTCCTGCTATCCGAATGAGTCGTAACTTCATCTTTTACAATTGACTCCAGTATCTTTCCCACCACTGACGTCAGGCTAACCGATCTATAATTTCCTATTTTCTCTCTCCCTCCTTTCTTGAAAAGTGGGACAACATTTGCCACCCTCCAATCTGCAGGAACTGATCCTGAATCTATAGAAGCTTGGAAAATAATTACCAATGCGTCCACAATTTCTAGAGCCACCTCCTTAAGTACCCTGGGATGCAAGCCTTCAAACCTAACAGTCTACCCAACACCATTCCTGCCTAAATAAATACCCTTCAGTTCGTCCATTACCCTAGGTCCTTCAGCCACTATTGCATCTGGGAGATTGTTTGTCTTCCCTAGTGAAGACAGATCCAAAGTACCTATTCAGCTCTTCTGCCATTTCCTTGTTCCCCATAATAAATTCACCAGTTTCTGACTTCAAGGGCCCAATTTTGTCTTAACCGTTTTTTTTTCCCTTTTCACATACCTAAAAAAGCTTTTACTATCCTCCTTCATATTTTTGGCCAGTTTTCCTTCATAGCTCATTTTTTCTCTGTGTATTGCCGTTTTAGTGTTGCTCTTTAAAAGCTTCCCAGTCCTCCGGCTTCCCACTCATCTTTGCTATGTTATACTTCTTCTCTTTTATCTTTATACAGTCCTTAACTTCACTCGTCAGCCATGGCCGCCCCTGCCTCCCCTTAGGATCTTTCTTCTTCTTTGGAATGAACTGATCCTGCATCTTCTGCATTATATCCAGCTAGTATTGACAGGAATTATAACACACAGCATCCATTGTCAGGTACTTCACAACCTAACATGATTTCCATTTTAAGTTCCTCATTATTTGCTGACCTGACTCAGTGCTGCATGATGGTATGTTCCCGTCACCATCTTCAATGTAGTTAAGATATCATGCAGTACATACAGACCATTTGAGGATTTAATACTTCTGGCTAATATTTGACCTCTAAACTTTTTGTTGCATTCTTGAATTCACTTTAAGTGTACAGAGAGGTGTTTCCATATTTTTGTATTGTTGCTGTTTATCTCAAGTTGTTCAATGCAGATGTGAATAATGTGTCAGGACTGTAAATCAGGGCAGGACTTACAGTCAGTGGTAGGGACCTGGGCAGTATTGTCTAACAGAGAGACCTAGGGACACAGTGCATAGTTCCTTGAAAGTGGAGTCACAGGTAGACAGGTTGATGAAGAAGGTGTTTGGCATGCTTGCCTTCATTGGTCATGACATTGAGTATAGGAGTTGTAACGCTGTGGCAGTACAGGTTGATTACGTTACTTTTAGAATACTGGGTAAGAAGTGCAGTGGAATAAAGATTGGCATTTACTTGGCTAATGAGACATGGCTGCCTTGATACCCCTACAAGAGTGGTTCTGATCGTTTCCTGCAAGAGCCAGGATTTTCTCCATGTATGAGTGAGGGGCCGAACCTTCAGCATCCCTCCTTCCAGACAGGCTCTCTCTGCCCTGTTATGGGCTGCGTTCTCCTGGAATGGCAGAAAGAGAGGGATTGAGTGAGAAGAGTGTTTGCTGGTCCTGATGCATCTAGGTGAACATTGGTGAGGTGTTTACAGGCAGTGAAGGGGTAGCGCAGAAGGCATCCAGTGTTAGAGGCTCAGAGGTGGGTAAGCATACTTTGAGGAAAGCTAGTGCAGACAATGACCAGAGAAGCAGCGCTGAACCTTGGCAGAAGTTGGGTGTAGTTGCAGAAGTAGAGTGAGTGTGAAGAAGCAGATAGTAGGTGTAGGATTTATCCTGACTCATTTGGAAGAGTCATTGACCTTCTTATTATATTTCTGGCTATTCCTCTGGATGGTAGAGGCAGCACTGACCTGGGTGTTGACATTGGATGTGGCTGTGAGGGTCTAATGTCATGGTTTTTTCTGCTGGTGCTCCGGGAAGAACACAGCCTGGCTTTGCACCTCCATCCAGCAGCAGCTCCAGATTCCTGTCGAAGTATCACCAAGAATTTCAGGTTCTGTCTGTGATCAAGCAGGACAGCTTCTGGATGCCAGTGCTCAGCTGAATGCACAGCAGCCTTTTTAGCAATGCTGTGCCCACGAGAGATGTTGATTTATCAGTAGATATCCATTAAGTTGTGAGATTCTCAAAATAGGGCATGATAAGATAGACCTGGAATCCGATGTGACAGACAACATAGGGGTGGTGTAAGTAGCTAATGAAGAGAGTTTGGTGAGATACAGCAGAGGAGCTTACTATGTCTTGTGGCAGAAATCCCTTCATAAGACCCAATGTAACTTAAACCTTGCCAAAAAATATCTGAGATTCAGCCTTTTGAGTTTGTCCATCAAAGAACTGTGGTAGTAGTTTTCAAGTAGCACTGTTATTCTTTGCTAAATAAAGAATCAAAATATTTAATCTCAATGGTGGGCAAGTGAATTTAAATAATTCATTATGTCAGATTTTGAAAATGTACGACTGTAGCTTGTCAACCATAACGGAGAATTGCAGGATTCCAATAAATCATTTGCACAACAGTGTTGCCAAACATAATGATGTAGCATCCGGAGCAGCTCAGTGCACAATGTGAGAATAGTATTCACTGCTATACACATTCTAAAGAAGCACTGAACATCTGGACTCCTACCCCCATGCTTCTGTGACATTGTTGGGAGGTCAAAGCATTCAGATAAAAATTTGAACTTAAATGGGCATTGTAAGTAGTCTAGTATAAGCAAAATATTGTGTAAATTCAAAAGACCTGAAACATCAGCAGTGCATTTCTCTGTATAGATACTACCAGAATTTCTCCAGCATTTTCTCGTTTTATTGCATACATCCCCCGACTTCACAATGTTGACTGGTGGCTTCAGCATCCTTAGACTTCTGCAACTCAAAACTGACTTCAGTGCATCATACACCATTGGTCTGATTTTGAGAGAATGCTAAATTGTTAGTATGTATAAATCTGGAGTTGGCCACATTTGGAGTATCAGGTGCAGTTCAGGTTGCTGCACCATAAGGAGGCTGTGGAAGCTTTGGAGAAAGTGCAAAAGAGGTTTACCAGAATGTTGCATGGATTGGAGTGTATTTGCTATTAAGGAGAGTTTTAACAAACATAGACAGTATTTTGCTAGAACATTGGAGGCTGAGGGGGGTGGCTTGATAGAAATACATAAAATTATAAGAGATATGGAGAATCCAAGATAATAAAGTGTGAAGCTGGATGAACACAGCAGGCCAAGCAGCATCTCAGGACCACAAAAGCTGACATTTCGGGCCTAGACCCTTCATCAGAGAGCTGTAGGGTCTAGGCCCGAAACGTCAGCTTTTGTGCTCCTGAGATGCTGCTTGGCCTGCTGTGTTCATCCAGCTTCACACTTTATTATCTTGGATTCTCCAGCATCTACAGTTCCCATTATCAGAAATATGGAGAGGTTGGATTGTTGGAGTCTTTTTCTAAGGATGCAAATGTCGAATTGTAGAGAGTATAGGTTTAAGGTGAAAGGGGGTATGTTTAAAGGAGGTGTGCAAGTCACATTGTTCACACACAGGTTGGTTAGATGCCTGGAACATGCTGCCAAGGGGATGTGGTCAAAGCAGATATGACAGCAACCTTTAAGAGGCATTTAGAAGGACATATGAACAGACAGGGAATAGAGGGATATAGACCATGTGCAGTTAGATGAGATTAATTTAGAATGACATCATGGTCAGTGCAGGCATGGTGGACCGAAGGGCCTGTGCCTGTGCAGTACTGTCTATGTAGCATATAATTTATTTTAGTTGACAAGTAATTTGGAAAGACAGTCTAAATATAGGTTCATTGGCTTGAATAGCTTGATGATGAATGTTCAGAACCAAATAATTTTTTATTGTTTCAAGTCTGTCCCAAAAGTAGCCATAATTTCTCCTTACCTTTTTTAATTAAACTTAACCTGTATTACTATCCACCTTTATGGACCACATATTTTCAGTATGCCAGAACAAGACACGTTTGCTGAATTACAATGGCTACGGGAGTAGGTGAGCCCAGGAATCTTGCAGCACAAGCCTCAACTCCTGACTCCCCGAAGCCTGTACACCCATATAAGGCATAAGCAGGAGTATGATGGAACATTCCCCACTTGACAACTCTCAAGAGGCTTGACCCTATCCAGGTGAAAGCAGGCACTTAACTTGTACCACAGCACAAACATTCTCTTCCTCCACTACCGTCGCTCCATGGCAGCAGCATGTACCATCTATGGGAAAGACTGCAGACATTAACACCTTCCAAACCTATGGCCATTTCCATTCAGAAGGATGGCAGCAGCAGCTATATGCGAACACCAACACCTGCAAGCTCCATTCCAAGCCATTCACCATCCTCACTTGGAAATATATTACCAATCCTTCACTGCTACTGGGTCAAAACCCTGGAATTCCTCCCCTAATAGCATTGTGGGAATACCCCCAGCACTTGGACTGGAGCAGTTCAGCTCACCATGACCTTCTAAAGGACAACTAAGGATGAGAATAGCTGTAGCCAGCAATGCCTGCATCCCACAAGAATTGAGAAAATATGGTGGCTGACTGCTGTGAAAAGGGGTCATGGTTTGCCTTTCCCTGACAGTTCCATGCAATGCAAGAACTGTCAGAATGTAAATTTCATTCCTGCTTTCTAAGCTCTGAGTGGAATCTCTTCTCCCTCCTTTCATAAAATAGAAGGGGGAGAGTGGCACTCTGTGTGAGATTGACATTCCTTGGGAAATCCAATCCATACAATATGAAGTGTCAACATACCAACTCACAATGGAGGGGGAACATTGTTTCAACATCCCCATCTCTTGTTTCACCGTGGTGCTTTTTCCAGTTTTTGGCATAATTCCTGTTTTCTCTGAAACATAGCCCAAGGACATTGAGACAATTTGACCATACGATGAAAGGAATAAAGGAGCAGTCAGCTCAGTTCTCAATGAACATGGCCCCTTCTTGTTGCCATCTACTTTGGATCTCAAAGGCAATTTGAAGTGATCATCTGACTCCAAACATGCAGTAACCTGAACAGAAGATGGCGTTTTTGTACACGCACATGGAGATTTGACCTGAGTGCATGCGATGCCTTCGATTGTTACCCTGTGTAAGCCCACATTCTCCACGATGGACTCAGCACAATATTTGATAGACCACACTAACAAAACTGAGGTGAGCGGACAGATCTGCCTGATTCTAGATTCATTACAAAGCATCCTGGTTCCCATCCATTGACTGAAACTGTATCATTGATACTTACACAGAGCGGTTAGATTCAATTGTGGACACCCTTTCTAAAGCTTATTTTGTACAGCATATCCATCATGTAGGTGTATGATGTTCTGTCAAAGCCTTTTATTGATCCAGGATGATGAAACGTTTATACGCCTGGGTAGTACGAGACTATTAGAGATCTTGTTGCTGGCTCAGATTAAGGCCTAATCAGAGCGGATTGCTAACTCTAGGGTAGAGAAGACTTGACCAGATCATTTCTATATTTAGAGTCGAGGAGTCACAGACTTACGCTGCATGAAAAAAGTTCCGTCAGTCCAACTCGCCCATGGCAACTGAATATGATCAAATAGCCAAATTCCAGTCTTCTGGCACCTCACCGGTGGCTACTGATGATACAAATATCTCTGCAAGGGGCCCAGAAATCTCTTCCCTAGCTTCCTGGGATACACTTGATCAGATCCTGGGGATTTATTCACCTTCAAGAGTTTTAAGGCATCCGTATTTGCTGATGAGCTTCCCCCAGGTCTCCATGAAATCTAAACACCTGTCAGTGAGTTACTGATAACACCCTTCACAATTATTATGGTTCCTGCTCACACTGATTGAACTGAACAATGCGAAGAGCTCATAGATATAATTATAGGTTCCATCACCATGCGATATCCTATTCAATGCTGCCCAGAGACAATACTTTCCTTTCTGATTCTTTAGTAATTTCTCGTCTTTTGTTATTAAGTTTGCTTATATATACTAAATTATATAGTTTCTCAATTCTTTTTTGTGCAGATAGACATGAACCTCATCTCCTCTACAATTATTATTATGCGCTCTTTTCATCAACTGAACACATGTAAAAATCATCATACTTTTCCAAAAAAATACTTTTTAAAACACCTCGAACCAACCAAAACCCTATCCATTTGCAAAAGTTATTGGAAAATCATTGTGGCCTTAATTTTTATCTTATTATAGGGAAGGTGAAGGCCTGGTGGTATTACCACTGCATTGTTAATCCAGAGACTCAAGTAATGTTCTGGGGAGAGATAGTAGAAACTGCCAATGCTGGAGAATCTGAGATGACACCGTGTGAAGCTGGATGAACACAGCAGGCCAAGCAGCATCAGAGGAGCAGGAAAGCTGACGTTTCTGGTCGAGACCCTGCTTCAGAAATGGGGGTAGGGAAGGGGGTTCTGAAATAAATAGGGAGCGAGGGGGAGGTGGATAGAAGATGGATAAAGGAGAAGATAGGTGGAGAGGAGACAGACAGCTCAAAGAGGCAAGGTTGGAGCCAGTGAAGATGAATGTAGGTAGGGAGTTAGGGAAGGGACAGGTCGGCCCAGGGAGGACAGACAGATTAAGGAAGCGGAATGAGGTCACTGGGTAGGAGATGGGGGTGGGGTTTGAGGTGGGAGGAATGGTTAGGGAGGTGGGGTCAAGCTGTGCTGGTTTTGGCATGTGGTTAGGGGAGGGGAGATTTTGAAGCTTGTGAAGTCCACATGTGACTCCAGGCCTCTTGGCAATTACGGATGGGCAATAAATACTGGGCTAACTGGTGATGCCCTCATCCTGTGAATGAATTTTAAAAAGACTGATCAATTTCAGTCCATCACAATAGGAAAAAGAAGAATACAACATTTATCAGTTTAACTTGTGTCTGGAGAAACAGAGCAGCCCCTCAATTTCAGCCCTGTGCATTCTGACTTCCTACTTGTAACCATCTTAACTCTAGGGAACTCAAGCAGCTCTTCAAAGCTAGCAGAAGTCTCATTGATTTATATATATCTGAGCTTTGTCACATCATTAATCCCAGTGCAACTTTAACATTTAAAAACAGATGCACTAGCCATTGCTAAACCTGCTGTGTAAACAATAGTGGATTGGATTCAAAATTACACTGGCAAATGTTACTTAAAGGAGCATACATTCACAAATGTACTGACATCAGTTTCCATTAAACGTCTTTGTTAGGTTTCCACGGCAGAAATCGTCTTGAAACTTGTTTTTTTTAATGCTTGTTCTGCTCCCAGATTCTCAATAAACATAAAGCTTATGACGGGTGTCATTCCTGGCATTTTAGTTTGGTTGCATAAAATGCAGTTATAGGAGCAACTTGAGTCGCATTCTTAGTGACCGAGCTCAAGAAACACCAGTATCTCATGACACTATACCAGGTGGAGATTTAAAATAAGCCGTTTTCTGCTGAACCTATGGATTGTTTGAATGCTAGACTGGCCAGACTGAGGGATTTTCTTTTATGGAAGAAAATAAAACCAAAAGCACTTTCCAGTGTGAAAACACACTGAGGGTTTACCTGGAAATTGTAAAGAAATATATCCCAGTAACAAAAATAACCTTAGCAATTCTCAAGAGGATGTGGAAGCATGAAGTTTTGATAATTCTAACTGGCCACAGTTAATAATTTGTAATCAAAACACTAACCTTGAGAATAGATGGGAGAAAGTATCATGGTGGCAATGTCACTGAGCTGATAAAACAGAGCCCCATGTTCTGGGGATGAGAGTTCAAATCCCATGTGGCAGATGGTAAAATTCAATAAATCTGAAAATAAAATCTGGTCTAATGACCATGAGACATAGCGGCAGAATTAAATCATACGGCCCATTGAGACTGTTCACCCATTTGTCACGGCTGTTATGTTTCTCAACCCTACTGTCCAGCCTTCTCCTTGTAACATTTGACCCCCTACCAATCAAGTACCTCTGTTTTAATAACCCTCTACAACTTGGCCACCATAGCCCTCTGCTGCAATGGGAGCTGAAAACCTATACTAACTGCTGGGAAACTATTGAACTGACCTCCTTATTCTGCCATCTACAACCCCCTGCAACTCCTTACGCCTCATGGGCCCCTGATAACCACACTTAAGTTCCCTCTCTTAACCCCCAAACACACCCGTTTAACTCAGCACAACTCTTCCAGACCTGAAACACATCCTCAGCCTGACTCCAACCTTCATTTTTGGCCTGACATCTCCCCTGTCTCCCTGGATACAATGTAGACACCCCTGCCAGACTTACTTCTCCCTACTAAACCAAACAACTCCTCCTGCCTGATGGCCCAACAACCCTGACATGATCTGACTCTGTCCCCACATCTGCCCATGGTCATACCTTCCTGGAGCCAATAATGCGTTTGTTTGTCAGATCTAACACCACATGCACAATTCTCCTCCTATCCCACTGGACAATGCCACTCCCCACACCAACCTCAACTTAGCTTAAATACCCATTAATTTACCAAGCAAACTGGCACCCTATCCAGCTCACCCACCTGGCATACCAACCACCTGACCCCTTACCCATCTCACTAATCCAACCTGTATACCAACTGCTTGGCATCTTTCTAATCTCACCCATCTGGTACAACATCCATCTCACCTGCCTGTCTCTCACTCACTTGGTAGACTAAAGCCCTCAATCAACCCACACTTTAGCCCCTCAACCAATTGCCACCCTAACTTCACACTTACCCTTACTTACCCTTTCATGGGCACTGTCAAAGCGCCTGTTAACACCACTAGATAATTACATTTTGGAAAACTGTGCACTGAATTACAGAAGCAGTCATGGTTTTTTCAAAGACTTCTATGATGTTGGATTTGTGGACTCCTAGACACTTTTACCAGAGACAGATATTGACCAGGAAACATCAGTGCAGAAGACACCGACAGGAAAGTGGTAATTTTTCATCTAATCAGGGTTTGGATGAAGTTTTCTGACCCTGATTGAAATGTCTGGGCCAATCAGTATGATATTCAGTCTGTGTGGTGCCCCCAAAGATATCATACTTGACAGTGGCCACAATATGCAAGCAAACCTTTTAGAGACGTGTATGCCAAATGGGACACAAACCGTATGACAGCTTCATTGCCTTATCTCAAATCCAGTGGTCTCACCAAATGAGTGGTTCTCACTGTCAAAGCTCTCATTATAAAATGTTGGATAGCGAAAACAAAAATCTTCAAATTGATACATTACACCTAAACTACATCTCTAGTTTAGGGCTTACAGCCACTAGCAGAAATCATATTTAGAAGGCAATTTAGAATAACCCTGTCAATCCATCTCTTGTCCACATTCTCAGAGCTACAGAGTAAACTTCTCAAAAATCATGAGAGAATGAAGGTGATACATGACTAACCTGCAGGTACTGATCTGTGAGTAGGACAGAAGATCAGAGTTGTATATCCTATATAGGAAACAGTGTGATCCATGCAGATATCCAAAGTATCCAGTGAGCCGAGATCCTACAAAGTAAGCACACTGAATGAAGTGACAGTGAGACATAACAATATGCTCAGACAATTGACATGTAGAAGACCACTAGGACAACAATAAGAACATTAACAACAGTCAAGGCTTCAACACTCCCACACATCAAAATACACTAAATTATGAAATTTAAACCTCTGAAAAGCTGTATTATCACAAGATCTCAAAGGAAATGTCAAACAGCTATTGTTATACAGACTCTTAGACTCTTAACATTTACAATTCTTGTTTTGGTGCAAATAGTCTAGTTTGGCTATTTTAATGTATACATATTTTCATTGTCAATGTATGGAATCTTACAGTGAAAATAGGAATGCAATGTTGTTGCTTTAAGAACTATGTTGTTTTATTTGAGGATAGGCTAGTGATCCAAGGACCAGGATAACACCAAATACAGTTCAGCAGAAGCAAACTAGTGGGTGACTGCATGTATAATTATCTCTAACTTCAAGTCTTGCTCTCAGCTGTTCAACAAAGCTACATGAGATTTTCAACATTGAATTGTGCTATTTAATATGTGATACTTAATAATAACACAAAAATTTTACAGTCCCCGTGCTTTTCTCAGGGAAGACCCACCATTTTTGCTCCCATTCAGACACTTTCCGACCCAGCAATTCTTCTTCCCCACTTTCAAGGACCCTGAGGGTGGAGGCCTTGCCTACTAAGAGCTACCAGCTAATTGAAAACTGGAAAGTCTTCCTTTTTCAGGAGCAGGGCCACCAAAGAGGGCAATATTCTTTTGTTCTGTGGTTTTATCACCACATCTGAGAGTTTGTGTTCAAGACAGACAAAGCAAGTTCAAGAACTGTTTTTTGGGCTGAAATTTCTATTTATTGCATGTAAATACTATATACAAATATAGGGGAGGCTGTTCCCTCAACTCTATCGATTTTCCACCTTTGATCTATCTGACTTCAGCGACACAGTGCTACTTGTGTCCTGTTGGATAAAGCTCAGTGACACTGATGTAAGAATATTCCAGGGCCTTAAAACCCTTGCACAAATAAGTACCACACATGCCCAGCCTAGATTGAGGAGAGGCACATTGTGAGCATTGGCTGGTGGCGTTGGAAGCTTACAGGGTCTGGGTCATAGCTGAGGATTGTCAGCAGTAAGAGGAGGCAGCAGAATGACTTTCAGTGTCCCCTCTCACATCTTCCAAATACCGGGCACCAAATCCCTCCTCAGACATCAAGTGCCTTTGGCTGAGGTAGCCCCTGACCTCACCCACCACACTTCCCAAACCAGGGTCCACAAGCAAACACCTTGGGGTTGGCTATCTTGTGCTGTATGATGTGAGCCCTCCACCTACTGTGAGGTTGACACTAGCAGTAGCAGAAAGAGGCCCTTAAGTGGAGATCAATTGGCCGTGCCAGCCTTTCTGTCACAGAAAATTGGAGTGAATGCAGCATTCTGTCAGATTAAGTGCTCCCCACCACCAAAAACCAAACACTCTACAGGATGGAGATGGCACAAGATTCTGCTCAATACAGTCACCACCAATGATGCTCAACTTGTCAAGAAAAACCACTATACATGGGCAAACCGCTAGGAACATAACTTGTATCAATGTTCCAGAATGTCAACCTAATATTCATTCTTTACTGCTTATATTAAATAAAATGACAATTTCCAAATCTGAGCAACATTAAAACTATTGTGCTCCATAGAAAGTTTGTCAATACCTATCCTTGCAATATTGACTTATCACAACTCTCAGAAAATGAAAACAAGATTAATTGCTTTCAATGGGATTTGTTTATGCATATCCATGTATTCTAATCCACAACCTCATGCACATCTTGTGTTCAGTTTATTTGTCCTTTCAGTTGCTTCTTTCAGCCCAAATTAAAAAGAAGTCATCTTATAATTGTGATTTCAGACCCTTCCGGGAATTCAAATATCTCAGACATGAAATCTATTAGGTCTGACACAATGTTCTTTTCCCCTGCAAACCAATTTCAGCCCTATAAGTTTATCTTCTTGCTAAGAATCTTCAGTCTGAAAACAGTCTTCATGATCAGTGTTTCACCCTCTTCACCCCACGTACTTTGGCAGTCAGAAATAGAGTTCTGCAGCAGATGCATCTCAGCACTTAAACAAAATGTGCCACTCCACAAATTTTTACGGCTACTGTCTCCAGTAAAATAGTGAAAAATGCTGTTTATTGGTCTCCGCAACAATGATTTCTACCCTGTATTCATCATTTATTTTTCAGAAAAGAGCTGAAAATAGATTATACTTTCTTCCTGTGGGGATTTGCTTCATGTTTTACCTCATTTTAGTTCAATTCAAGGATACTCGCCTCTACCATAGTTTACAATGATTGTCAACCTGCTGTATGCAACCAGGGTTAAATGAACACTCTGATTGTCTAAGGACATACAATCATTTCACTGCTGATCATCAGTGCTGGGCAGAAACTAAATTGACAATGTGAATTCACGCAACCAAGAGGTGAAAATAATGACAGTGAACCCTGCTCTGTAAAGAGCTTGAATTTTTAAAATTAAATCTATGATAAGGATTGGTATAGCAAAAGATAAAAACAGACTTGAAATAAAATGATGTTCATGTTGCATTGATAATGGGGTAATGAGAAAGCAAGGTTATATTCAAAGTTGATTTTGAAATGATTATTCTATATTAAATATGCCATTTCAATCTCTCTTCAATATCTGAGGCATCATTGTATGAAAATTAAACAGCCATAGCCTGGCTGGCCATTTGGTTTGATTCAATATGTCTTTACTGTCTTCAATGTGCTATCTGTGTCACAAATGGTGATACCTTTTACGTACTCAAAGTAAAATGAACAATGTATTAAAACATACATCATAATGTCATAATCAGGTGTCTCAAAGAAGAGAAAATTAGCTTGTAACTTTCATTCCAGTAGCTACATTGAAATCATTTTCTAACTGATGTTATGCATGTAGATTGAAGAGAATTTAATGCTCCTTATTTCCTTATCAATTATGACAAATATAGAGCATAGAAGGCAATGACAGAACTGATTTGAAATTGATTCAAAAATCAAATTTTATAAATGGAAGAACAGTAGAGTGCAAAAGAACATAAATGAAATGTCATATTTCACTTCTTTGCTTTAGATGCAATTTAACAACATCTTACTTGATGATTTGTATTAAACAAAGAGAATGCAATATGAGCAATTTTCGCCAATGAGGACTAATGTAACTTATTACCATGATAATAAAGAAAGCAAAAACAACAAAGCTTTCCACAAATCTGGGTTAATGATTCCTAGTTTCATTTCTGCAATTGAAACATTAGGCCAGATTTTTCTGAAAGGAAAAACAATGACTGATCCATGCACATTAGCATTAATGTCACAAATCAGCCAGCAATATTTGACAGGGAAGGGATGTGATCAAGTGACACATGACCTCCAGGTTTGTTACCGAAAGGGCAGCGCATAACCATTGAAAGTTCAAAAGCATATTCTGCGAACTCCATGTAAGTAAAATAGTCAGCTCATTGGATCTTTCTGCCTCCACCCAATGCTAGTATTGGACACAGGCTACAGAATCATCAAGAAGGGTGCAAAGAGGGGAATAAAAGGGGGAACTGGAACCCCAGCTCACTCTGCTTTTGCACCTTCCTCAATGCTGTCTCCGGAGGGCACCTTTGACTGACAGCCGAGTTGTACTGTATCTCTGGCTTCTTGTACCTCATGGAGAGCATTATCAGATCAACCAAACCTAGAAGACCCACTTCACTGAGATGACCCAAAGGCCAAAACCAGCCCTAAATGAGAGGGGAAAACCAAATCAATGACTGCAGATCCTGGAACATCAGCCAACCCACAACAAAAAAGGAACAGCCTGTCCTATCCTCCTTGTATAGGTATTATCTGTCGTTTCAAACAGTTTAAATACAATGCAAGGGACCTGTGAATAGGATGTAGCAAATCCTTGGAAATGCATGTCAAAAGCAGATAGCTGGTGTAGATTGAGATTGCTTACTGAAGAGTTCTGTGATGGGAACGATAGAGTTTGATGGAGTCGACTTAAAGTACAATAGCCAAGTCTGCTAAATATTTTTTTCTTGATAAGGTGTTCAATAAAGTTGTGTCGGACCTTCGTCTGACTCTAGTCCCCGTTATCTCTCCCATTATGTAAAGCACCTGAGTTAAAAAGAATTACTGCAAACTGTTTATGGTTAGTCAGGATACACTTACCCACATTTAACTTTACAACGAGGATATCCCATGAATTATGCATTGCTACACTTGCCATATTTGCACTGATCAATCATTGGCTTTGCAAAAACTGCATCTTGTGCTTAACTCACCATGAGTTTCAAGAAGTTGTAGCGTTTACAAATAAACTATCCATTAAACCTGCCAGAAAAAAATTAATGAAAAACATATGGCCTCACTAAAAGCCTGATATTTGTTTATAGCTACCACTCAACTTACTTTTGACTCAAAAGAGAACAACTAAATCAGAACATAGGAGCAGGATTGGCCATTCAAACCATTGAACCTTCTGCACTATTCAACAAGATCATAACTATCATCCACTTGAACTCCTTTTCCCCAAATTATCCCTACTTCTTTTTATCTATTCAGTATTGGCATTCATAAATATTTCAATTTCTACTTTAAACGTGTTTATTGACACAATGACATACTTCTTCTGATGTAGAGCTCTGAAGATTCACAACTCTCCGAGTAAAACATTTCTCCTCATATCTGTCCTAAGTGGTTTCCCCTCCTTTAGAAATTGGACGTCCTAGCTTTTCCCAAACCTAGGGAATTCTCTTGCCTGCATCTACCTTGTTTATTCCTTTATGTATTTTCTAGGTATCAATGATGTCACCTCTTACTCTTTGAACTTCCAGAGAATACATGCCCACTTTCCCCAAATCTGACTTCATATGACAGTCCTGATATCTCGAAAACAAGTCTGGTGAACCTTCCATCCACATCCTCTATGGGATAATATCTTTCTTGAGAGAAGGAAACTAAAACTGCCCACAATACTTCAGGTACAGTTTAAACAATTTCTTATAAAACTGATTCAAAGATTTTGCTACCCTGTAATCAAATTTTCTTACAATTAAAGTTAACTTTCCATTGCTTGCTGCATCTGCCTGTCAATCTACAACAACATGTTGACAGGGATATCAAGGTCTCTTTGTGCATTTACATGAGCTAACCTCTTACCATTTACGAAATATCTATGTCTCCAACTAAAATGGATAATCTCACAATTTCCCATATTATGTTTTATTTGCCATGTTCTTACTCAGTCACCTGGAAACACATTTACTGCCTCAGAAATTTCTTTCTGAGCTTCTGACTATGAAATCCCTTACCACTGTTGCTCTCCCACTCTTCTTCCTTCCCTTTTGTACAGCTGACTCATTTGTGACTCTGGCTGCACTCGCCCAAAGGAAAAATGTCCGTCACCAAAATGGAAAGCCAATTAGTGCACAAAATACATTCTGGGAAAATTGTGCATTTCCCACTTCTCTTAAACTGTCAAGTAGTCACCCTTCTAATCGCTGCCTATACACTCTTATCCTGCAGGCAGTCTTAAAAAGAAAGTTGCCATAGTTGGGAACTTCAAAGTAAGACCAGGACTTCATTGGGGCCTGCCATTTTGGATGGTAGGGCAGTTTAGGCTTGGCAACTTAAATCAAGAGGCTTTGGAGCTCTAGTAGCATGGCAGCTATCATGAAGAGTCATTCATTGAGCAAAGGGTTCCAAAATAGGAGGGACAACCCCTACTCCCCTCACCATCCCCACAACCTGTTAAAACGTAACATGGCATTGACACTTCCCAATGTTGGTAATACTCCAGCTGCAACAGTATGAGACCACCAACTGGCCACTTAAGGGGCTCAGTTTTCTCCTTAGATACAAGAGATACATGACAACTCCACCATTGAGAGAAGAAAACATCTGAGGTGGCAGGCAAATGATGGGTACAGCCCTATCTCTAATTTGGCTAATTTTACATCTCCCACACACAAATGCCTAAGGATATGCAAAACACCCCGTAGCAACACAGAAACACAGCAGCAATTGCCGTCAACAA
Source organism: Stegostoma tigrinum (assembly GCF_030684315.1). Lineage (NCBI taxonomy): Eukaryota > Metazoa > Chordata > Chondrichthyes > Orectolobiformes > Stegostomatidae > Stegostoma > Stegostoma tigrinum. Next base: position 85,836,429 of record NC_081356.1, read on the forward strand.
TGGTAATTACTGCTCTGTTGTAACCAGTCCTTTTGGAGACCTTTACTGCTCCTTATAAAATATCTTAGATCTAAGACATCTCTTTTCTTCAGTGTGGCTGCCTTTTCACTGTTTGCCTAACCAGCGTACTTGAGCCAGAATGTAGTAACAGCTTTTAAATGAAGGCTTTCCTTCATCAAAATCAGCATGGTTGTTTGCCTATTCCACAGTAGGTGCTGTCTCTTGTCTATTGGTAGTCACATTTCTGCTGCTGGGCTACAATGGTTCTCCTTTAGTGGTAAAGTTATTTGCTTGAACATTTTTCTTCCTTGCGTCTTATAGATTTCTCCTCACCATGGTGAGTGTCAATTTCATGTAGACACCATGTGCTATTTTACTTGATGACTTTGAAGTTCTAGTTCAGGATTCTCTTTAGGTTAACATACAGGTTCAGTTGGCAGTTAGAAAAGCCAACACTACTTTAGCATTCATTGTGAGATGGCTGAAACAAGAGCAGAAATGTACTGCTGAGGCTGTCAAACGCTCTGGTCAGACTGTATTTGAAACATAGTGAGCAATTTTAGGCTCCATATTGAAGGAAGGGTGTGCTAGCTTTGGAAGGTTCCAGAGGAGTTTTACGAGAATGATCCTGGAGATGAAGGGCTTGTCACATGAGGAAGGTTGAGCACTCTAATTCTGTGCTCTGTAGAAGGATGATGGGGGACTTTGTTTGAAACTTGCAGAATACTGAGATCCGAGATAGAGCCGATGTGGAGATGATGTTTCCAGTAGCGGGAGAGGCTAAGACCCGAGCACACAGCCTTAGGGTGAAGAGATGGCCCTTTAGAACTGAGACGAGGAGGAATTTCTTTGGCAAGAGGGTAGTTAAGCTGTGAAACTCATTGCCACAGGGGGTTGTGGTGACCAAATTATTGAGTGCATTTAAGACAGAGTTAGATAGGTTCTTGATCAGTAAGGAGATCAAGGATTGCAGGAAAATGGGGTTCAGAAAAGTAACAGCCATGATCAAATGGCAGAGCAGCCTTTATCAATAAAAGAGGCACTGTTCTCTGATAATAAGAAGGTTGCTTGCGTGATAGTAATAAGCACATTTGCTCAGGCATAATCAGTGGGATCTTGAGGACCTGGTACAGATATGTCTGGTTCTTTTGAAAGTTAGAATAAAATTCTTTGTCTCTTCCCTCAGGCTTTGTGATCTTATTTGAAATGGCTACAGCAAATGTATTATGAACATCAGCCCCTTCAGAACAATTACCTTATGCAACAAATGTCACATACTGAAAATCAATATTTGGAAATCAGGCATGTGGAACACAGTTGTTTATGTCCACCAACCATGTATTTATTGATCTGGGGTGCTAGAGATATACAGCACAGAAACAGGCCCTTCAGCCCAACTCATCTTTGCCAACCAGGCTTCTTAAACTGAATTAGTGCCATTTGCCTGCATTTCGTCCACACCCCTCTAAACCTTTCCTATCCATGCACCTTTGTTTTTAAATGTTGTGATTGTATCCACCATCATTCCATATACGCACTACCATCTGTGTGAAAAGTTGCCCCTCAAGTTATTTTCAGATCTTTCCCTTCTCACCTTAAACCTATGCCCTCTAGTTTTGGACTCCTCTATCTTGAAAAAAGATCTTGACGATTCACTTTATCAATGACCCATAATGATTTTATAAACCTCAATAAGGTCACCCCTCACCTTTTAATACACAAGGAAAAAGTCCAAGCCTATCCAACCTCCACATATAACTCAAGACTTCCAATCTCGGTAGCATCTCTGTAAATTCTTTTCTGCACACTTTCTAGTTTAATGCATCCTTCCTATAGCAGGGCTATCAGAATTGTACACGGTATTCCAAATGTGGCTTTACCAATATCTTGAACAGCTGTTACATGACTTCCCAACACCTGTACGCAATAAAAACCAAAAGAACTGTGGATGCTGGAACACCTACACAGAACATCTACATTCTGTCTGCAAAAGAAGACCCTGAGCTTCCAGTTGCCTGACACTTCAACAAAACAGTTTGGGAGTTGTCTATACTCACCCGAGATTTCAACAGTGACATTGAGGAACAGATTGGGAGCAGATTTTGGAAAGGTGGAGAAGGTAATAAGGGTGTTGTCATTGGTGACTTCAAATTCCCTAATATCAACTGGAGCTCCCTAATGCAAATAGTTTGGATGGAGCAGATTTTGTCAGGTGTGTCCAGAAAGGATTTCTGACTCAGTATTTAGATAGGCCGACTAGAAGGGATGCCATATTGGATTTCGTGCTAGGCAATGAACCAGGCCAGGTGTCTGATCTCTTGGTGGGAGGGCATTTTGATGATAGTGATCATAAGTTTTTTTTATTCACTAATGGGATGGGGACATCACTGACCAGGCAGCATGTATTGCCTGTCTCTAATTGCCCAGAGAGCAGTTTAGAGTCAACCACGTTGGTGTGGGTCTGGAATCACAAGTAGGCCAGACCAGGTAAGGATGGCAGTTTCCTTCCTTAAAGGGCTTTAATGAACCAGATGGGCATTTCCTGACAAGCGACAATAGATTTATGGCTATCATTAGATTCTTATTTTCAGATATTTTATTGAATTCAAATTCTACCATCTGCCATGGTGAGATTTGAACCCGGATCCCCAGAACTTTATCACTGTCTCTGGATTAACAGTCCAATGATAATACCTCAAGGTTATCATCGTCCCTAACATTTACAACAGTCAGGGAGAGGCACAGGAGCAGACGGTATGGGAAAGTATTTAATCGTGGGATAGGGAATTACAATGCTATTAGGCAAGAATTGTGGAGCATAAATTGGGGAACAGATGTTCTCAGGAAAATGCTTGACAGAAATGTAGAAGTTGTTTAGGGAGCACTTGCTTCATGTACTGAATAGGTTTGTCCCACTGAGGCAAGGAATGGATGGTAAAGTGAAGGAAACCTTGAATGATAATACATGTGGAACATCTAGCCAAGAGAAAGAAGGAAGCTTACTGAAGTTTGAGGAAGCAAGGATCAAACAGGGTTCTAGTGGATTACAAGGAAACCAGGAAGGAAATGAAGAATGGACTTAGGAGAGCCAGAACAGGGTATGAAAAAGCCTTGGTGGGTAGGATTAAAGGAAACCCCAAGGCATTCTATGCTTATGTGAACAAGAGGATGGCCAGATTGAGGGTAGGGCCAATTAGGGATAGTGGAGGGAATTTGTGCCTGGAGTCATAGGAGGTAGGGGAGATCCTTATTGAATACTTTGCTTCAGTATTCACCAGTGAGAAGGACCTTGACATTTGTGAGGAAAGCATGAAATAGGCTGATATACTCGAACAGGTTGTTGATAGGAAGGAGGATGTGCTAGAAATTTTTTAAAACACAAGGATAGATAAGTCCCCGATAGGATATACCAAAGTTACTACGGGAAGCAAGGGAAGAGATTGCTGTGCCTTTGGCAATGATCTTTGCATCCTCACTGTCCACTGGAGTAGTGCCAGAAGATTGGAGTATAGCAAATGTTATTTCATTGTTCAAGAAAGGGAATAGAGATAATCCAGGGAATTGTAGACCAGTCAGTCTTACTTCTGTAGTGGGCAAATTATTGGAGAGGATTCTGGGAGATAGTGTTTAGGATTATTTGGAAAAACACGGTTTGATTAGAAATAGTCAGAATGGCTTTGTGAGGGGCAGGTCATGCCTCACAAGCATTATTGAATTCTTTGAGGATGTGACAAAACACATTGGTGAAGGTAGAGCAGTGGATGTGGTCTATATGGATTTTAGCAAGGCATATGATAACTTTCCCCATGGTAAGCTCATTCAGAAAGTAAGGAGACATGGGATTCAGGGCAATTTGACTGTCTGGATACAAAACTGGCTGTCCAATAGAAGACAGAGGGTCATAGTAGATGGAAAATATTCACCCTAGAGCTCGGTGACAAGTGGTGTCCTGCAGGGATCTGTTCTGGGACCTCTGCTCTTTGTGGTCCTTATAAATGACTTGGATGAGGAAATGGAAGGGTGAGTTAGTCAGGATGCCAATGACATGAAGGTTGGTGGAGTTGTGGACAGTGTGGAGAGCTATTGTAGGCTGTAGTGGAAAATTGACAGGATGCAGATCTGGGCAAAGAGGTGGCGGATGGAATTCAACTGAGCAAAGTCTAAATGATAATGGGAACTGCAGATGCTGGAGAATCAAAGATAATAAAATGTGAGGCTGGATGAACACAGCAGGCCCAGCAGCATCTCAGGAGCACAAAAGCTGACGTTTCGGGCCTAGACTCTTCATCAGAGAGGGGGATGGGGTGAGGGTTCTGAAATAAATAGGGAGAGGGCTCTTCTCCTCCACCCACTGCATCCCAAAGCCAGTCCAACCTGTCTCTGCCTCCCTAACCTGTTCTTCCTCTCACCCATCCCTTCCTCCCAACCCAAGCCACACCTCCATCTCCTACCTACTAACCTCATCCCACCTCCTTGACCTGTCCGTCTTCCCTGGACTGACCTATCCCCTCCCTACCTACCCACCTATACTCTCCTCTCCACCTATCTTCTTTTCTCTCCATCTTCGGTCCGCCTCCCCCTCTCTCCCTATTTATTCCAGAACCCTCACCCATCCCCCTCTCTGATGAAGGGTCTAGGCCCGAAACGTCAGCTTTTGTGCTCCTGAGATGCTGCTGGGCCTGCTGTGTTCATCCAGCCTCACATTTTATTATCTTAAAGTCTAAAGTGATTTGTTTTGGAAGGTCAAATTTGAATGCAGAATACAGGGTTACTTGCAGGATTCTTGGCAGTGTGGATGGATCTTAGAGGCCATGTCCATTGATCCCTCAAAGTTGCAGCCCAAGTTGAAAGGGTTGTAAGTGTTGGCTTTCATTAGCAGGGGAATTGAGTTTAAGAGCCATGAGGTTATGCAGCAGCTCTATAAAACACTGGTTCAACCACACTTGGAATATTATGTTCAGCTCTGGTAGCCTCATTTTCGGAAGGATGTGGAAGCTTTAGAGAGGGTGCAGAGGAGATTTGTCATGATGCTGCCTGGGCTGGAGGGTAGCTCTTATGAGGAAAGGTTGAGGGAACTTGGGCTTTTCTCATTGGAGTGAAGAAGGATGAAAGGTGACTTGATAGAGGTTTACAAGATAATGCGAGGCATAGATACAGTGCAGAGCCAGAGGCTTTTTCCCAAGAGGAAATGACTATTACGAGGAGGCATAATTTTAAGATGATTGGAGGAATGTACTGGGGAGAAGTCAGGCGTAGGTTCTTTACACAGAGAGTGATAAGAGCACGGAATGCGCTGCCAGTGGCGGTAGTGGAGTCAGTTATGTTAGGGACATTCAAACAACTCTTGGATAGGCACATGGATGATAGGAAAATGTAGGGTATGCAGGGTAGTTTGATCTTAGAGTAGGATAATAGGTCGGCGCAACATCATGGGCCAAAGGGCCTGTACTGTGCTGTACTATTCTATGTTCTATGTTCTAACACTTTGCTCCCTGGCCAATACCTCTGTCTCAGACTTGCTTATGGTGTTCCAGTGAAGGTCTGCGCAAGCAAAAAGAACAGCACTTCAATTTCCATTACAGCCTTCTGGACTCAATATTGAGTTCAACAATCTTAGGACCTCAAGCACTTTCTCCCATTTCCTTACCCAACCACCACACACAGGCCTTGTTATTACATGGTCTGCTATTACACACAACCCTTTTAATCACATGGTCCGCTGTTACACGCAACCTATTTTTAGCCACTAATAGTGCCCATTGGTAGCTATTTATTTTCCTCAGCTAATCCTTATCCATTCCTTTGTCTGTCCGACTGTACTTCTCTCTATTTGGGCTCTATTTCCACCTATTATTGACTCTTTACTCTCTCCCCCCACCTTATCTTTTGCGTAAAATCCAACATTTTCCTATCTACCACCAATTCTGAGGAAGGGTCGCTGGATCTGAAACATCTGATTTGCCTCCACAGATGCTGCCAGACCTGTTGAGCTTTTCCAGTGATCCCTGTACTCAATGCTCTGACCAATAAAGGCAAGCGTGCCAAATGCCTTCTTCACCATCCTGTCTACCTGTGATGCCACTTCCAAGGAGCAATGTACAATTGTTCATGATCTCACATCCTCCTCAAGTTAAAATTCTCATTTTTGTGATCAAATCCATACCTCAGATGTCATCTAAGTCCTTCCTCAAAATCTGCTAATCTCTTCTTCCTTGGGTCAATGTCAACTTGTGTTTGATTGTCATTCTGTAAAAGCTTAGGGATGGTTTCCCAGGGAAGTAACTATATATGTTATTGTTACTGATGTTGCTATTGTAATCTTAGAAATAGGAATAGAAGTTAAAGTGAATATTCGTAAAACCATGGAAGTCACACCTGAATTGTCAACGTGTCTTACCAACACATGAAGCTTTGCAGTAGAACTGTTGCCATTATTTTGTAATCAATTGACTGTAATGCACTAAGAATTCAAAATGTAAAATTAAGTTGATATCATCGGATTACACACCATAACCCGTATTTTTATGAAACCATAATAAGTATTCCTGTTAGGTATCTTTGCTGACCAATTTAATGAAGATTTTCTTAAGCATTTTTTTAATATATCATTTTATGGAAACTAAACTTACTGAATATTATTTAGCAATTCTCATTTATTTCTCAGTTGACCCCTGAAGGCATGTCTTATTCCTCGTAACCAAATGTGTCAATGAGAGACTATTTGAGATGTAACCAATAACAGGTTTATAAACTTCAGCACAGGCATCTACAAATACGAAAGTTCAAATTCAGATTAATTCTGCATCTTTTTAACTCTCCGAGCATATAGTATATCAATAGTCTGGCTCTGATAAAATGCAATTATTTTATATTGAATTTGTGAATGTTTTTACAATAATTATTACATCTGAGCTCTATACGATTCAATAAGTAAGAAATAGTTGTTGAAGACAATGCAAGCACAAGGCCAATATTAACTGAAAAATTCATAAAATGATAGGAATAGAAATAGGCCATTCAGCCCCTCATATGTATTCCACTGCCATTGAATGATATCATGGCTAATATGTGTTCTAAGTATACTTAGCTGCACTGTCTCCTCATCAGTTAATATGTTTACCTCTACAAAAACAAACTGTCAATCCCAAATTTGAAACTATTACTTGAACAAACATGCACTGCTATCTGTGCGAGATTGATTCATACTTTATCCTCCTTTGCTTGAAGAAATGTTTCCTAACTATTCTCTTAAATGGTCTGGCTCTGTTTTTGACATTATCTCCCTCTTGTCCTGGATTTCCCAACCGTGGCAAAAGTTTCACTTTATTGCAAGAATTATTTTCAAAGCCCTAAATGCATCAATCAGACCACCCACTTGCCTTTGATATTCTGGGGAACATAAGCACAATTTATAAAATTTCTCCTCATAAACCGACCATTTGGGAATTCGAATAACATTCTGGTGATTCTACAGAGTAAGTTATATTTGAGATGTGGTGTCCAAAACTAAACACATTACTTAAAGTGCAACTGCTGCAGCAAAACATTCTCCCCTTTTTATTACACCCGTATAGTTTTGAAGGCTAAAATCCACTAGCTTTAGTGTTTTTTTAAATTGACTGATAGTGAAGGGTACACATGGAGAAACCCCATGAATGCCATGAGTAATCACAGTCTGCTATGCACTGCAAAAGCTGGCTCTGCAACACAGATAGAGGTTTCAAGGTGAAGAGTGGAAGGAAAATTGAACCTCTTCAAGTGAAGTGGATTTGTCTGAGCATGAGGATCAGCTGATAAACCCAAACAAGCAGGTGGCCGTCCAGTTGCTCATCTCCTCTGCCACATTCAAATCCTGGCTAAATTGATCTGGTTGGAAGCTCTGCTTATGCCATCTTGTTGAAGAAGTGGTACTTCCCTGCCCCTGAGACCCTGGAGGAGAACATGCAGTTTAGGCATCGCTCACCTGCTTTAGCAGATGTCATATCTCCAAGGACTCTCACATTCTCAATCAGTGCAATGTCTGGCAAAGATGCACAGCCTCCTAGTTTGCCAAGAGGAAACTTTAATAGGCTGTATGTAGATGCAAGATTGTCAGCTGGTGGCATATTTCACCAATGAAAACCTTGCCTGCTAATACATCACATGTTTTTCCATGTAAACTTCTGGTGCTTAGAATTTTAACTACAATTGGCTGGGCAAGAGCTAAAAGAAAGAAAGCAGGAGCTATGCTCAGTTTCAGCACAATTTAAGTGATGATATGATCCTTATGAAATCCTAGCCAATACTTCACTCTGATGGTCATTATGTGGTATTTGTGTGATGTAATATCACTTGTTATGTGTCTCCTCAAGATCTCGCTGCATTTGGATATGGACTGCTTCAGATGGAGGGAATTTCATTGATGAAGTAGCTATGGATGGTTGGGTCTCAGACACTACCCTGGGGAACTCCTGTAGAGATGTCCTGGAGCTGAGATAACTGACGTCTAACAATCACACCCATCTTACTATATGATAAGTATGACTCCAACCAGTGGAAAGTTTGTCCCCAGTACCCATTGATTCAAGTTTTGCTAGGGCTCCTTGATGCCACACTCAGTCGATGCAATCTTGGTGTCAGCTCTTTTGTCCATGTTTTAACTAAAGTTTAGGGGAAAGTTGGCCCTGAGCATTAATGAATGAGTTATTGCTCAGCAAATATTGTTTGATTTGATGACACCCTCCATCATCAATAACTATAGTGGTCTGTATTTATGTTATGGTCAATTATGTTCTTTAAGCTTCCTCACCATTGTTTTGTAAATGACTAACACCGGATAATCCACAAAAATGTGATCATTGTTATTGTTTAGTTGTTATTGTTATGTTATGGTTATTGTTTTGTGATATTGTTTGGCAAATGGGTCATGATGAAGGCACAAGGATAACTCATCCTGTCCTCCTTCATATACAGCATAGGTGTTTTTTTTACACTCATCTGAAAAAAGAACACAGTGCTCTGGTTTTAACATTTAACATCTATCCTAAATACAGTACTTTGCTTGATTATGTTCTCTTTGGCTTGCAAGGAAGTTTAAACACAGGCCCTTCTAACTCCACACTGAAAATCTTACTAACGGAGGTAACAAAATTTGTGCACATAACTAACTAACTGGATAAGATATTTCACAAACTTCAAAACCTGTTGCTGAAACCAGATTTTCGTCACTTCCACGAAATGCAGAATATGTGCATTAAATTACTTCAGCTGGGATAATACTTTCTGGAATGTTCTGAAGCATCTTTTCTCAAATGTTTTTAGTAAATGTGATACACATCAAGATTGCAGAAAGGCAACTTAATTATCAAGGACCCTCCAATCAGGTATAACATAAGTTTTCTGAAGAAGGGCCTAGGCCTGAAACGTCAGCTTTCCTGCTCCCGTGATTTTGCTTGGCCTGCTGTGTGCATCCAGCTCCACACCTTGTTATATCAGAAGTATCTTCATTTCATTCTCTGATAACTAGATACATCATTTGCAGCTTTTACTTAGTGCACGCTTCAACATTTTTCTGCATATAACATTTTTAATGTTTTATCCAACTCTAGATTGCAATGATTTGATCACACATCTATTTACTGACATGGCAGCCTATTCATTAGATTACCTAGATTCCCTACAGTGTGGGAACAGGCCCTTGGGCCCAACAAGTCCACACTGCCCTTGAAACATCCCACCCAGGCCTATCCCCCTATAACCCACACACCCCTGAACACTACAGGCAATTTTAGCATGGCCAATCCACCAGCCTGCACATCTTTGAACTGTGGGAGGGACCCCTATGTGCAAAACAAAGGGCAGCAACTGGTTTCTTTTCATACTTCCAGTTCAAGAAAACTTGAAAGAGTTTCTTGTCTTTTCTCTGATATCGTCTTTATTGTATAGTTTATCAGATTAAGGTTAATTCCACTTGTGCCTTTTATTGTTTATTTTCCATGAATGATAAATGATGGATCTTTATTGTACTTTTGTGCATATAGCAGCAATCTGTTACTTGGGATTTATTATTATTCCTTTAACAAAGCACTATTTTTCCAAATCTAATGTGATTTTTCTTTTGCATTGATAAAGGAAAAGCGTAAGAGTTGTGCATCATTTTCTAACATAATGATCCAATTTGAATCACAGCATTGTGTATTCATCAGCAGAGAATAGAGGAGTCAAAACACTTCTGATGCTGCTCCTTAAAGCAAAAGTTTTGCATGCTTGGGCAATCTCGAGTACATGCACAAAGGGCTATATTTTAGTTGCAGTGAAAAATGTTAATATCACAAGCATTTTTCATTGGAATGGAATTTGAAGTATATTACATATACTGTAGAGGTAAAATGTCTGATTAATTTGGTTTGATTTGATTTATTTGTTGTCACCTGTATTGTGTTACAAGATACAGTGAAAAGTGTTGTACTCTCCGGTGCCATCTTAAATCACAAAGAAATAAATCGGAACATGGAATATAAAGGAATATAAGTCCTTCTAATAAAGTGCTCTGTTGTGAGCCATAGACCCAGTGGCCAAGCATGAGCCCCCTTCACAGCAACACTGCTAGAACATAAATCACCACTCTTCAGGACAATCTCACCTCCTGTAACGTTCTCACCACTATGAGCCCTCACTGAACCTCGCCAATGCAGATGCCAATGAGTATTGCACCAAACCAAACACAACTCCACCATAAGCCCGCTTGGGGCTGACCTGACCATGCCACCAGGTCTCATGCTGGGCCTAAACTCACTTCTGCCGATGCCTCTATAAATCTGTGCTGGACGCAGACACTGCACGGAATCCAAACTCGCCTCTGACACAATAGCCATCAGTCAGTGCTAGGACTGCCTCAATGATGCAGAAGCCACTGAGAACCCAAGCTCACCTCCAAGGCTGCTGCCACGAGTCCACGCTGCTGGGCCTACACGAGTCCGCCCTGCTGGGCCTACACGAGTCCGCCCTGCTGGGCCTACTCGGGTCCGCCCTGCTGGGCCTATTCAAGTCTTCATTGCTGAGCCTACTCGAGTCTGCGCTGCTAGGCCTACATGGGTCCGCATTGCTGGGCCTACTTGAGTCCGCGCTGCTGGGCATACCTGCTGCTGCCAAAGCTGTCACTCTGGCCAAGCTCTTAACCATTAATATTCATTATCTTTGATAAATCTTAATATGAAATAATAACTTTAATTGCCAAGCCACAGTTCTCAAGAAACTTATATTTTTCAGTACTTTTTAAGTATTTAAAAGATCCCTGTTTGATAAATTGAAATTAGATTAAAGGCATAAATAATTAAATACACATTTTGTTAAATCAATTTCTTACTCAGATTTCTTATTCAAACAACTTTTTTCCAACTTTAAATCCCCAGATGATTGCTGGTCTATTAATCTATAGACCCAGTTAACGTTTTGGGAACTGAGTTCGAACCTCGCTATGGCAGACGGTGAAGTTTGAATTCAATAAAAATATTGAATAAGAATCTAATGATGATCGTGAAATCATTGCCAGTTGTCAGGATAAGTCATCTGGTTCACAAGTGTTCTTTAGGGAAGGAAACTGCTGTCATTACCTTGTCTGGCCTAGAACATAGAACATTACAGCACAGTACAGGTCCATCGGCCCTCGATGTTGCGCCAGCCAGTGAAACCAATCTGAAGCCCATCTAAAATACACTATTCCATTATCATCCATACGTTTATCAAATGACCTTTTAAATGTCCTTAAAGTTGGCGAGCCCACTACTGTTGCTGGCACAACATTCTATGCCCTTACCACTCTCTGAATAAAGAAGCTACCTCTGATTTCTGTCCTATATCTATCACCCCTCAATTTAAAGCTATGACGCCTTGTGCTAGCCACCACCTTCCGAGGAAAAAGGCTCTCACTGTCCACCCTATCTAATCCTCTGATCATCTTGTATGTCTCTATTAAGTTACCTCTTAACCTTCTCTCTAATAAAATCAGCCTCAAGTCCCTCAGCTTTTCCTCATAGGACCTTCCCTCCATACCAGGCAACATCCTGGTAAATCTCCTCTGCACCCTTGGCTCTCAAATGCCTTCTGGGCAGTTAGGGATGGACAATAAATATTGACCTAGCCAGCGATGCCCATATCCCATGAAGAAACGTTAAAAGAACTCACCAACTGAAGTAGAAATTCAAAAATATGATTTCTTCATTTCCTTTATTGCAGTCATGAAGTATTAATGATGGAATGATTAATAAGTGCGCAAGTGATGTATAAATGGGTGAAACTGAGACAAACTAAAGCTCGCAGAGGGTCACTGGACCCAAAACGTTATCTCTGTTTTCTCCTTCACAGATGCTGCCAGATCTGCTGAGCTTTTCCAGCAGCTTTGTTTTTGTTAAAGCTTGCAGAATTCATTTCATCCCCCACCATTAGAGAGAGGACATTCTAAGTAACTTTGAAGTAAATGGCTATTTTTACAATTATAGATATTGAATGTGCAAAAAATTCAAAATTCAGCCCTTTTCCGCTGATACCATCAAGATCATTAGATAGATAGGCATTTTCATAGAGATTAACTGTTGGCACACAGTAGGGAAGGAGACATGTTGATTTTCACAGTTGGGTTCATTAACATGCAAGAGGTGGGCTGTCAACATTAATCATATTGCTTGTAGACAGCACACCAATTGACAGTTTGGGAACTTCAGCAGATCTGAAACTGCATGAAGCCATTCTGCAGCACTTAAAATCTAAAGGCTTTCTTCTAAGGTGGTAAGTGAACAGAAATTACTGTGCCACCAGTTGAAAGCCTTTAGCCATGCCATTCTAATTTTTTTACACTATGGAGGTGTAAAGGCCAGAAAGGTTTTGTTTCTTCCTGTTAGGTGATGTTTTTCCCTGGAAAATTAATTAGGTGAAGAGCAAGACAGCTTAGCAGGTCATTAAAGTTTTCCAAATCATTTTAGCATTGAAATGGCTTCATGCGAAAATTTATTAAGTAGTGCCAACAGCATTGTCAATTGCCCAGAATTACCCTGGCATCTCCAGAAATCAAAAATGAATCTCCCAAACATTGCTTGGGAGATCAACCAAGAAGAAAAACCAGAGGATATAAAAGAAAGTTTATTTCGCTCTTCAAACATTATTACTTTTTGTTATAATGCAAGAGGTGCACAGAAGGCTGTACGCCTGAGTAGGGGAGTTAGTAACTGGACGTCACTTAAAAGATTGCAACAAGACAGTGTTGGCAACATCAAGCACAATGAACTGTTGCCATTTTGCCCATTATTGGTGAAGAATATGTGGGGGCAAGTATGGGGAAGTAGTGAGTGACAAATAAGATACTGATTGGATTCTAACATCAAGCTCTCACTGGGGATTAGAAAGGACTTTATTTTATCCAAAGGTTGACAGGAACAGAGAAAGAATGACCCCAAAATATTTCTCATATTACTGTACCTTTCTCATTTCCAGCTACACTATAAACTTGCCATGTCTTTTTTCTTTTGCTAACCTTATCCTTCAGCTCTGAGAAAGTATTGCTCTTTGAGACTTAAAAGATGTTTAAAACATTTAGCTTATTTCATTGACACAGTTATCATATTCAGGTGATTGTTTGCTTTGAATAAGACTTCTGTGTGTGTCGGGAATAAACCACCTCTGCTGTAATATTAAACATGGGCTGAAGTCATGTTGTTTGGTGTCCCTCTTTCCCTTTTAATCCATCTATGTTAAAACTTGACAAAATAACAACTGAAGAAAAATTGATGCAGAAAAAATAATGCTCTACCATAAAGTCATCAGAATAATTTCAACCCAGTGGGAATAAACTTGTGTAGTGTAGACTTCGAGAGAAATATATTGTTGAAAGATTTATTACCACCAACTGTTGCAAGCAACAAGCTGAACAATGGCCATTGTAATCGTCCCAGGGCTAAAGCTGACATCGGATGGAATCCCATGAGCATTGGAGCATAATTTTGTTTAATTACCAAGAATTATCTATGCATCTCATATCCTATTTAAAAGACTCAAACAGCATGCATAATGTTTCAGTTAACTCGTTCTTCACCTGCTCTCAACTTCCTTTACACAAACGCATACTTGACGTGGTATTACAAATTTTCATCATCATCCTAATATTTTGCTTTTCCCATTGTGTACACTTTCAATTGGATTCCATATTCCTATTCATACTGCAAGTCTAGTACAAATACAATCTCTTCTAATTTCTCCACTGGGGATTACCTTAATATGGTTTAGCACTCACAATAAATTGTCAATTATGAACTCTTAAAAAGCAATTTTACAAAGTAATGTTCATCACCAGTGTATTTGATTAATTCACATGTGGAGTTCAGCAGAATCTTCAAGTATTTCTGACCATTAATGAATGCAAAATCATTAAAGCCACCTTGAGTATTTTTCCAAATTATTTCACTCTTTATGGTTCATGTAGTGTTTTCTATCCAAAACTGCATATCTAAGGCTTTACATCTTAAACTTATACATGCATTGATAGAAGGAAAACTGGACAAAGCTGTTAAGTAGATAAGAAGATCAAAAGATGTGCCTGAGTTTGTTCTTTTTGATGCAAACATCATGTTGACATTGTGCTGCCTCCTCATTTAAAAGATTGTAGCGTGCAGCTTAGAATTAAATTTGCTGCTGAATGGTAGCACAGCTAAGCAGGGTACCCAAGTACATTGCAAAACCAGCACCACTTAAAATCAGAGATAGGGTTCCCCTTGTCCTTACCTTAACTCACCAACATCCACATCCAGAAGATTGTCAGACACCATTTGTGCCGCCTCCAGCTGGATGCCACCACTAGACAAAAATTCCTGTCTCCTCCCTCGTTCAACTTCCGCAGGGACTGTTCCCTCTGGGGTACCCTGGCTCACACTTCCTTCACTCCCAACACGCCCCCACAGCCTTACGACGTCTTCCACTGTAACCGGCGAAGGTGCAACACCTGCCCATTTACCTCCTCCCTCCCCTAGTATCCAAGGGCCCAAACACACCTTCCAGGCAAAGCAGCACTCCACCTGCACTTCCCACAATCTAATCTACTGCATTCACTGCTCACAAGGGGAAACAAAGCATAGACTGAGTGACCGCTTTGCAGAGCATCTATGTTCTACCTGCAAAAAGACACTCTGATTTTCCAGTTGTCTGCCACTTTAATGCACCGCCCAGTTCCCTGGCCAACATCTCTGTTGCTGGCTTGCTGCATTGCTCCAGCAAAGCTCAATAAGCTTGGAGAACAACATCTTATTTTCCACTTGAGGTCCCTGCAGCCATCCATATTCAATATTGAGTTCAATAATTTTAGGGCTAAACTCTCCCGTGCTCTAGCCCCTACCCCACACACAAGCCTTGTCATCACACAGCCTGCCATTACACACAACCTATTGTTAGTCACCAGCAGTCCCCATTAACAGCTATTCATCCTCCCAGCCTGATCGTTAGCAACTCCTTTGTCTGTCCAAGTGCTCTTTGGGTTCTATCTACTGTTTACTCCCTACCACACCCCCCACCCTATTTTCTGCATATAAACCAGCTCTGAGGAAGAATCACTGGACCTGAACGTTATCTCGGATCTTTTTTCTTCACAGATGCTACCAGACCTGCTGAGCTTTTTTTGGAAGTTATCTCTGAATAAATTAAATGTGGTTTCCTCAATATGTGCCAATTGTTATAACAGTTGGCCAACTTAGCAAAGGAAACCTGTGTGTAAATGTAGACAGGGGGTTTGTGACTGCACAGAATGGAGATAATGAGGAGTGAGTGCTGACTCAGGCACTCACACAGTGGGAAGCTGCTGCTTTTTTTCAAACATTGTTTTCGATATCTGATAGCTGTGAATGTTTAAAACCACCACTTATCTAAGCAGATAGATGATTGATTGTCAAAACTCACCAAGACCTGAACCACCAAAAGTCGGGTAGTAGCAGTACTGGCAATTACTAAGTATAACACTAAATTTATATCTCAACGTATCAACTATTGAATACAGAATTAACGCCAATTGAGTGAAAGTAGAAAGTGCTGGAGAGACCCCACAGGTCAGACAGTGTCTCTTAGAGTTAACATTTAAAGCCGAATATGAAGACTCAAATCATTAACTCTATTTGTCCCTCCGCAAGCACTGTCATACCTGATGAGTTTCTCCAGCACTTTTTGTTTTTAATTCAGATCTCCACCATTCACAATATTTTGCTTTCATGACACCACTTGACTGATATTTCTAAACTTGAAACCTAAATAGTTGAATAAAATTTAATAAAAGGTCGAAGGGCAGCTGATATGTTGCACATGCAGCTTCTAGACAGAAAAATGACCCACCGTTTACTTCTCCCAAGACTTCTCTTCGCAGATATATCAATCTGTAGAGATCATCCATGGAGTCACTACATTCCTCTGGAAACTATCGCCTCTTAGTTCAATCTAAGAGGCAAAAAACTTCCATTCTTTGCTGTGGGTTAATTTTTTTTGATACTTCCAAGCTAATTTGCTGTCCGATCTCTTTTGGCACAAGATTCTGCAAGGCTATTGTGGATTTTCCCACTGGACACAGATAGAACACATCTTTTAGAGCACAACTCCTCACAAAATTCAAACTTAGCTTCAGCATTAGCCACATTCCATACAGTGACTGAGAAAGGTGACATTTTCTCTGCTTAAGCTGAAGACCCAACTATTCTTTACTTTGGCTATCCTCTGTCAACAAGCATCAAACTCCACATTTTAAAATTCAATGTGCTGCTACAGTGTCAGAAAACACTCAGATGAATTTAATAAGAGGGTTAACCCAACTTCTGACCATCACCGTGACAATGTGTTACACTCTTGGATGTCTGTGTACAGAGATCTTTAAGTATCCATGATTTAAGATTTCTGCTTTGATCTAGAAAAAGAAATGGTTTTCAAAACCATTCAGGGTTTATTGAGTGCATTTAACTATTTTTTCTTTCAAAAAACAAAAATACCTCTCTGTATCTCCCTTTCTGTACTTCTCAAGCTGATACCGTGTCCACAAAAGCCCACAAATATGATTTACATTTCTCAGCCTGTTTTTCTACCATTACCCTTCAAGACAATATGGTCCAACCTTTTGGTCTACTGCACCCATTCATTCAATTGTAATTAACACAGGCTGCTTTACATTGCATTCGGATTTTTTTTTCAGTTTAAAATTATTGTTTTCCCCATTTCCCAGATTTAAATTTTAATTCCCAAAACCAAAAGTTGCATTCTAAAAGATATATTATAACCTATGTATCCTTTACAAAGTAGAAAAGATGGCACGGATGGATACTAGCAGTTAGGAATGATTGGAATTATTTGTAAGCCCTGAACAGTGGTTATATCATTGGACTGTGTATTTAACAAAAAAACTGCAGCTTATAACAAAGGCAATGTAATATTTTTAGGAGACAGTAAACTTCATATAGTCCAGACTACTGAAATTGACAAAGCTAGTGTGCAAGTAATATTTGTTGAATGGTTTTGTAACAGCTTCATACAGCAATATGTAGTGGAATAAATTACAGAGAAAGCTATTTTCAACCTAATATTTCATAATGAGGCAGGGTTAATGAGTTTTTCCTTCCAGTTTTTTTTCAGTTTCAAACAACATTCATGCTGGTTTTAAAACATTAATTCTAATTCTCTTTCTACGAATGCTGATAAGCATGTTGAGTTTCTACAGCATTCTCTTTCTATCAGATTTCCAGTATCCACAGTAGTTTGCTTTAGTCATCTCACAGGAATAGACCCAGTAGAAAATAGTGATCATAATATACTTACATTCCACATTGAAAAATATGATGCTGTCTAATCACAAAGAAACATCTTAGGTTTAAACAAAGCCAATAGTGGATTTGAAGGGAGAGTTGGTCAGTTCACTTAGGACTGAGGTGACAAGCAAATTCTTCACTGAAAGAGTTGTGTATTTTTTAAATTATCTAGGAAGACTTAGTCATTGAATACATTTAAAACTAAGGTAGATAGCTTTTATCTCTCAGTGCATCAAGAAGATGGGGAGCAACAAACTGGTGTTGAACAATCACATCAAAAAGCAGAGCAGGTAGATAAGGCAGTCTTCTTCTGATTCAATTTCTTATGTTCTTATAGAACGCCAAGGCAGAACCTGCTCCTATTTTGAAATTGACCTCTTCACCAATTGACAAGAACAGTCGCAATGCAGCTGAATTTGGAGAAGCCTGAGGCTTCCACCGCGGAGTCTCCAATGACGTATGTGCCTCAACTACCTGCTGCTGCTCAGTTGTGAGGTTTGAGACATTATGAGAAGGATATTTCTTTGGGAAATATCAACATCTGGACTAAGAAGAGGTCGCAAAGTCTGAACGTGCCAGTAGCAGGTTGGACACTTTCAAAATGCATTTTCCTAATTAGCCATCTTGTGCTCTCTGTCCAATTAAGGTCAGAGGGTGGCTCCTGATGATGTTAGTCTAATCAGACAGAATATAGCTCTGGAATCTTAAGAACCCAACAGGGACACTTGGATGCTGCTACCATAGGCCAGCAATAAACAGGATACCTCAGCATGGGGGAGACAAGCATATGATTAAAATTAAATCTCAGAGGGGCCAAGCAGGCTCACCCTACAAAATGGACAGGAAATCCTTCACGGTGGCTGGGAAGGTATCTTGGAGGCTGCCTTTCCTGTTGTCTGCTGCCTTTTTAATGGATGCTGGGCATGACCCAAACAGCAGAGGGTTTCCATCCAGCTCACATTGAAATTAGTTTTGTTAGGGCTCCTTGAATCAAATCCAGCCTTGGAGTTAAGGTCGTGATCAAATCAACTGTAACCTTATTTACTAGTGGAACTGGCATAATAGCCTACTCCTGCTCCAAATGTTTGAGTCTTGTATTGCCATTTAATAAGTACACGCAGCTGGCACTTGAAGGCAGCTTGCGTGCCATTCATTATGACAGAAATAAACTACAAATTAATACTTAAGTTAAACTTAATGCTAAATGCACACCTGGCCAAATTTTAGGACAAAAGAAGCCTAAAATTCCTTCACTCTTCAAATTATTTTCACATTGAGTCACTGAATTTATTCATAGGGACACATCATTCAAAATCTGTTAATGTCAAACAATTTGATGAGTGGTAAGAACATTTGCATAACATTATGACTGTGCAAAAGTTAGATATCAAGCAACAGAAGGGGATATTGAGAAGTGTGTGATTTACAGAAACTCTTAAAGGAAAAGAAGGAAGTGAAGATGTGAAGGGTTTTGAGGATGGAATTTTAGAACATTGACATAAATAACGATAGCGATGTCTTGCAGTGTGAGACAAAGGTAGAAAGGGATATACAAGACGCCTAATGAAAAATCCAGGGAGCTGAAGGCTTGGGGAAGGGCCAAGAATGGAAAAACCCAGGGGGCTGAAGGCTTAGGGAAGGGCCAAGAGAAATTGAACGAACTTAAGAATGATGGTTAAAGTATTGTATTGAAGATTTTAAACATACGGAAGCCAATCAAGCTCAAAGACAAGAGTAATAGATGAGTAGGACTGAGATCAGAAAGCAAGAGATTTTAGAACCAGTTAATACGGTGTGGAGCTGGAGGAATACAGCACATCAGATAGCATCAGAGGAGCAGGAAAGTTGACATTTCACTTTTACACTCTTCATCAGGACCCAGCTGAGTTTTTTGGCCTTTTTAGGATACGCCTACTAAAGTTAAAACATGAATGTGTCAGAAAGGGCATGGATCTCCAGGATCTCTGGTTTGATTGTCGCACTGATGAGGGTGCAAAGCCACAAAGCAACAAGCAGTTGTCTCTATCAGTGTAATGAGCTCACTGTATAAGACTTTACCATAATCCATTTACCAGGCCTTCTGCTGTTTCATTGCAATTATAACCACATAAATATCCCATAAACATTTCTTCAAATATGAGTCAATTAATGACTCATTGTGGAAACAATCCATCACAAAAGCAATTACATTTCATGAGTCATATAAATAACAAAGCTCAGAAACTTTAAAAAATACACAACACAAAGCAACTGAAGAATATAACTTTTATCATTTAATTTTTAAAAAAATTTCTCATAATTGAAGAAAATGACACATCATAATTTACTTTTTACTGTTATCTGATGCCCTATTAAATTGCTTAGTAACTACATCTACTTTTCTTTAAGTTCTCACACTGTTTATTATTCATTTCTTTTATTATTCATTCAGAGGCCATGGGCATCTCATTGAGAAGGTTATGGGCATCTGTCTATATGGTGTAGATACACCTACTGAGCAGTTTCAGGGTTTTGACCCAGCAATAGTGAAGGAACAGTGATATAGTTCTGGGTGGGCAGCTGGCTTAGAGGGAACTTTACAATGGGTGGTTTTC
This sequence comes from Stegostoma tigrinum, assembly GCF_030684315.1. Classification (NCBI taxonomy): domain Eukaryota; kingdom Metazoa; phylum Chordata; class Chondrichthyes; order Orectolobiformes; family Stegostomatidae; genus Stegostoma; species Stegostoma tigrinum. The sequence goes on from NC_081356.1 coordinate 85,856,815, forward strand.
CCATGTAGCTGTTGTCCTTGTCTTTCTAGGCTCTGAGTTTGAAAGATATTCTCGAAGGAATTTCAGTGAGTTGTTGCAATGAATCTTGTAGATTTTACACACTGCTTCCATTGTGCAACAGCAGTGGAAAGAGTGAATATTGGAGGTGTTAGGTGCTAAGGCAACAGATGAATGGACTCTGCACAACAATCACCAGACAGGAATACTCCCACTCAGTAGGGGAGCATGTAATGGTCGAGGACTTTCAGCCCCTGATCTTCAGACAAACGTCCTCTATGGCGGCCTTCAAGATACACAACACAGAATCATGAGTGAAAACTGATAGCTAAGTGTGTACCCATGAAGACGGCCTCAACCGTAATCTTGGGTTCATGTCGCGTTACATGTAACCCCAACCTGCTAGTCTGTAAAATCTTCCTTACTGCCCTGCTTGATACGATCGTCTTAGTAACTTGTTATGATCACTCTCCCTCAATTTGTTTATACAGTTTTAGATTATCTGTTACTTAGGTTAGACCCTGGTCATGTGACTCTTCTACCTATTATGTTATTTCAGCTATTTGGCTTATCTCTAGCAGCATCTTATTTTAGTTCTTTTATAATTATCTCTCTGCCTCAATTAATTAGATTATAGGTTATCCCTTCACTTACTATTCAGCTGTTGACACTTTACTCACATGGTTTGACACTCTTGATCACCTGGAGAGGCTTATTATTCAGCCTATCGACACACTACTAACACCATTTGTATGATCTTTTGATCTTTCGGTTACAAAGTCTGTGCCTGGGCGCTGTCTTCATTTCATCTGACGAAGAGGCAGCGCTTTGAAGGCTTGTGATTTCAAATAAACCTGTTGGACTATAATGACATCATGTGACTTTTGGCTTTGTCCACTTAATCCACCTAATCCACACTGGCACCTCAACATCAGAGAAACATAGAAGAGAGGAGCAGGAGAATGTCATTTGAATCTTTGAGCCTGCTTGGCCTACATTATGATCGCAGCTAATCATCAAACTCAAAATTCTAATCCCATCCTCCCTTATTCTCTTTAGCTACAAGAGCTATATTGACCTCCTTGAAAATGCGCAATGTTTTGGCCTCAACCACTGTCTGTGGTAATGAATTCCAAAGTCTCGGCATTCTCTGGGTAAAGAAATTTCTCCTCATCTCAATCCTAAAAGATTTACCCTTTATCCTCAACCTATGGCCCCTGGTACTGGATTCCCGCACTATTGAAACATCCTTCCTGCATCTAACTTGTCCAGCCCTGTTAGAATTTTGTGGGTTTCTATGACATTGCCTTCATTCTTCTAAACTCCAGTGAATACAATCCTAACCAGGGCAATCTTTCCTCATATATCAGTCTTGCCATCCCCCAAATCAGTTTGGTAAACCTTCACTGCATTCCCTCTTTCGCCAAAACACACTTCCTCAGATAAGGAGATGAAGACTGACAACAATATTCCAGGCATGGCTTCACCAATGCCCTGTATAATTGTAGCAGGATATCCTTGTCCCTGTATTCAACATATTTCATCATGAAGACCAACATATAGTTTACCTTCTTTACTGCCTGCTGCACATATGTTCAATCTCAGTGACTAGGGCACAAAATGAGGTGTCCTGGGAAGAGTTTACCTCCCCTGTGATCCAACTTCATTAAAACTGAAAATGAGCAGGTCCAAAGCAGATTGGGTTTGTGTTAGAATGTTTAAAATATTTGCAAAGCACCAGATCCAAAACCCAGCAATATTTTGGACATTAAAAGTAATCTAATTGCAACTCCTACATGAGCTCCCCTGGTTTCTTCAAAGGTAGATAAAGAAGCATGTGGTGAGCTGAATCCAAATATAGGCCATATATTCGTGTGCCAAAAGAGAAATCAAAAATCTGTTTTTTGTGGTCAACTTATGAATTTATAAACAAAAAGGGCAGCCAAATCAATCCTCTTTATTTGATTGTGAGCTGATTGTCAGGAGCACAATGTAGGAGGCCATGACCGTTGCACAGAGAGCAAGAACCTCTCTAAGAAACAAAATCCAAATACTCATGAGCAAAGTAAATGATTTTTGGTATTGGAGGATTCCTGGGGATGGATTCACAGGCAAAGTGGGGCAAAGGATCAAATGCAAGGGCAGTCGAGAGTCACCAGCCCTTGCTCAATGTCCATGCTGCGATAACTTAATAAGCATCTCAACTGGCAGAAGAGCAAAATGTTGACTATTGACCTAGGCAACCCAAACTTAATTCCAATAAGGCAGCAGCAATCTGGTACACCATAACTTTCCCGACGTAAGTGACCTTTCCAGCATCTACATTGCCAGTTCTGGGAGCACAAGATTCTACCCTCAGAATCAATTTCTATCTACTTCACTCAATGTACTCTTGTTGAAAGCTACACACCCTGTATGTTTGTGGATGAATTTGTTTATGACCAGCTTTTTTTCTGGAAAACAAGTAATTCCAAGCCAGACATCATGATTCTTGACATTGCCCATGCCTGTCCAGTAACAGCATCTCCAAATTATAGAAACATCGAAGAGGGTAGCAGAAGAACTGATTAAGCTATAAAAATATAAAACATAGTTACTAAGTTAGCCTGCAGCAGTGTTCTCAGAGCAGTAAGCCTGTGCTATTTTCTGGGTCTGTAGATTGTTAAGGTGTAAAGATGGCCTTTAGTAGAGTGATGTGCTCTTCCTGTTGGATGTGGGCAATTAGGGAGAGTTTCCATGTTACTGATGATTATGTCTGCATGAAGTGTGTTTGGCCACAAATCCTATCAGAAAACATGGACCAGTTTGAGCGGCAGTTAGAGACGGTGAGGAATTTACAGGAGCTAAGGGTGTGATGGATGTCAGTTGTAGGAAGGGAGATAAACTGAAGATACACTCAGATAGATGGGTGACCTCCACAAAAGGTAGTGGAGGGAGGCAAGTGGTGCAGGACTTTCCTGTGGCTATCCCCATCTCAAACAAGTATGCTGCTTTGGAAAATTTAGGGGGTGATGGACTCACAGGGGACATGGAACTGACAGTCAGGTTTCTGTTACCAAGACTGGCTGTAAAGTAACGAGGCTTACCGCAGGTTCCAAGTGGTGGATTGTGATAGGTGACTATCTAGTCTGAGGCACAGACAGACGTCTCTGTGGCTGATAGCAGACACCAGAATCTAGGACACCTCAGAGAGGGTGCGGAATATTTTCAAAGGCAAGATTGACGAGCAGGAGATTGTTGTATACATTGGAACTAACAACATAGAAAGAGATAAGGATGATATTCTGATGGGAGAATATAGGAAGTTAGGTAGGAATTTAAAAAGGAGGTCCTGGAGGGTATTAATACCCGAATTACTCCTGGTTCCACGAGGTGGTTGGGATATGAATAGGAGGATGGAGCAGATGAATGTGTGGCTGAAGGTTTGGTGCAGGGGAGAAGGATTCACATTTTTGGATCATTGGAATTTCTTCAGGGGTAGAAGTGACCGAGGCAAGAAGGACAGATTGTGCTTGAATTGTAAGGGGACTAATATATTGGCAAGGAGAAGTACTAGAACTGCTCAGGAGAATTTAAACTTATAAGGAAGGGGTGGAGAGGGTGGGATTCAGTGAGATAGTGAGGAAAGGGAGTACACTAAAACTGATACAGTTGGGAAAAGAAGTTAGTCAAACAGTCAGGGCAGGCAGGAACAAAGCAGAGAATGAGATAGGACTGATAAATTAAACTGAATTTATTTCAATTCAAGAGGCCCAACAGGTAAGGCAGAGCACCTCAGAGCATGGTTGGTACATGGGACTGGAATATCAAAGCAATTACAGAGACGTGGCTTGGGGATGGACAGGACCAGCAGCTTAATATTGCAGGGGAAATGGTGTAGAACATAGAATAGTACAGGACAGTACAGCCCCTTTGGCCTACGATGTTGTGGTGAACTTCTACCCTAATCATAAGGTCTATCTGACTTCCACCCCTACTTTATACTATCATCCATGTGCCTATCTAGGGGCATTTAACCGGCTATTAATGAGGTTGACTCCACTACCCGCTCCAGCAATGCATTCCACGTCCCTACCACTCTCTGAGTAAAGAGCCTACCTCTGACGTCTCCCCTATATCTACCTCCACTCACTTTAAAACTATGTCCCCTTGTAATAACCACATCCAACCTGGGAAAAAGTCTCTGGCTGTCTAGCCTATCTATACTTCTCATCATTTTGTACACCTCTATCAAGTCACCACTCATCCTTCGTCGTTCTAAAGAGAAAAGCTCTTGCTTTCTTAACCTTTCCTTGTAAGACCTTCCCTCAATTACAGGCAACATCCTGGTAAATCTGCTCTGCACCTTTTTCCAATGCTTCCACATCTTTCCACAACTGGCCACAATACTCCAGATGTAGCCGACCCAGGCTTTTGTATTGCCAGAGCATAACTTCACGGCCCTTGAACTCAATCCTTCTATTAGTGAAAGCTAACACACCATATGCCTTCTTAACAACTCTATCTAGCTGGGTGGCAGCTTTCAGGGAACTGTGGACATGAATCTCTAGATTCTTCTGCTCCTCCACACTGCCAAGAATCTTTCCTGCCATCTGCTTTCAAGTTTGTCCTTGCAAAATGAATCACCTCACAGCTTTCAGGGTGAAACTCCATCTGCCACTTCTCAACCCAGCTCTGCATCCTGTCAATGTCCCTTTGTAACCCAGAACAGCCCTCTGCCCTGTCCACAATTCAACTCATCTTCATATCGACCGCGAACTTGCTAATCTACCCTTCCACTCCTTCATCCAAATCAGTGAGAGAAATCACAAACTGAAGAAGACCTAGAACAGATCCTTGTTGTACACCACTCGTAACTGAGCACCATGTTAAATATTTTCCGTCTACTACCACCCTTTGTCTTCTAAGGGTCAGCCAATTCTGAATCCAATCTGCCACATATCCCCCATTCCATGACTCCTTACCTTCTGCATGAGCCTACCATGGGGAACCTTATCAAACGCCTTACTTAAATCCATTTATACCACATTCACTGCCCTACCTTCATCCGCATGTTTGGCCATCTCTTCAAAGAATTCAATAAGGTTTAAGAGGCATGATCTACCCCTCACAAACCCATGCTGACCATCACGAATCAAACTGTGCCTTTCCAAGTGATCATACATCCTATCTCTCAGAGCCCTTTCCAATAATTTCCCGGAACCGGGGTTATCCCTATTCCCTTTTTTGAACAAGGGAATGACGTTTGCTCTCTCCAATCTTCCGGCACTATACCCGTGGACAGTGAGGATGAAAAGATCATCACCAAAGGCCCTGCTATCTCTTCCCTCACTTCCCATAGAATCCTTGGATAAATCCCATCAGGCCCAGGGGACTTATCTATCTTCAAGTTCCTCAAAATTCCTCTTACATCTTCCTTACTAACATTGACCTACTCTAGCCTGTCAGCTCATTTCACACCGTCCTCCTCCACAATGAGGCCCCTCTCAGTTATGAATACCGAAGAAATGCATTCAATAAGGACCTCTCCTACCTCTTTGGGCTCTGTGCACAAATTCCCTTTACAATCCTTGATTGGCCCTACCCTTTCTCTGACCATTCTCTTATTCCTCACGTATGTGTAAAAAGCCTTGGAGTTTTCCTTGATTCTATCTGCCAAGGTTTTCTCAAGCCCTCCTGAGCCCTTTCTTCAGCTCCTTCCTGGAAAACTTGTATCCCTCTGGAGACTTTTCTGTTCCTTGTTTCCTGAGCTTTATATAAGCCTCTTTCTTCCTCTTAACCAGTCATTGACCTCTCTTGAGAACCAAGGCTTCCTCACTCGACCGCATCTTCCCTGCCTGCTCAGGACAAACATATTGAGCATATGCAGTATGCATTCCTTAAATAATTCCATATTTCAATAGTGCACTTCCCTGACAGCATCTGTACCCATTTTACATTAACAAGTTCTTGACTAAGAGAATTGCAATTATCTTTCCCCTAATTATAACCCTTACCCGGCTACATATACCTGTCCCTTTCCATGACTCTGGGTGTGAGTTTGCTCGCTGAGCTGGAAGGTTAGTTTTTCAGACATTTCATCACCATTCTAGGTAACATCATCAGTGAGCCTCCAACGAAGCACTGGTGTTATGTCCTGCTTTCTGTTTATCTGGTTAGGTTTCCTTGGGTTGGTGATGTCATTTCCTGCATTGGTGATGTCATTTCCTGTTCTTTTTCTCAGGGGATGGTAGATAGGGTCCAAATCAATGTGTTTGTTGATGGAGTTCCGGTTGGAATGCCATGCTTCTAGGAATTCTCGTGCGTGTCTCTGTTTGGCTTGTCAAAGTGGTTTGATTGGGACAACACATCCATCCTAGGACAAGCCAAACAGAGACACAGACGAGAATTCCTAGAAGCATGACATTCCAACCGGAACTCCATCAACAAACACATTGATTTGGACCCTATCTACCATCCCCTGAGAAAAAGAACAGGAAATGACATCACCAATGCAGGAAATGACATCACCAACCCAAGGAAACCTAACCAGATAAACAGAAAGCGGGCCATACCACCAGCACTTCATTGGAGGCTCACTGTTGATATTACCTGGAATGGTGACAAAATATCTGGCATTGCTTGGCTGGCGGTGAGAGGGGCTCTGCCAGTGAGATCCTTTATGCATGCCCGGAATCTCTGCACCACCGCACGCTGCCCTTGAGGTGGCTGCGGGGGGGACGAGACTGTCGATCACCTCCTTCTGGAGTGTGCCTATGCGCAGGAGGTCTGGAGGGGGATGCAGTGGTATTTGTCGAGGTTCGTCCCGAGCAGCTCCGTGACGCGGGACTCCGTGCTCTACGGGCTGTTTCCGGGGACGCACACCGAGACCAACATCAACTGCGCCTGGAGGACCATCAATGCGGTGAAAGACGCTCTTTGGTCTGCCCGCAACTTGCTGGTCTGCCAGCTGAAAGAACTGACCCCGACCGAGTGTTGCAGACTGGCGCACTCCAAGGTCCAGGGCTACGTGCTGAGGGACGCGCTAAAGCTTGGGGCAGCCGCCGCCAAGGCGCGGTGGGGAAAGACCACCGTATGAGCCCCCTCGTCCAGAAAAGGGAAAAGAATCCTATCTGGTAACTGGGCCCAGCTGGCGCCTTCCCCAACTGGTCAGGGGGCAAACTGGGACTGTGCGGGGTGACGACTGCCGGGGCGGTTTCTTTGCTTGGTTTCCTTTTTCTCTGTTTTGTTTTTTTTTCCCTTTAGTTGGTGTACGTACCCCCAGGTAACCCGGAGTGGCTTGCATGACTGGGTAGGTGTATAAATGTTTTATTTTTTGTACATTCTATGAATAAAGTATATTTTTTCAAATAAAAAAAAAAGGTGACAAAATATCTGGGAACAAACCTTCCAGCTCACTGAACCAGCTTACATCTGGAACAAAATAAAGACTCACTCTTTTGTGGACCGAGAGGAGGAGAGCGCTGTGTTGGAGGTGGAAGGAAGACGTCGGGTTGGCTGTGCATCCTTGCAACCGGTGGATCTTAATGCTGGCTTCGGCCTAACGCTGTTTCAGGGGAGCAGCCAACCTGCAACGATGGCTGCGGCAAGTGCTCGTGCCCCAGGTCAGGGGGTCCGGAACACCATCTGTGTTTCCATGAAGAAGGTGGATGAAGGTGCACCTGTGGACCGCACCTTCTTCGTGAAGAGGGTCCTGTTGGACTGTTGTGGGTTCACTGCTGCGGACATTTACTGCCTGCAGGATTTCCCCGGAGGAGGTTTTTACGATGTGATCTTCAGGAGTGCCAAGCTTTGCGAGCATTTCCTGGAGGTTTTCAAGGAGAAAGGAGGTGAGGGCCCCCTCTCTGTATTGACCGCTGTCCCGCTGTTTGTGATGCCAGCGCAGAGGAGCCGTATGGTGACTGTACACATGTACAACCCGCATGTGCCAGCAGTTGATGTCCTGACCTTCCTTGGAAGGTACGTGAAGGTGGAAGGGGACCTAACTGACATCATGGACCCCTTTGACGTCTGGACCAGTGAGAGGCAGGTCAAGGTGACGCTGAGGATGTGCGCAGACGGGAACATTGTACACCCACCGTCCAGCTTCGCGATTGGCGGGAGGAAGGGCTACCTGACCTACGCAGGGCAATGTAAAGTCTGCCATGCCTGTGGTAGGTCAGGTCACGTGGCGGCCGACTGCAAAGCCACCATCTGCAGGAACTGCAGGGAGGAGGGACACCTTGCAAAGGATTGCCCACAAGAGAAAAGCTGCAACCTTTGCGTGGAAGTGGGCCACCTCTATAGGGCATGCCCACGGCAGGGTACCACCTACGCCCAGGTCGCCGGCAGGGGCAATGTGGGGCCAGCCCCCCCGGAGGAGAGGAAGGCACCAGGGCCCTGCAAGGACCCCCCTAATGTGCAGGAGGGCCAGGTCGTGCAGGAGGGCCCAGCCCCGCAGGATGGGCCTGAGGCCAGCAAAGCGCCCCTCCAAGCTCTGCTCCCCCTGACAACCTGGAGTCGATGGAGGTGGCAACAGGCGACCCAAGGGAGTGGACGACAGTCCGGAAAGCGAGGAGGAAGGCACGTCGGCGGGCCCAGAAACCGCAACCATCAGGCAGGAAGAGGCAGCTACAGGGGGGCTATAAGAGCTCCTCTGACGAGGGGGATTCGGAGAGGGCCCGCCCGAAGCAAAAGTTAAAGATCTCAAGGGAGAAGGAAAGCAGCACCACGCTTCCAGGTGACAGGAGACGTCCTGAGACTCCCTCCGACACCCAGTCACGTGCCGCTGGGGCCCTGGAGGGCCCCCCGGAACTTCCAGGCGGGAAGGAGGAAACAGCGCGTCCCCAGCCTGATCCAGAGCTGGACTCTCCTGCCTCTGTACCCCCGACGGGGGATGCCACCCGGAAGGCAGCACGGATGGTTTCCTGAGCCCGGACAGCGTCCAGCAGTTAGCCCGGGCAATGGGTATGAAGGGACAGATGGAGGGGCTGGACCTTGAACTTGGGAAGGGTAATGCGGTCACTGCCCACAACGGGGGTACGAGTTGCGAGCATTAATGTGCGCAGCGTCACGTCCACCACAAGATGTGTGTCCACGTTGGCCTACCTGACCACCGTCAAGGCGGACCTCCTGTTTCTGTAGGAGTGCGGGATACCGCACCTCGGCAGGTACGGGAAATGGTTGGGCGCCTGGACCTGTGGGCCTTCGATCTGGTCGGGGGGTAACGACTGTCGCTCCTCGGGCCTGGCTATTCTGCTGCGGGGGCACAACTTCACCATCTCTCAAGTTCAGGAGGTGGTGGGGGTGCGCCTCCTAGTGGCTGACGTCACCTACAGGAACGCTCCCCTGAGGCTGATCAACGTGTACGCCCCAGCAATAAGGAGTGAGCGGTTGGCCGTCCTGCAGTGGCTTCCACCCCTGCTGGCTACGTCCAGGCCGGTTATCCTAGGCGGAGACTTCAACTGCATCATCGATGCAGATGGAAGATCCGGTGAGGGGACAGCGGGTGGGGGGAGTCAACTGGACGTCACGTCCAGATTCCTGATGGGCAGAGTGAAGGATGCCAAGCTGCTCGACATCTTCAGGACCCCTGCAGACGGAGTGCAGCGGAAATACAGCTGGTCATGGCCAGACGGGTCTATTCGATCAAGGATAGACTTCCTGTTTGTGTCACGGACGTTCTCGGTCAGGTCCACCTGCGTCGAGCCGGTGTTCTTCTCTGGCCACTGCCTCCTGCTGGCCGACTGTCACTTACAGGACGACCAGCCGGCCGGCAAGGGCACGTGGAAGCACAACACGACTGTTGACCCCAGAGAACGTTGAGGAGCTTAAGAGGGAGTACGCCGGTTGGAGAACCGTGAAACCCCTCTTTGAGTCTCCGGGCGACTGGTGGGAGACGGTGAAGGAGAACATCAAGAGGGTCTTTGTCCTCAAGGGTGTACAGAAGGCGAGAGAGAGGCGGGGAAAGCGGTCGTGACTCCAGAAAAGGGTGCAGAACCTGCTCCTTCTGCAGTTGATGGGGGGGTCGATGTCACGGAGGACCTCCATGAGGTGAGGGGCCAGCAAGCCTCGCTCTTCGCCACAGAGGCCTCCAGGATAATCTTCCGGTCCAGGGTCCGTTCCGTGGAGCAGGACGAGACGTGCTCACGTTTCTTCTTTCAGAAGGTGCACAAAGAGAGCTCTGTGCTTAGCCGGCTGAAGGAGGACGACGGCTTGGTGACATCATCTCGGCCCGACATTTTGAGGATCAGCAGATCCTTCTATGCCGGACTGTATGACACGAAGCCCACGGACAGCATGGCCTCTGAGTCGTTCCTGTCGTCTATCACGGAGGTCTTAGACGATGGCACGAGGGAGTGGCTGGATCGGCCGATATCCCTGGATGAGCTGAGCAGAGCCCTCAAGTCCTTGGAGAGGAATGGGACTCCCAGGAGCGACGGCTTACCGGTCGAGCTGTATTCCGCTCTGTGGGACCTGGTCGGCCAGGACCTGCAGGAGGTGTACGATTGTGCGCTTCGGGCAGGGGAATTGTGCAAGTCCATGAGGAAGGGCATCATCACCCTCATTTACAAGAGGAAGGGGGAGAGGGAAGAAATTAAGAATTGGCGTCCCATTTCACTATTGAACGTGGACTACAAAATCCTGGCCAAGGTCATGGCCAACCAGGCCAGGTCTGTCCTGGAGTCGGTGATTCACCCCTGACCAAACCTGTGCTGTGCTGGGCAGGAAGATCGCTGAAAGCCTCACGCTTACTAGGGATACGATCGCCTACGTACAGGACAGGCGGGTGGACACCTGCCTCGTCAGCCTGGACCAGGAGGAGGCCTTCGACAGGGTCTCATGCTTACATGAGGGACATCCTCTCCAAATTGGGGTTCAGGGAGGGCATCCTCAATTGGATCCGGCTGCTCTACACCAACATCATTAGTGCAGTCTCGATTAACGGGTGGGAATCGGAGTTTTCCCATCAGATCTGGAGTCAGGCAGGGCTGCCCGCTCTCTCCTGCCTTGTTTGTGTGCTGTGTGGAGCCCTTCGCCACATCCATCAGGAAGGACATGAGCCTGAAGGGCGTGACTATCCCAGGCAGCGGAGGCCTTCAGGTCAAGACCTCCCTGTACATGGACGACGTTGCCGTCTTCTGCACCGATCGTCGGTTGGTGAGTAGGCTGTTGGACATCTGCGGCCAGTTTGATCTGGCCTCGGGTGCCAAAGTCAATAGGGGTAGGAGCGAGGTGATGTTCTTCGGGAACTGGGACGACCGCTCCTTCACCCCCTTCACTGTCAGGACAGACTACCTGAAGGTGCTGGGTGATTAGTTCGGTGGAGCTGGGACGTGCACTAAGACTTGGGAGAAGTGTATCACCAAACTGAAGCAAAAGCTGGGCAGGTGGACGCTCCGGTCCCTCTCCATCGCGGGTAAGAACCTGGTTGTCAGGTGCGAGGGGCTTTCGGTACTGTTGTATGTGGCGCAGGCCTGGCCTATTCCCTGGACCTGCGCCGCTGCAGTCACCCGGGCCATCTTCCACTTCATTTGGGGGTCGAGGATGGACCGGGTCCGCAGGGACACCATGTACAAAGACCTGGGAAATGGGGGAAAGGGCGTACCAAATGCCACCCTCGCGCTGACGGCTACCTTTGTGTGCGGCTGCATCAAGCTGTGCGTAGATCCTCAGTAGGCAAACACCAAGTGTCACTACTTACTGAGGTTCTACCTGTCCCCGGTGTTGCGAAGGATGGGCCTGGCCTCGTTGCCGCGGAACGTTCCAAGTAGTTGGACCGTCCCGTACCACCCGTCCTTCGTGGAGAAATTTTTGAAGGGAAACACCTTTGACCACAAGGCCATCAGGCAGTGGTCAGCACGTAGTATCCTCGAGACCCTTTGGGAAAAGGAGAGGGTGGATCCCATTGTGTGGTTCCCCACGCAGACTGCCAAAGTCGTTTGGCAGAATGACTCATCGCCAGAACTTTCAAACAAGCACAAGGACATTGCTTGGCTGGCGGTGAGAGGGGCTCTGCCAGTGAGATCCTTTATGCATGCCCGGAATCTCTGCACCACCGCACGCTGCCCTCGAGGCGGCTGCAGGGGGTACGAGGCTGTCGATCACCTCCTTCTGGAGTGTGCCTATGCGCAGGAGGTCTGGAGGGGGATGCACTGGTATTTGTCGAGGTGCGTCCCGAGCAGCTCCGTGACGCGGGACTCCATGCTCTACGGGCTGTTTCCTGGGACGCACACCGAGACCAACATCAACTGCGCCTGGAGGACCATCAATGCGGTGAAAGACGCTCTTTGGTCTGCCCGCAACTTGCTGGTCTGCCAGCTGAAAGAACTGACCCCGACCGAATGTTGCAGACTGGCGCACTCCAAGGTCCAGGATGACGTGCTGAGGGACGCACTAAAGCTTGGGGCAGCCGCCGCCAAGGCGCGGTGGGGAAAGACCACGGTATGAAACCCCCGTCCAGAATAGAAAAAAGGGCCCTATCTGGTTACTGGGGCCAGCTGGCGCCTTCCCCAACTGGTCAGGGGGCCAACGGGGACTGTGCGGGGTGACTACTGCCAGGGTGTTTTCTTTGCTTTGTGTTTTTTTTTCTTTTTCTTTCAGTTGGTGTACGTACCCCCGGGTAACCCGGAGCGGCTTGCATGACTGGGTAGGTGTATAAAAATGTTTTATTTTTTGTACATCTTATGAATAAAGTATATTTTTCAAATTAAAAAAAAGTGACGAAACGTCTGAAAACTAACCTTCCAGCTCAGCGAGCAAACTCACATCCAGAACCTCAACCTGAGCTACAAATCTTCTCAAAACTCGCTACCTTTTCATGACTATTGTAAAAGTAACAGCGTTATGATTACTACCGCCAAAATGGTCTCCTACCAACAGGCCTAATACTTGGCCCAGTTCATTGCCAAGTACCAAATCCATAGTGGCCTCTCCTCATGTTGGTCTATCTATGTACTGTGTCAGGAACACAGTGTAAAAAATCCACTCCATCTAAACTATTACAACTAAAATGTTTCCAATCAATGTTTGGAAAGTTGAAGACACCCATGACTACAACCCTGTGACTTCTGCACTTTTTCAGTATCTGCCTCCCAATCTGCTCCTCCACTTCTCCGCAACTATTAGGGGGTCTGTAAAAAAAGAACCCCAACAAAGTGACTGCTCCTTCCTTGTTCCTGGCTTCAACTCAGACTGATTCTATAGAAATAGCATTCTCAAACTGCCTTTCAGTAGCTATTATACTAGCCCTGACTAGTAATGCCAGTCCTAAGGGATAGAAAGGGGACCAAGGGATGATGCATTTTTGATTAAAGATAAAATTACTTCTATACTTAGGGACAATACTCCTGGGAATACATCCAGAGAAGTTATTTCGATGGAACTATGAAATAAAAAAGGGATGATCACCTTATTGGGATTGGACTATAGACCCCATAGTCATCAGCAAGAAATTGAGAAACAAATTTGTAAGGGGGTCTCCGTTATCTGTGAGAATAATAGGTTAGGTATCGTAGGGGATTTTAATTTTCCAAACATAGTCCAGGACTGCTGTAGCGTTAAGGACTTTAAGTGTGCAGAAGCAAATTTTCTGATTCAAAACTTTTTTTATTCATTCACAAGATGAGGTGCATTCCTGGCTAGGCAGCATTAATTACCCCAGAGGGCAGTTAGAGTCAACCACATTGTGGTGGGTCTGGAGTCACATGTGGGCCAGACTGGGTAAGTACGGCAGTTTCCTTCCCTGAAGGGCATTCGTGAGCCAAATGGACTTTTCCCCCAACAATCAGCAATCAACAATGGATTCATGGTCATCATTCGACTCTTAATTCCAGATATTTATTGACTTCAAGTTCCACCATCTGCTATAGCGGGATTTGAACCCAGGTCCCCAGAACATTATCCCAGTCTCTGGATTAACAGTCCAGCAATAATACCACCAAGCTAACACCTCCCCTGCTAGAGAAGGTGCAAAACTTGACCTACTCTTGGGAAATAAGGCAGAGCAGGTGATTGAGGTGTCAGTGTGGAGAGTACTTTGGGGCCAGTGATCATAATTCTATTAGTTTTTAAAAAGTGATGGAAAAGGATAGACCGGATCTAAAGCTTAAAGTTCTAAATTGGAGGAAGGTCAATTTTGATGATATTAGGCAAGAACTTTCAAAACTTGATGAGGGGGATGCTTACAGGTAAAGGGACGGCTGGAAAATGGGAAGCCTTCAAACACAAGATAACAGGAACAGTATGTTAGCGTGAAGGACAAGGGTGGTAGGTGCGGACAATGCTGGATGACTCGAGAAGCTGAGGTTTCAGTCAAGGAAAAGAAGGAAGCATATGTCAGGTATAGACAGCAGGGATTGAGTGAATCCCAAGAAGTGCATATCGGCAGTAGGAATATACTCAAGCGGGAAATCAGGAGGGCAAAAAGGGGACATGAGATAACTTTGGCAAATTGGGTTAAGGCGAATCCAAAGGGATTCGACAAATATGTTAAGGACGAAAGGGTAACTACAGAGAAAATAGAGCCCCTCAAACATCAGCAAGATCGCGTATGTGTGAAACTGCAGGAGGTGTGGGAGATACTAAACAAGTATTTATCATCAGCGTTCACACTGGAGAAGGATATGGAAGATATAGAATATGGGGAAATAAATAGTGACATCTTGAAAAATGCCTATATTACAGAGGAAGAGGTGCTGAAGTCTTAAAACGCATAAGTTTGGATAAATCCCTGGGACCCGATCTTGCATACTCTAGAACTCTGTGGGAGGCAAGGGAAGTGATTTCTGGGCTCCCTGCTGAGATATTTGTATGAACGATAGCCACAGGTGAGATGCTGAAAGACTGGAGGTTGGCTAAAGTTGTGCCACTATTTAAGAAAGGTGGCAAGGACAACCCTGGGAACTATATCAGAGATAATGGGAACTGCAGATGCTGGAGAATACCAAGATAATAAAATGTGAGGCTGGATGAACACAGCAGGCCAAGCAGCATCTCAGGAGCACAAAAGCTGACATTTCGGGCCTAGACCCTTCATCAGAGAGGGGGATGGGGAGAGGGAACTGGAATAAATAAGGAGAGAGGGGGAGGCGGACCGAAGATGGAGAGTAAAGAAGATAGGTGGAGAGAGTGTAGGTGGGGAGGTAGGGAGGGGATAGGTCAGTCCAGGGAAGACGGACAGGTCAAGGAGGTGGGATGAGGTTAGTAGGTAGCTGGGGGTGCGGCTTGGGGTGGGAGGAAGGGATGGGTGAGAGGAAGAACCGGTTAGGGAGGCAGAGACAGGTTGGACTGGTTTTGGGATGCAGTGGGTGGGGGGGAAGAGCTGGGCTGGTTGTGTGGTGCAGTGGGGGGAGGGGACGAACTGGGCTGGTTCAGGAATGCAGTAGTGGAAGGGGAGATTTTGAAACTGGTGAAGTCCACATTGATACCATATGGCTGCAGGGTTCCCAGGCGGAATATGAGTTGCTGTTCCTGCAACCTTCGGGTGGCATGATTGTGGCAGTGCAGGAGGCCCATGATGGACATGTCATCTAGAGAATGGGAGGGGGAGTGGAAATGGTTTGCGACTGGGAGGTGCAGTTGTTTGTTGCGAACTGAGCGGAGTTCGCAACAAACAACTGCACCTCCCAGTCGCAAACCATTTCCACTCCCCCTCCCATTCTCTAGATGACATGTCCATCATGGGCCTCCTGCACTGCCACAATCATGCCACCCGAAGGTTGCAGGAACAGCAACTCATATTCCGCCTGGGAACCCTGCAGCCTAATGGTATCAATGTGGACTTCACCAGTTTCAAAATCTCCCCTTCCCCTACTGCATCCCTAAACCAGCCCAGTTCGTCCCCTCCCCCCACTGCACCACACAACCAGCCCAGCTCTTCCCCCCCACCCACTGCATCCCAAAACCAGTCCAACCTGTCTCTGCCTCCCTAACCGGTTCTTCCTCTCACCCATCCCTTCCTCCCACCCCAAGCCGCACCCCCAGCTACCTACTAACCTCATCCCACCTCCTTGACCTGTCCGTCTTCCCTGGACTGACCTATCCCCTCCCTACCTCCCCACCTACACTCTCTCCACCTATCTTCTTTACTCTCCATCTTCGGTCCGCCTCCCCCTCTCTCCCTATTTATTCCAGTTCCCTCTCCCCATCCCCCTCTCTGATGAAGGGTCTAGGCCCGAAACATCAGCTTTTGTGCTCCTGAGATGCTGCTTGGCCTGCTGTGTTCTTCCAGCCTCACATTTTATTACCCTGGGAACTATAGATTGGTTAGCATGGCATTGGTGATGGGCAAATTGTTGGAGGGAATCCTGAGGGATAAGGTTTACGTTCATTTGGAAAGGCAAGGACTGATCAGGAATAGTCAACATAGCTTTGAGCTGGTGAAATCATGTCTCACAAACTTGATTCAGGTTTTTGAAGAAGTAACAAAAGAAGATTGATAAGGGCAGAGCAGTGGATGTGGCCTATATGGACATCAGTAAGGCATTTGACAAGGTTCCTCTTGGGCGACAGGTTAGCAAGGTTAGATCCACATGAATGCAGGGAGAACTAACTGTTTAGATACAGAGCTGGCTCGAAGTTAGAAGACAGAAGGTGATGGTGAAAGGTTGTTTTTCAAACTGGAGGCTTGTGACCAGCAGTGTGCCATAAGGAACGGTGCTGGGTCCACTGCTTCTCATTTATATAAATGATTTGGATGTGAACATTGGAGGTATTGTTAGTAAGTTTGCAGATGGCACTAAAATTGGAGGTGTAGCGGGCAGTGAAAAAGGTAAACTCAGAATACAATGGGATTTTGATCAAATGAGTGATTGGGATGAGGAGTGGCAGATGGAGTTTAATTTAGATAAATGTGAGGTACTGCATTTTGAAAAAGCTTATCGGGCAAGATTTATACACATAATGGTAAAGTCCTGGGGAGTGTTGCTAAACAAAGAGGCCTTGGAGTGCAGGTTCATAGTTCGTTGAAAGTGGAGTTGCAGGTAGACAGGATAGTGAAGGTGGTGTTTGGTATGCCTGCCTTTGTTGGTCAGTACTTTGAGTATAGGAGTTGTGAGGTCATGTTGCAATGTACAGGACATTGGTTCAGCCACTTTTCGAGCTCTGATCTCCCTGTTAGAGGAAGGATGTTTTGAAACTATAAAGGTTTCAAAAAAGATTTATGGGGATGTTACAGGGTTGGAGGAATTGAGCTATAGGGAGAGGTTGAATAGGCTTGGTCTATTTTCCCTGGGGCATTGGGCGCTGAGGGGTGACCTTATATAAGTTTATAAAATCATGAAGGGCATGGATAGGGTAAATAGGCAAAATCTTTTGCCTAGGTTGGTGGAATCTAAAACTAGAGGGCATAGGTTTAAGGTGAGAAGGAAAAGATTCAAAAGGGACCTGTGGGGCCACTTTTTCTTGCAGAGGAATGGTAAGTGTGTGGAATGAGCTGCCAGAGAAAGTGGTATAGTCAGGTACAATTATCACATTTAAAAGGTACCTGGTTGGGTATATGAATAGGATGGGTTTAGGTGGATATGGGATAAATGCTGGCAAATGGGACTAGATTTACATAGAATATCTGGTCAGCATGGACGAGTTGGACCAAAGTGTCTGTTCCCTTGCTGTGTATCTCTATGACTCTATGAATGGTTTGTTTTCAGCTCCAGATCACAAACTGTCACAATATTTTGTTCGAAATCTATATCACCAATCTATGTTTTACCTTCTCTGCTATTAATTGTGGTTGCAGGAGAAGGAGTATTTCTGACACCTTTCAAAGCAGAGATTTGATCGTAGGCCTGTCAACCAAAGCAAATTCCACAGGATTATCTTCTCCCTAGGAATTTCAAACTGTAATATTTATTCGCTTACACTGAGTGAGAATTTTGTTCCAGGACCAAATGCAAAGACAGGTATGGTTGGAAGGCACAAGGAGCTGAGTGCATTCTTCCTGGTTAATGTGCCAGCAATCATAGAGTAACTTAGTTTTGTAGAAGTTTGAAACTCATTATCAGGCACCTTTGTATTTCCTGAAGCAGCAGAAAACAGGAGATGGGAAATCAGGCAGTCATATATCTGGTTGAATTTGCCAATTAGAAAAGAATATGGTTTGGAGTGCATAATGTGTGACTATTTTCCCACCTTCCATTTTCTGTCATTAACAAAAGTGCAATCCCTATAAACCTTTATCAACTGCTTCCTTCCAAATCCCATTCAAGTGGCTTGTCCGACTTTAATAAGAATATTTTTAAATACTCTAAGTTTACAAACGCATTTCCACGTAAAACATGGCCCTTAGGGATTGAAGGTTTTTGAGCCAATTTGTAGCGCGGGTTGTGGATGCTATGGCGGGTTCATCCGCCGAGCTGGTTCGTTAGTTCACAGACATTTCATTACCCTGCTGGGTAACACCATCATTGCAGCCTCCGATCAAGCGCAGCTGTTTAGGGATTTAGGGAGTTGTGTTTTAGAAATAAAATTAGGGTCAAAATTAGCTGAATAGATTGTTGCAAAAACAGACACTCTATCAAAGTTTCAGATGTGCGTTCATCAACACAGTTGCAAGAAGGCCAAGTTTCAAATGGAGCAATAATTTATGCACCAAGAGAAATGGATACTGTACGGTTGGTAATTTAACGTTGAATCATCATGACATTACCATGCCACAGAGAAATTGAGGAGGAACAGATGAGACAGCCAGCTCAGGACCAGCAGCAGTCTCCAGCTCCTGATGAACAGCCTCTGCATGAAGAAGTCACAGCTGAAGTTCCCCTCAGGATATGCACGTGGTACAGGAGAAGTGGAGTCCACCACTGTCAATATCCTTTCCTCCAGATGAGTGGAGGCACAGTGTCACTGCAGGTTTTGGACATTCTAGGATATTGTGCCAGCTGTTGGACAACATGCCCAGATAGGTGGCTATCCCAAAACCAATGGGTTTAAAAGCTTCAGTTGCACTAAAATTCTCTGCAACTGGCTCCTTTCAAGCAGCCACTTGAGATGGTGTGTGATCTCTCAAATTGTCAATGCACAAATCTAGTCTGTAATTGCTTCAATTCTGACTGATCACACCACTTCATCTTGTTTTCCCAAATCAAAATCAGTGCTGTAGCCCAAGGGCAATAGGCCTTGCCAACAAAGCTGGCCTTCCCTTGCTGCAGGGCACTGTAGACTGTGCACACCACATTGAGAGGACCATAGCATAATGCAGCTGAGTTCATCTATAAAAAAGAATTGCAGTCAGTATAATTCTGTCAGTACACAAAGTATCTTTAATCATCAGCACCAGATCTCAGAATTCTGATCCAGATTCTCTGGAAGCTACCAATGTGCCAAAACCATCAAGAACTCTTATTTTCCTGCATTGTTTCAAGGATTGATGAGGCTTCTTCTGGAGCACTGTGTCTGGTTCTGCCCATTTAAAGTAAGGATATAATTTATGCTGGAGAGGGTTCAGAAGAAATTTACCAAGATGCTGCCAGGTATAGAAGGTTTGAGTTTTCAAGAAAGGCTGGATAGGCTGGGATTTTTTTCAACTGGACTATGGGAGATGAACTTATAGAAGTTTATAAAATCATTGATAGAGTCAATGGTAATTGTCGTTTCCCCAGGATGGAAATTACAGTTAAGATGTAAGATGCTCCAGCTGGAGCTCCTCTGCTCAGCAATTCCTTCTCCTTTCTCTGTTTTTTCTTTTACCTCTGGCTGCAGTTTTTCTCACCTTCAACCCCCAACTTTTAACTTCTTAAAGCACCTTACCTAGAGGCAATGAAAACAGAATCCAAGACTAGGCCAGCACGGGATGCTAGTCACAGCCGAAGCAGGAGCAGAAGGAAATGCAGGCCGAGTGCTGGAAGCGACTCTCTGCTTGAGCCCGGAGCGGGTCCAGAGCGAATACAGGCTGAGCCCCTGAAACGAGTCATAATGAGAGCCTGGAATGGGAACAGAGTGAGCCCAAGCTGACCAGAGGAATGATGAGACCTGGATGGAGACAGCATAGCCTCATGTTCTGAAGCCTGGTAGGCACATCCTCAGTGAAAAAAGACTGTAACTTGAGTACTTTAAAGATACTTTTTATGCTCCTTCTGGACTTTTTAAACTCTGTTTTCTTGGGCTAGTCTTTGTTTTAACTATTTCAATTCTGTAACAACACTTAAAGTATCTGTACCAAAATTCTCTGTACCTAAGGTGGTGCTGAGAGGTAACATTACAAACTCTTCACTGCACTTATTCAAGTGTATATGTGAATAAAGGCTATTTTATTCTATGCTATTCTATTCAAGAGAAGGGGGCACAATTTTAAGGTAAAAGGAGAGAGATTTGAAAAAGACATGAAGCAATTTTTTTACACAAAGGGTGGTTCGGGTATAGAACGCACTTCCTGGGGAAGTGGTGAATGTGTACAAAATTGCAATGTTTACAACACTTGGATAAGTAGCTGAGTAGGGGAAGTTTGGAGGGATATGGGCCAAGTGCAGGTAGGTGGGACTTGTTTAGTTTGGAATTATGTTTGGCATGGACTGGTTGGACTGAGGGTCTGTTTCTGTCCCGTATGACTCTAATACTCTATATCTCTATGACAAGGTGTTTTACAAGTATAGCTACTGAGAAACAGAAGCTATCCTCTGAGACCGTGGCTGATGACTCCATAATACAACCCCAACCGAGGCTGGACATTGATACAATGCAGTCTATCTTTCAATGGACCATGATGGAATAGACAATAGACATCTTCAAGATGAGGATTCACAGCTTGAATTGGTTAGGGTGATGGCTTGCAGTACACTCAGTGTATAGCACAATCCAAGATGCTGATCCCAGCACAACTGGAGAGACGGAATATGATGGACATTCAAATTTGTCCTGAGAATGGAGATTTTATTTTCCCTGGACCAGCCCAAAGCTATCCCTAATTCTTCCTTAACCCACTTCCCTTACCCTTCCTTTGTTAGATAATTTTATTTCTAGTACACATTTTCATGGTGAGTATGAGATTTATACTTTTTACCCCCTCAGCAAAGAAAGGTGTATCATCTAGCTTCATGTGCATTATGAACTTGAGCACTTTTACAAAAAGGTCTTTACTATCAACAGACAGTTATAGATTTTATTAATGTCCTGACGTTGTCGAGCAAAGTTTATTGTTGCTTGTTTAAAGCGGTGGAATCTTATTGCTTGATTATTTCAGTAGATATCTCTGGATCTTACAATTTGTCCATGTTTAAAAATAAAAGTTTGACCAGAAAACCATAAGACATAGGAGTGAAAGTAAGACCATTCGGCCCATCCCGTCCACTCCGCCCTTTAAATCATGGTTGATGGGCATTTCAACTCCACTTCCTTGCACTGTCCCCGTAGCCCTTGATTCTTTGTGAGATCAAGAATTTATCGATCTCTGCCTTGAAGGCATCCGACGTCCCAGCCTTCACTGCACTCCGTGGTAATGAATTCCACAAGCCCACCACTTTCTGGCTGAAGAAATGTCATCTCATTTCCGTTTTAAATTTACCCCCTCTAATTCTAAGGCTGTGCCCACGGACCCTAGTCTCCCCGCCTAATGGAAACAACTTCTCAGCATCTACCCCATCTAAGCCATACATTGTTTTGTAAGTTTCTATTAGATCTCCCCTCAACCTTCTAAACTCTAATGAGTACAATCCCGGGATCCTTAGCCATTCATCATACGTTAAATCTACCATTCCAGGGATCATCCGTGTGAATCTCTGCTGGACACGCTCCAGGGCTAGTTACTCATCTCTAGGTTGATCTTAACATAAATGTGGCAATCTGGTCAGAAACTGAAACAGGTTTCAAATGAATCATAGGACTTCTTCAAAATAGGCATGAGCTCCCATCCTCATTTCCGTCTGATGAATATTGACAGCAATCTCTGTGCCTCAGTTGTAGGATTAGCTACCTCAATGTCCCTGCTCGCCCTTGTTAATTTTTGTAGACTAACTGTCTCTGTCAAGTTCAGCGACAGAAAATGTTGTAAGCTAACAATGCAATTGATTGATGTAAGCCTTTTTCCTCTCAAAGCACAATTTCATGGCAATATGAATCACTGGAGCCTTTTATCAAATGGGAAATTCTAATTAGCTTTCCCATAGCATTCCAACAACATTATTTCTTTGAATTAAATGTATGATTTAAAGTATAACATTATAAAACCAGACATTCCTAATACTTTTTTTTATGATCCCAGTGAATAATAATGGACAAATTAGATCCCAGAAACCTCACTTGATCGATTATATTTTCTTATTTTCTTCTTTAGTTATCTAACATAATGGCTAGCCAGTGAAACATTTTTACAAAAGGCAGCAGATTTTTTTAAAAAACAGAACAAATATTTCTTACAGAGATAATGGGAGCTGCAGATTCTGGAGAATCCAAGATAACAAAGTGTGAAGCTCTATGAACACAGCAGGCCAAGCAGCATCTTAGGAGCACAAAAGCTGACCTTTCGGGCCTAGACCCTTCATCAGAAAAGGGGGATGGGGAGAGGGTTCTGGAATAAATAGGGAGAGAGGGGGAGGTGGACTGAAGATGGAGAGAAAAGAAGATAGGTGGAGAGGAGAGGAGAGGTGGGGAGGTAGGGAGGGGATAGGTCAGTCCAGGTAATACGGACAGGTCAAGGAGGCGGGATGAGGTTAGTAGGTAGGAAATGGAAGTGCGGCTTGAAGTGGGAGGAAGGGATAGGTGAAAGGAAGAACAGGTTAGGGAGGCGGGGACAAGCTGGGCTGGTTTTGGGATGCAGTGGGGGGAGGGGATGAGCTGGGCTGGTTGTGGGATGCAGTGGGAGGAGGGGGAGATTTTGAAGCTTGTGAAGTTCACATTGATACCATTGGGCTGCAGGGTTCCCAAGCGGAATATGAGCTGCTGTTCCTGCAATCTTCGGGTGGCATCATTGTGGCACTGCAGGAGGCCCATGACAGACATGTCGTCTAAAGAATGGGAGGGGGAGTTAAAATGGTTTGCGACTGGGAGGTGCAGTTGTTTGTTGCGAACTGAGCGGAGGTGTTCTGCAAAGCGGTCCCCAAGCCTCCGTTTGGTTTCCCCAATGTAGAGGAAGCCACACCGGGTACAATGGATACAGTATACCACATTGGCAGATGTGCAGGTGAACCTCTGCTTAATATGGAAAGTCATCTTGGGGCCTGGGATGGGGGTGAGCGAGGAGGTGTGGGGGCAAGTGTAGCAGTTCCTGCGGTTGCAGGGGAAGGTGCCGGGTGTGGTGGGGTTGGAGGGGAGTGTGGAGCAGACAAGGGAATCACAGAGACAGTGGTCTCTCCAGAAGGCAGACAAGGGTGGGGATGGAAAAATGTCTTGGGTGGTGGGGTCGGATTGTAGATGGCAAAAGTGTCGGAGGATGATGCGTTGTATCCAGAGGCTGGTGGGGTAGTATGTGAGGACGAGTGGGATCCTCTTGGGGCGGTTGTGGCGGGGGCGGGGTGTGAGGGATATGTTGCGGGAAATGCGGGAGACGCAGTCAAGGGTGTTCTCGACCACTGCAGGGGGAAAGTTGCGGTCCTTGAAGAACTTGGACATCCCAGATGTCCGCGAGTGGAATGCCTCATCCTGGGAGCAGATGCGGCGGAGACAGAGGAATTGGGAATAGGGGATGGAATTTTTGCGGGAGGGTGGGTGGGAGGAGGTGTATTCTAGGTAGCTGTGGGAGTCAGTGGGTTTGAAATGGACATCAGTTTCTAGCTGGGTACCTGAGATGGAGACTGACAGGTCCAGGAAGGTGAGGGATGTGTTGGAGATGGCCCAGGTGAACTTGAGGTTGGGGTGGAAGGTGTTGGTGAAGTGGATGAACTGTTCGAGCTCCTCTAGGGAGCAAGAGGCAGCGCTGATACAGTCATCAATGTAACGGAGGAAGAGGTGGGGTTTGGGGCCTGTGTAGGTGCGGAAGAGGGACTGTTCCATGAAACCTACAAAGAGGCAGGCAAACAGGCCATCTAAACTTCAAAGGCAGTTGTCAAGATTTAAAACACATCAATATAAAACTTTAATCCATATCCCAAAGGTATTTATTACAGAAACTCAGGTACCAAGAAATTACAGCCCAGATCTCAATTCTTTAGGCGGTTCGACTCATCTGACTCCTGACAGTTTCTTGGCCTTGGACTTTGGAGATAATTCAAGCAGATATTTCCAAATCTGCTAACATGAACATTTCCATAAATCTGAGTGCTTACATTTTCTCATAATTTCTAATAACCTGCAGATTTCAATTTCACAAACTATCCTTTTGCTGAAGTAACTTATTTTCTTAACTGCCCGGAATCCTTTTTCCAGTAGAGAAACTAATTTGACTCCAAAATTCAACAAAAATTTCTTCTGAACTGACTGAAAAGCTTGCTTCTGAACTGAATTTTTTAAAAAAATGTTCGGTTCGTCTAAACTGAAAACAATGTTAGTGACCTAACTCTACCCGCGGTAAACCCTCAGAAGTAAAATCCTATTTCCATTAACACCTCAGGGATTTACAATTCCGGCTCTCTGACAACTAGTGGATTAGGTTACTGTTCCAGAAGGATTCAGTTAAGTCATCTTTTTTGAAAGAAAACTGTTAACAAAATTAACCAATGCCTGTATGCTACTATTTTGAAATCCAGCCTCCAAAAAACACACCTTTCACCATACAGCTCCCTTTGATACTCAGAGACCAAAAGTCCACCCCAGTCAATAGTATAATTCTTGCCATTGTCTGCAGGTGTGACTATCCTACAAGTCTTTTTTCTGAGTAAAACAGCCTAAGGACTGATTTAGCCCTCAACAATCAAGCCATTCATGTATGTTACCAGCAGAATTAAAAATAGATCATTTGAGCATTTTACCCTAAAATCAAGAGACGATCTTAGAACATAGAACATCAAAAAGTACAGCACAGCACATGCCCTTCGGCACACAATGTTGTGCCGTGGAATATTCCTAATCCAAAAATAAAATAACCTAACCTATATTCCCCTCAATTCACCGCTGTCCCTGTGCACGTCCAGCAGTCGCTTAAATATCACTAATGACTCCGCTTCCACGACTAACACTGGCAATCTATTCTATGCGCTCACAACTCTCTGGGTGAAGAACTTCCCTCTGATGTCTCCTCTGTACCTTCCTCCTAAAACCTTAAAACTATGACCCCCTTGTGGCAGTCAATCCTGCCCTGGGGAAAGGTCTCTGGCTATCGACTCTATCCAAGCCTCTCATTACCTTGTACACCTCGATCAGGTCACCTCTCTTCCTCCTTCTCTCCAGAGAGAAAAGTCCGAGCTCAGTCAACCTCTCCTCGTAAGAGAAGCCCTCCAGTCCAGGCAGCATCCTGGTAAACCAGGGTTTTGTACAGCTGCAGCATAACCTCGCGGCTCTTAAACTCAATCCCCCTGTTAATGAAAGCCAAAACACCATATGCTTTCTTAACAACCTTATCCACTTGGGTGGCAATTTTGAGGGAGCTATGCACTTGAACACCAAGATCCCACTGTTCCACCACACTGCCGAGAATCCTATATTCAGCATTTTAGTTCGACCTTCCAAAATGCATCACCTCACATTTATCCAGGTTGCCATCTGCCATTTTTCAGCCCAGCTCTGCATACTGTCAATGTCTCACTGAAGCCTGCAATAGCCCTCGATACTATCAACGGCACCTCCAACCTTTGTGTCATCAGCAAACATACTAACCCACCCCTTAACC
Source organism: Stegostoma tigrinum (assembly GCF_030684315.1). Taxonomy (NCBI): domain Eukaryota; kingdom Metazoa; phylum Chordata; class Chondrichthyes; order Orectolobiformes; family Stegostomatidae; genus Stegostoma; species Stegostoma tigrinum. The sequence continues at coordinate 85,882,481 of NC_081356.1, forward strand.
TCCTCATCCAAGTCATTTATAAAAACTACAAAGAGCAGAGGCCCAAGAACAGAGCCCTGCGGGACACCACTCAGCACTGACCTCCAGGCAGAATAATTACCATCTACGACCACTCTCTGCCTCCTGTCAGCCAACCAATTCTGAATCCAGACAGCCAAATCACCCTGTATCCCATACCTCCTGACTTTATGAATGAGCCTGCCGTGGGGAACCTTATCAAATGCCTTGCCTTATCTTCTAGCATAACAATCATTTAAACTTTCCATTTGTAATATATTTGGTATCTAAATTAATGCTCAACAGGCATTTCAGTTTTTGCTACGAGAAGGCTCCCACACCTCAGAGGCCCATAATTTACAGCACCCTGTATGTTGCTGTGATGTGGACAATGAAGGGTACATTATCAGCCCCTAAATGTCATATATTTTATGTTTATATGTTTGATGTCCTTTGAGTTGGAGTGTTAGGATCTACACACAAATGAATGGGTGCAGTCAATGTTGGGTAGGAGTTGGGAATTCCACCTGTGTGAAAGATAGGACTTGTCCTATTCACACTTTTCATGTCTGTGGTTCATAGAATCAAAACAGACATTCCTTGCACTGCTTTCCTGCATAGAAAGATACATTGTAATAAAATGTGAGGCTGGATGAACACAGCAGGCCCAGCAGCATCTCAGGAGCACAAAAGCTGACGTTTCGGGCCTAGACCCTTCATCAGACCCTCTAGGCCTGAAACGTCAGCTTTTGTGCTCCTGAGATGCTGCTGGGCCTGCTGTGTTCATCCAGCCTCACATTTTATTATCTTGGATTCTCCAGCATCTGCAGTTCCCATTATCACTCATAGAAAGATACATTGCTTGTTTTTCAGAGGATGACAGCCTGAATTCTCACAAGCTGCATCATCATGAATCCAACGAAGAAAAATCCTTCTTCATAAAGATTGAACAACATTAATCAATTCGCTGTCATTTGATACTTTAGAACTTCAATATTGATGAAAAAACATATTTCGTCAAAGCTTTTTGTCTTGCACGAAACAGGACAATTTCACAAGGAATACCAAAGTAAATGAACACCAAGGTTTAATACTAAGTGAGGAAAATGCTGATAGGTAGAGGTGTTAAGGAGAATGCACCAGTTACATGATAACTTACAGTCAGCTGTTGAGCTTTGTTTACATTTTATAGCAGGTAGGATGACTTTGATTGCTCAAGACATTGCCCTGAGAAATGAACCTGAGAATGGTTACCGATAATTTTGCTGAGTTGAGACGTATAGAGCTTCTGGAATGCATCAAACAGTAGATCCTTTGACCATTCACAACAGGTAAAGTACTGACCATACCTAACCAGCCCATGCTTAAACAACTCAAAACATAGTTACCAAGCATAGAATTTGCCATTAGACAGCAGTTACTATCCTAATCCTGAGTGTGTGAAGAATTACATAGACAACCAGAGTAGGATTGTCAGTAGGACTTGCAGTGTGGCATAGCTACTCATCTTGGAAGCTGCCTATATTATTAGATTGAGCTTGTTTCTCTCTGCAGACAGAAATAATATTGTGGGTACTAATATTTTCTCTCCACCCTGCTACACAATAAAAGTATAGGATTGGCACACTGAAACTACCACACCACTGGGTGGGGAATTTTCAGGCCTTCTTCCACCTCTATTCCTGGTCTCAGGTAGTTAGTGAGTGTATGAAGATTCACACATTGGGCTGTTGAGACAAGAAACCTCAGGATTCCTTTCAAGTAATGCTTTTAATTACCTTACAGCTTAAATGATCAGCAGGCTATTCAATGACTTTCTGGTGGTGCTGTCTGTAATAGCTTCATGCTGGTTTTAAAAGCAGACTGCGTGGCTCTATTGTCATGTAAATATTTACAAGTTGAAAGTCTTTTTTCCAAATTAGGATTGATTTATGTATTTATGTAGAGTCCAACGTTCTTTGTGGTTTAACGATTTGAGACTATTTGAGACAGTCAGTGTTTGTTTTTGAATGACTCATTTAATTGAGTAGCAATTCAATTTTTGATTGGTTTCAGATCAGGGTATTGATTTTTATCTGGCTAGATTGTTCTTTTTGTTCCTTCTTGGGATAAGGGAGTGATTTCAATCCAGAAGACAAGTCAGGTAATCCTCAAGTGGCCATGATTTCCAACTTTTTGTTTCTAGTTCAAATATAAAATTATTGATCGAAACTTCATAATATATCAGACCACGGAACCAGCCTGTCCTGAAAAATAGGAAATCACGTTCCCATCAATATCACCTCAGGCAGCAATACCAATCAGGATAAAAGTGATGAATATCTAAAACTGATTTTTTTTAAAAAATGTTTCTTATAAAATGTGGTAAATTATCAAATAAGGTCATTGGTAAGGAGTTTGAAAGATTAAAAGCATTTATACATCAGCTTGTTCTAAAATCTGACCAACTATTTGACTAACCAGTTCATTATTTTGTTGAGTTAATTAAACAAAAATTAGTTGCAATATCTAACACAAATATGTATTGTGCAGAACTGTTGTGCAGAGCCTAGTTTCCTGCAAATTGTCAGGAATAAGCTCTCTATAACCATTATAACAACTTGTATAAAAATCGCCAATTATTCACACAATGAGTTATTTTCCTGTCACTGTCCTGAGATGAGAGGGCCAACAGGTGGGCTTGCAGCAATAATATCAGCATCACCACCAGCTGGGCTAGAAGCTGCCAATAACTATAAAAGTGGGCCGTGGGGTGTCGGGGGGTGCTGGTGGTGTAGGTGGAAGAGAGAGGGAGTGATGGTGTCCCTCAAAATAGAGGCAATGCCTGAATAACAGGTAAGAAAAGGGGCAGCTGGCTTACTGAAAATATTGAGGAGCAATTCTTCCAGCAACCACAGTTGCAGAGCCATTATTGGTGTGTCTACAGGGTTGGGGTTGGTTGGACAAGTTAGCAGAGTAAAGCACAGAACCCCACTATTACAGGGAGGCCATGTTGTTTAACTGACAGTATTCCAGCCACAGTATGGTACCTGCCTGCCAGCTGGGAAATGAGAGATAACAAAGTGTGGAGCTGGATGAACACAGCAGGCCAAGCAGCATCTTAGGAGCACAAAAGCTGATGTTTCGGGCCTAGCTGGGAAATGAATTGGTTTAATATGCTTCAGAGATAGCAGGAACTGCAGATGCTGGAGAATCTGAGATAACAAGGTGTAGAGCTGGATGAACAAGCAGGCCAAGCAGCATCAGAAGAGCAGGAAGGCTGACATTTTGGGCTTAGACCTTTCTTCAGAAAATTTCTTGTGAGAAAGGGTTTAGGCCTGAAACGTCAGCCTTCCTGCTCCTCTGATGCTGCTTGGCCTGCTGTGTTCATCCAGCTCTACACCTTGTACATCCCAGATGTCCAAGTTCTTCAAGGACCGCAACTTTCCCCCCACAGTGATCGAGAACGCCCTTGACCGCGTCTCCCGTATTTCCCGCAACACATACCTCACACCCCGCCCCCGCCACAACCGCCCTAAGAGGATCCCCCTCGTTCTCACACACCACCCTACCAACCTCCGGATACGACGCATCATCCTCCGACACTTTCGCCATTTACAATCCAACCCCACCACCCAAGACATTTTTCCATCCCCACCCCTGTCTGCTTTCCGGAGAGACCACTCTCTCCGTGACTCCCTTGTTCGCTCCACACTGCCCTCCAACCCCACCACACCCGGCACCTTCCCCTGCAACCGCAGGAAATGCTACACTTGCCCCCACACCTCCTCCCTCACCCCTATCCCAGGCCCAAGATGACATTCCACATTAAACAGAGGTTCACCTGCACATCTGCCAATGTGGTATACTGCATCCACTGTACCCGGTGTGGCTTCCTCTACATTGGGGAAACCAAGCGGAGGCTTGGAGACCGCTTTGCAGAACACCTCCGCTCAGTTCGCAACAAACAACTGCACCTCCCAGTCGCAAACCATTTCCACTCCCCCTCCCATTCTCTAGATGACATGTCCATCATGGGCCTTCTGCACTGCCACAATGATGCCACCCGAAGGTTGCAGGAACAGCAACTCATAATCTGCCTGGGAACTTTGCAGCCATATGGTATTAATGTGGACTTCACCAGTTTCAAAATCTCCCCTTCCCCTACTGCATCCCTAAACCAGCCCAGTTCATCCCCTCCCCCCACTACATCACACAACCAGCCCAGCTCTTCCCCCCCACCCACTGCATCCCAAAACCAGTCCAACCTGTCTCTGCCTCCCTAACCGGTTCTTCCTCTCACCCATCCCTTCCTCCCACCCCAAGCCGCACCCCCATCTACCTACTAACCTCATCCCACCTCCCTGGACTGACCTATCCCCTCCCTACCTCCCCACCTATACTCTCTCCACCTATCTTCTTTACTCTCCATCTTTGGTCCGCCTCCCCCTCTCTCCCTATTTATTCCAGTTCCCTCTCCCCATCCCACTCTCTGATGAATGGTCTAGGCCCGAAACGTCAGCTTTTGTGCTCCTGAGATGCTGCTTGGCCTGCTGTGTTCATCCAGCCTCACATTTTATTATCTTGGAATTCTCCAGCATCTGCAGTTCCCATTATCTCTCTCTCCTACACCTTGTTATCTCTGGTTTAATATGCTGCAAGCTGTTGCGGTTGAGTAGCTGTTTTACCCCTCAACCCAGACTTGGCAGCAGGCCAGCACTCTGCTTGCAAACCAGCTGCTGGCTAGTAATGGGAAATTTGAGGCATGTTCATCTCTGGTCCTCATTCTATTTGGCTTCAGAAAACTAGCTCTAGATTGATTGTCTAAAGATCATGGAGTGCCTAAGGCTACATATTGAAGCTCATTGCTTTAATAAGGATATTAATATTAAAGTCATATAAGGTAATTTAGTATTATGACTAAGTTTGGAGTACAGCTGTGAACGAATATGATAGCAAAAGTTAGTTTATATTTTTTCAGATTTTATGGCAGCATTAATCATGCTATCCTCTGATGTGGACAATCTTATCATTGGAAAAAGAAGACTGTTACAATAATTAATGAGGAAGATATAATTAATTATAGGAATCTTCAATTTCTGAATGGCAGATCTGTTCTCCTTAGCTAAGGAAATTAGGAAATGTGATCTTATCATGCTGGTCCAGAACTTAAGTATTGTACAGGTTGTAAACATTTTTCATCTTACACTTATTAGAAAAGAGATATGAATACCAAATTTCAATGGGAACAATAATGTATACTGCATGGCAAAGAGCATTGACTGGTTAGCAAGTCAAGTCTGACCAATAGCGGTGTGGCCATAGGGTATGCACCAAGGAACTATTATCCCTCACTGTTTTGTTTATTTCAAAACAAAAAAGGCCCACTGCATGGAAGTGGTACCTTATTCTGCAGAAGATAGTTTATGCTTCAAAGTATGTATTGTTCGCAGCCAATGTAATTGAGCCATATTGAAAACATGACTGATTGTCGAAAATGAATTCTCAGCATACTCAGGATTGTTCAGCAAATGTTGCTCAATCATAAAATCAGCTCTAATATTGGATATTATATACTGAGTTTTGCAAGCACTGGCTGGTTAATTACAGTCAGTACTCTGTACACTCTGAATAGCTAAAGGGACTCATTGTATCAAGCAATCAGCCAGTGATTAGAACATTAGGCCTACTTACCCCCGGATCATGACAACACTGAAATTCAAATACAATGTTATTTATCTATAGATAAAATATCCTTTTGGCATGACTGAAGTACTTTGTTAGTGTGCAATATCACTGTTGTTGGTGCTACACAATAGCTTTGTGAAATGGCTCACTTCACCAGTTGGGTATCCTTAGAAGAGACTTTGCAGTATTGGTTTGCAGTGACTTGGAAACAGTCAGGACCACAGATGCTGGAAACCAAAGTCAATAGATGTGAAGCTGGAAAAGCACAATAGGCCAGACAACATCCGAGGAACAGGAATGTCAACGTTTTGGGCTGAAACCCATCATCAGGACTGGGGAATGGGAGGGGAGCAGAGAAATAAATAGAGGCAGGAGGGTGGGGCTGGGGAAAGGGTAAGTGGGATGGTGATAGACGAATACAGGTAGGGGTTTATTGTGTTTGGTCAAGAGGAAGCGTGGAGCAGAAAGTTGTGTAGGAAAACAGACAGATTAGGTCAGATCAGAGAGGTGACGAAGGCAGGCTGGACATAGGATAATGCTGAGGTGAAGGGACTTTGAAGTAGGTGAAGTCAATGTTAAGGCTATTGGGCTGTAAGTTCCCAAGGCAAAACATCGGGTGTTGTTCCTCCAGGTTATGGTTGGCCTCATTCTGACAATGGAGGAGGTCAATGATGGACATGTTGCCAAGGGAGTGGGAGGAGAAATTAAAATGGATGGCAACCAGAAGGCCGGGTTGGTTGGTGCACACAGAGTGCAGATCCTGCACGAACTGATCTCCAAGTCTACGTTTCGTCTCCCCAGTATAGAGGACACCACATAGGGAACAACAGATACAGTAGATCAGGTTGGATGAAGTTCAGGTGAATCTCTGCCAGATCTGGAAGAATTGTTTGGGGTCTTAGACGGAGGCGAGGTGGGAGGTGTAGGGGCAGGTGTTGGACATCTTGTGGTGGCAGGGAAAAGTACCAGGTGTATTGGAGAAGTTGGTGGGGAATGTAGAGCTCACAAAAACTCATGGAATGAACGGTCCCTGCAGGAAGCAGACAGGATGGTGAAGGAATATCTTTTTGATGGTGGGGTCTGATTGTAGTTGGCAGAAATGTCGGAGGATGATGCGTTGGACTCGGAGGTTGGTAGGGTGATTTGTGAGGACTTAGGAGACTCAATCCTTATTGTTGTTGGGTGGAGGGCATTTGAGGGCAGAAAATTATGCAGAGAAATTGTGCAAATGATATTTACAAGATGACCAAACCGTGCACCAAAAATGCTTTAGTTGTATGGAATGCTGTGGTCCCAATTCATCCTCAGATACTGAATCATTATGGGAGGATATGGACTGATAAGTGACAAGTAGCATTGGTATCATATTAGTGTCAGGCATTGGTCACCTTTACAAAAAGAGAATCTAAACATCTGTATTTGATGCTCAATGAATGATCATTGCTGAACTCATCAACATCCCGGTTGCTACTATTGATCAGAAACCATCTAAATTCTGTGTCTACAATATGTCTGAGAAATCTGGGCAAGTCTGGGAATTCTGCAGTGAGTAGCCCACATCCCAAAAGCCTACCCACATCTTGGAAGATACAAGTCAGGACTATGAATACTCTCCATGTCTGGATTTGTGTTGCTTGAGTAGCAAAAGTGATCAACACCAACTCAGACCAAAGCAGCTCACTTGATTAGTACCCTATCTACCACTTTAAATATTCACTTCCTTGACTACTGTAGAAGAATAGCAGCAATATATACTATTTACAAGATGCAGCACAGTCTGCAAAGCTCCTTCAACACTGATTTCCATTCCACACTCTCTACAACCTAGATAAACAACAGCAGCAAACGCATGTGAACACCATCACTTCCAGGACACATGACATCTTGACTTGAACTTTATTGACATTTCTGCACTGTTGTGTCAAAACCCTAGAACTTCTTCCCCAACAGCATTGTAGATGTATCTACCCATCTATAGACTGTTATGGTTTAAGAAAGCAGCTCACTGCCATTTTCTCAAGACCAATTAGGAAAAGGCAATAAATGCTGGTCTTGCCAACACTGCTCACAATCCATGGAATTTTAAAACTAAATGGGATTACTAAAATAGAAGCTGGAAAATATGACTGGTTACCTAAAATGAAGTTTGGGATTCAAGGAAACAAGTGTCACAGAGAACTACAACCCTAGTGGCCATTGGGAAAAAATGCAGGAAGCAAGCATAAATTGTTGGGGCATGATTATCTCCAATGCTCAGAGTTTGATACATGACAAATATAAGAAGGGCAAAGATTACATGCAAACCAAAGGGGGAAGTATGGCCTTCAAATTGTAACTTTGTACCAGAAAAAAAATTTGTGTGAGCTGGAAACTGTCAGGTCAATTGTCAAAAGTTTTGATTCCCTAGATGAAATCTACAAGAAGGATGATCAACTAATGTTTCCATGCATGGTCAAAATGTGATAGATTTGAGAAAAACAATGAATAATCCAAAGGAGAAGGTATTATGGACTTCAAAAGTCTTTGAAAAAGATTCACAAAGTTCAATGCAGGGATTCCTGAATTTAAATTGCTGTTCTAAGGTGTGTCATAAGGACTGGTAAATTGCACCAGTAATTTCAGCTCTCATCCAAAAAACTCTGTTATTCAGACATTGGCTTCCATTTTTTTAAAAATGTCCTGGGAAATTATTTTATTCTTTCATGAGATGTGGGTGTCACGAACAAGGCATTTGTTTTTCTTCAGTTGGTTGGCTGGAACTGGCTATTTCAGAGAACAGTTAAGAATCAATCACATTGCTATAGATCTGGAGTTACATGTAGGCCAGACAAAGTAAGAACGGCACATTTCTTTCCCTAAAGGATATTGTTGATTAATAGTGGCTGTGATAGTTTTGTGATGACTGACTTTGAGACTAGCTTCCAATTCTAAATCTATTAATTAAATTTAAATTCAACAGATTGCTGATTTGGGATTTGTACCACCGTTCCAAGAGCATTAGATGAATTATTAATCTGGCAAAAATGCTTTTACTTCAGTAGCTATCTCTCTGTATTGCTTGTGGTCTTTACAAAACAAATGAGACATTCAAGGGGATGCAAAGAACAGAAGATTTGAGAATGACCAGTTGCTTTTTTAAATAGCCATGAGACTGGATATAGCTATTGATATAATGAAAGAATTTGCGAAGGAAGAAGAAACTATCTTTAGCAGACCTGATTATGGCAGCAAAAGACAAAATTGGAATAATATTAATATAAATCCCAGATATACAAAAAGAATGGTTAATAGCTGCATCCGACTGAACTCAAGATCTCATTCTGCAATGAAATGTCTGAAGCCAAGAGATCGATCCTTGAAATGACACATGTTAAAGAGGATTCTGCGGAAGATGATGGAGATGGAATACTCAAATTGTTATAGCAGAGGAAAGGCCATTTGGGAGTCAAAGCTGTGCTAGCTCTCAACAATGCCAATTTACCTTGTACTGCTGCCCTGCCTATCTCTCCCCTTGTTCTGCACATTATTCTTTCTTGAATAATATTCCAATTATGTCTGGAATGCCCCTGCCCCCACCATGCTCTCAGATAGTGCATTCCAGATCCTTACCATACATTGTGTGATAAAGGTTTGCCGAAAGCTGCCAATGCCTCTCCTGCTAATCAGCTTATTTTGGGAATAAATCTGTGCCCTCTGAACCTCCAATAATTTGAACAGTTTGATTCTGTCCACTCTGTCCAGATCCCGTATAGTTTGGAATGTCCCTATAAAATCTCCGCTCAAAGGAAACAGCCCAACTTCTCCGAACTATCAGCGTAATTGCCCTTCCTCATCACTGGAACTATTCACTTGATTCTTTTTGGAACACTCTTTAATGGAACATTTTGAATAATATAAAAACTGATCAACAGAAGTTTTAGCCCTGTAATGAGTGTGTTAATTGGTATCACCTTTAATTGGGTATATTCTCACCGATTATGGAGGGTATTTGCCAATGTCCATATAATATATGAAAGCATGAGCTTTCTGGTCACGAATAGTGCTGCTGAAAGGCCTTTCAGAAGTAGACTCAGTGAACCATGGAATCATGCAGTCACTATTGAATCAAAGGCAGACAATGCTGGAGAAACTAAACAGGTCTGGCAGCATCTGTGAAGAGAGAAACTTTTCTTCTCAACCTTATCAATGCCCGGATCTGATACGTTTCTCCAGCATTTTCTGTGTTTGATTCAGATTTACAGCATCCGCAGTGCTTTGCTTTTATTTCAGCCATCTCTGAAATGTTAGTTACAATTTCAGTTGATCAACCAGATTGTAAATTGACAACTTTCCAATTGCAAGTATTTCACTTGTTGGAGGAGATTATTCCTATCAGTATTTTAGCAAAATTTAAAATTCTTTCTCCTCTCCGTAATGTGCTTCCAGCTTTAAAAGGTGCTCAAATTAGTTCCATTTCCTTCTGCACATTTATCTGCTTTACCTGTAAGGAGATGACTTTTGCCAAGGCTGGGACTTTAAAGAAAATTTGGAGAGCTGCTCAGATATCATATGAAAGCATTAGAAACAGATTTTAATAAAGGAGGAGGGCATAACATGCAACTCTAATCCATGAGTCTGTAACAATTATCTTTCTATTGGAAGATTTGGGCTATTGTATCAAAAATGAGAGAGAGAGAGCGAGAGAGAACAGTTGTGAAGGAGGTTTTTTGGTCAGTTAAATTGGTTTTGCACTCAAAGTATCTCAAATGCCAGCTTTACTGGAGAAGCTTAAATAACATTTTAAGGGCAAATAGGCATTGGAAAAGGAATCTAGAGAATGTTATTCTTCAGTTTCTAACTTCAGATTTTGCAAAGAACATGAAATTAGTCATTTTTTAACAATCTTTTGCATGCTAACATCTTTTATGATTATTCTAATGCAGCTGGTTTTATTCTTCAGCAAACTTTGTTTCAACCAGTACCTTTTGAACCAGTGGTCTCAGTAAACCAGCAAAAATTATACACTCCAAATACTGTGAAGTTTATTGTATTATTTTGTCCAGTTCTATTCTTTCTTAATTTATTTACCTCAATGTAAATATATTTGTTGTTCAATTGAATGAACACATAAAAATGCCAACAATTCATTCAATTTCAATTCAATTTCTCTTTAAAAATGATGATCTACCACAATATACAAGTAGTTAATTATGAGTGCATGTGAAAAGTCCTCTGCCAGTAATCTTTTTAAGGCAAAGTTATGTTATTATTTAAGTGGCTTAAAGGCAAATGTATGCCCTGTAAAAAAATGTGAATGTGAAAAGATTCTGGATTGATCTGTTCAGCTTGAGAAGAATATTGGAAAGAAAATCTCTAAAATTAAATGGGTGAACGCAAATCAAGCATCAGAATGTTTTTAAGAAAGAAATGCATGCGAAAATAAATTTGAGAAAGGCTCGTATGATAATATTATGCTTTATACAGAATATCCTGTGCTTAAATTTCTTTTGAAATCTTGGCCCTGTACATTCATGCTATTTCAATATCAAGAGAGAAGAGCATCTGTTAGTTGTATGTTAACAGTTTAATTGTATGTAAGAGGCAGCATTAACTAAACATTCATTTCTGCTACTGGAACGAAATTGCAAGGTGTTGACTCAATGTGAGTCAAAAAAATGGCAATATAATTCCAAGTCAGGATTATGTGTAGCTTTGAAGGAACTAGCGAGTTTTGAGAAGATTTGTAGCTCAGGTTGAGTTTCTGGATGTGAGTTTGCTCGCTGAGCTGGAAGGTTAGTTTTCAGACATTTCGTCACCATTCTAGGTAACATCATCAGTGAGCCTCCGACGAAGCAGTGGTGTTATGTCCTGCTTTCTATTTATCTGTTTAGGTTTCCTTGGGTTGGTGGTGTCATTTCCTGCATTGATGATGTCATTTCCTGTTCTTTTCTCAGAGGATGGTAGATGGGCTCCAAATCAATGTGTTGATGGAATTCCGGTTGGAATGCCATGCTTCTAGGAATTCTCGTGCATGTCTCAGTTTGGCTTGTCCTACAATGGATGTGTTGTCCCAATCAAAGTGGTGTCCTTCCTCATCTGTATGTAAGGATACTAGTGATAGTGGCTCATGTCTTTTTGTGGTTCGTTGATGTTCATGTTTGAAGGAACTTGCAGATGGCACTGTTCCCATGTATCTGTAGCCCTTTCCCTCAAGGTGGTCAAGGTCATAGTTTTGGAATGTTGCTGTTGAAGGAGCTCAGCTGAGTTGTTACAGTACATTTGTAAATGGTATAAATTGCTGCAGAGAAGTGGTGAATATTTAGATAATGTGACCCTTCAAAGTTATTTGCACTCATCAAGTGCTTAACCAGTGTGGTCTGAAATAATCTGTGGTCATATTGCACTGCATGTTCTGTTCAATTGTGTGGGAAACAATTTCTGATCACCATGTCATTAGTATTGTAGATTGAATACAGGCATCTCTGTGAAGCAGAACTTAATCATGGCAACCTCAACTATGGCAGCTGCAAGCCACAAATCAAAAAGACAGTTCAAGACCCCATATGCTGTAGAATGGCATGGAAGTGATTTTGTCTAGGATTGAACTGTACCTTTTTTGCAAACTTGCACTTATATGCAATCTGTTGAGTGACTTGGGGTGCAAAGATAAGGTAAGGCATCAGTAATCTTACGAAACTTAGAAACTCACAACGTATTGTGTGACATGGCTTGTGCTGCATACATTGTCAATGGTCCATGTAGAAGCTTTCCATGGCTCTCCTTGGCGGTATCCTCCATGTCCCACTGTATGGAGGACTGCACTACAATATCATTTATCAATCAAATGGTGACTGCTCACATTCTGCTCCTCTGCAACCTTTCCACTTCACCCATCTTGGACAATCTCCTGATCCACATGCCTATGGTCAATGCTGGTTGCCCATTTCACATTCTGCTACCTTACCACACAAACAACAAGTAGAATTTGATTTATTGGACAGGACCAGTCTTGTGTGGCTTCCTTCTTTATTTTCCCCAATATTCCCCATGCCCGTGTTTTCCTATAAGGTGCAGTTTGGAGAAATCTATCTTCAAATTCCTCCCCGCCTTTGTGAGCATTTGTAATATTGACCATTTTCTGGCAAAAAAAGCCAAATCTTGAGTTCCGCACTGGTGAGTATTAATAATTGAGTTACCTCAAGTCCCCTGTAGCAGAACATTATCTCAAGATGTATACCTCAGGTTGGAAATTCCACATGAAGTGCATGACAACACTTTTACCTTTCATTCAACAACCTTCAAAAAACAGTGAAAACTGAAAGAATTCTAAAATTGGAGAGAGAATTTCACTTTAAAATTCATTTGAAGATATAAATCAAATAGATTTAAATAACATGGCCAAACAAAAACATGAAATGAAATAAGGCACATAGTTTTCAGAAAGCCCACAGCCCTTTCATTACTGTCAATTTGCCAGTTTAAACAGGCTGTAAATAGAAAAACTCAACCATTTTGACTCTGAGATTAAGGCAATGGTGAAATTTATCTATAAGAGACAATTTCTGGTTCTAATTGAACGGCTGGAATTAACTTACCAAGTTCCATTCCATTAATGCATGCACATACATAGGAACTAGCACTTATATTTAGCACATTAACCAAATTAAATTAAGCTAATTCCCCCAAAGCAACAAAAACAGACATTCCCCTAAATTGGCAAAACAAAGTCACTTACTTTTAGCTCTTGTTTTGAAAAATACTGCAAGGATTTTTTAAATCAACAAACCTTCAAATGGAAAATATTTTGCCCCCTCCTCTATGTTTTGGAATGTGAGATGTGAAATGCTACTTGCTACTTGTGTGGTAAGGTAGCAGGGTTTGAAATGGGCAACCAGAATTGGCCATTGGCATTTTGGATCAGGAGATTGTCCGAGATGGGTGAAGTGGAAAGGGTGCAGAGGAGCAGAATGTGAGCAGTCAGCATTTGATTGGTAAATGATATTGTAGTGCAGTCCTCCATACAGTGGGACATGGAGGATACGGGCAAGGATGTGCAGAACATACAGAACATGCAGCTTCTGTTCCATGTCGCAGGCCTCTGAAATTCTTGCCCTGGAGCATTAGTGGACCCAGGGTCATATTCAACAATAGACACAGCTGTAAGTAGCTACAGATAGTGTAAATGATGTGAATGCCACTGCTGTTCACTCTAGCCTGAAGATGCATATGGAGTCACTAAGATTGGGGCATTTAACTGCCAATGGAAACTGAATTAAATCTACAAATTGTGGTGAGGAGAGAGAGGCTAATAACTAAAACTGGGAACACCTGGGACTCCCAAATGACTTTAGGCAGACAGGTTTCCAGTAAATGTCAGAATAATGGTGAATGAATATAAGGGCATAAGAGCATAAAAACAGAGGCTCAAAATTGGTTATGGCACAGCTTGTTAAAGGGCTCTCATGGCACAGCAGTAGTGTCCCTACGTTTAAGAGAGGTGCCCTGGGTTTATGTCCTGTAATAAATCTCTAAACAACGTGATTAGAAATTATCTAATAAGAACAGGAGTGAGCTGTTTGACCCCCAAGGCTCCTTCTCTATTCTATTGGATCATGATGAATTTCTAAAGCTGCATCTTTACTGTACTGTCATGATATCCTTAAGATTCTTTAGAGTCTATAAGTGTTTTGATCTCTGAATTGAATACGGTCCATGATAGACCATTGATAGATATCACGGTAAAGATTTCCAAAACCATTTGAGTAAAGAAATTTCTCCTTTTTAATCCTGAAGTGCTGGCCCCATGTTCTGAGAAAGGGATCCCATGCTTTACATTCCACAACCAGGGAAAGCATTTTCTCATCATCTAATCTGTTGAGCCCCATAAAAGCATCTTTGCATTTTAAAGAAATCATTTCTCATTCTTCTAAACTCGGGGAAGATAACCTTAACCTACTCAATCTATTTTCTTAGGGAAATCCATTTATTCCAACAATCAGTCTGGTGAACCTTTAGGCTAGTAAATTATTCCTTAGGTAAAAAAATCAAAACTATATATCATACTCCTCTTGTGGTTTCACCAAAGTCTCTGCAATAAAACTCACTTTCAAACACTTCTATATTAAAAGCTGAGGTACCATTAGCTTTACTAAATGCTTCTTTCACCTGTATCCTTGCATTTAGTGATTTGTGTACAAGGACACTCAGACCTGCCCAAATATCAATATTTTCCTGAGATTCACATTACAGTAGGAACATAAGGTAGGAGATAGGAACATCCTATCTGCCTCAATCAAATCTTAAACCAAAGGCATTAGAAAGCTGAACTTCACTCACTTATCCTTCAGAAAATTAATGTTCATCAATTTACAATAAAGGTAACATAGAACTGCTACCCAATGTGAGTTGCATCTTTAAACTGGACTTAAAGGAGGCAAAAGGAAGTTACATACATGTGTAGATAGAACTTTACTAATACCTTTCACCCCAACCTTCAAATTCACCTGGACCTTCTCTGATATCTCTCTCTCCTTCCTGGATCTCTCTATCTCCATCTCCATCTCTGCCTCAAAACCAACATCTATTTCAATCCCATCAATTCCCACAGCTACCTAAGGTTACACCTCCGCTACCCAATTTCCTGCAAGAGTGCGATCCCCTACTCTCAATTCCTCCGCCTCGCTGCATCTGGGCCCAAGATGCAACGTTCCACTCCCGCACATCTCAGATATCCTCTTATTTCAAGGACCGCAATTTCCCCCCTTTGGTGCTCGAAAATGCTCTCAACTGCATCTCTTGGGTTCCCTGCACCTCTGCCCTCACATCCCCTTCCCCTAACAAACAAAGACAGAATCCCGGTTGGCTTCAAGTATCACCCCATTAACTCTGCATCTAACATATCATTCTCCGCCACTTCCATCACCTGCAATCTGACTCCACAACCAAAGATATGTTCCCCTCCCCACCCTTATCTGCCTTTTGTAGGGACCGCGCTCTCCACGAATCCCTCAACCACTCCACACTCCCCGCTATCCCCACCAACCCTGTCACTTTTCCCTGCAACCGCAGCAAGTCTACATTTGCACCCACATCTCCCCCTCACTTCCATTCAAGGCACAAAACAAACTTTCCACATTACACAGAGCTCACCTACACATTCATCAATATGGTCTACTGCATCCACTGCTCCTGATGTGGCCTCCTCTACATCGGTGAGACCAAGCGGAGACTCAGAGACTGCTTTGTAGAGCACCTGAGCTCTGTTCATGACATACAACAACACCTTCCAGTCGCCAACAACTTCAACTCCACCTCCCACTCCCCAGGCAATATGACCATCTTGGGTCTCCTCCAGTGCCACAATGATGCCAACTGCAAACTGGAGGAGCAACACCTCATGATCTGCCTTGGGAGCCTACAGCCCAATGATCTAAATGTGGATTTTACTAGTTTCAAAATCTCCCCGCCCATGGCCTCACCCCATGGCCAACCCTCCCCTTCATCCCCACCTCCTTGACCTGACACAAACTGTCCATCTTCCCTCCCACCTATCCACTCCTCCCACCTCCCTGACAAATCCCCATCACTCCCTACCTACACTCACCTATCACCAACCCTTCTACCTTCTCCAGCCTTACCCCCCTCTCTATTTATTTCTGAGCTCCTTACCCCTCCCCATTTCTAAAAAAGTGTCCGAACCCGAAACGTCAACTTTCCTGCTCCTCTGATGCTGCCTGGCCTGCTCTGTTCCTCCAGCTCCACACTGTGCTGTCTCTGACTCCAGCATCTGCAGTTCTTACTATCTCTTACATACATGTATGATGCACAGACATCTTACACTTGCCTCCACATGTTTTCTTTCACTTGATATGCCACGTTTCCTGCCTGACCTCAGGGTATTGAAAAAACAAAGATTTCCTTCAGTTGAATGCTCGGAGGACTGCTGAATATTCAGACCAAACCTATAGTCTTTGATCGCAACAATGAATTCTGGCTACTAATTTCTAATCTATAACTTCTTGCTCACTAACTACTAACTCCATTTCCTTCATTGATCCCCTGCACTGGACAGATCACAACCAGCATCCTCTTTGATTTGAGCTCTTGACTCAATATTCTTTCAATCTTCATTTTATTTCCATTTTAATATGTTCAGAGGGCCCTTATTGTAACAGATCTACCTTCACGTCCATCATACCACCTGCCTCTACCCCTTCCTTAATCCAGTTGCTGTTACGTTTTTCTTACCTCAAGAGTTGAGTATTCCAATGGTCTTCCAGCCTTTTATTTTCCACCCTCTGTAAAGTTGAACTCACAAAAAACTCTACTGCTCACATTCGATAGCCAGAGACTTTTCACCAGGGCAGGGTTGACTGCCACAAGCGGTCATAGTTTTAAGGTGTTAGGTATAGAGGAGACGCCAGAGGGAGGTTCTTCACTCAGAGAGTTGTGAGCGCATGGAATCGTTTACCAGTGGTAGTCGTGGAAGCGGAGTCATTAGTGACATTTAAGCGACTGCTGGACATGCACATGGACAGCAGTGAATTGAGGGGAATGGAGGTTAGGTTATTTTATTTTTGGATTAGGATTATTCCACGGCACAACATCATGGGCCGAAGGGCCTATGCTGTGCTGTCCTTTTCTATGTTCTATGTTCTATTCTAACTTGTAACCACCATTCACATGAACAGTGACCGACTACAGCTCCAGATCCATTAAAGCCTCCTTTTTAAAATCTTTAAATATTTTCATAGCTTGCTCCTCCATTTCTTTGAACCTTTTGAAACTCTACAACCCTGTGAAATCTTTACATGCCTCTTGTGCATTCCCAATTTTATTTATCCCACAAGTGGTGGCTGTGTCTTCAGCTGTGAATACTCTAAACTCTGGAATTTCTTTGCAAAACCAAGGGCAAGGAGAGAGATTGGGAATCAAGGGGATAATAATGGAGAGGGTTGGAAAGATCAGGAAAGGAGATCTCATAGGATTCATGCGGGAAATTGCAGGGGTCCAGGGAGAAAATCGGGAATGAAGGACAAAAGCTGATCTGCATTGGATCGTGGAATTGGTGAGAAAGAAGTTTGCAACCCCTGGGAAGTTACCTAGGAAGCTTCTAGGGCCAGAGCCAAGGACTCCTGTTCCTGCTGGCCCACAAACAGTGCAGTAAAGATACTTACCATTTACATCTAGTAGTCATCATCTCCTTTCAGTTGCTGGTTTCTCAATGATATGCGGGAAACCTGGTTGGTCAGCATTAAAACTGTAATAGGGAAAATAATTAGGCATATGGCCCCATTAAAATATTTAAAGGAGGGTCCCACCGCTAGAATCTGGTGTGGTTGATCAAACAGATCCTGCCTCTGTTAAAACCGTCATTGGAGGGATTTGAGGAGAGTTAGATTCAGCACAATTAAAAAAATATATACTTCCTGGCCAACCAAAACCCACGCAGCTTTTCAAGGTGATAGAAATTAAAACTACAATGTCTCATAGTAACACAATGTGTTATTAAAGTGTATCATGCCAAAATCTACAACAAATTTTCAACTGTGATTTAGACATGCTACAGTGTGCAAAAATGTTTAAAGTTACCTGGAAAAAATCTAGTGTTAGTTCTGAATAGAAATACAGAATACATATGGCAAAATATTTCTGATTGAAAACAATGGATATTAACTTAGACAGGAGGAGTGATCACTCTGGGTCGACCAGTTCCAGTGAGGTGGAAGAGATTGATGTGAAATGGGCAGAGAGGAAAATTAGACTGAGAACTCTTGATCCCAAGGCTATCCATATCAAATCAGTAAAAGGCCAGAAACGAAAACTTTGGAATGTTAGAACTGCTACTGTATAAAATGCAGAGTTTTATCTTTTGTTTTTAATCCTACTTTTGAGGTATGTACTAGGTGGAAAATTTCATTTTATTTTTAATTTACCAAACCGTGCAACCTTTTGTTTAAACCCTGTGAGGAGGTGATAATGACAGGCACAGTTTGTGCAATCGTCTCCTTTGATTAGATTGAATTGCAATGCCTCGAGCTATGGCAAAACCAGTGAAACTAAAGAATCTTTTTTTAAAAATATACATTATTCATAGAAAATACAAAAATAAACATATTTGTTTTGTGCTCCTGAGATGCTGCTTGGCCTGCTGTGTTCATCCAGCCTCACATTTTATTATCTTATTATTTTATTAGCTTTTGTGCTCCTGAGATGCTGCTTGGCCTGCTGTGTTCATCCAGCCTCACATTTTATTATCTTGGAATCTCCAGCATCTGCAGTTCCCATTATCTCTCATATTTACACACCTACCCAGTCATGCTAGCCACTCCAGATTACCCTGGGGCCAGTTGAAACAGAAGAATCTTTTTTAAGTCATTAACCCAAAAGAAAACTCCAAACAGGAGTAGCTCAATGAACACTATATCTCTTTGATACCCAGCACATTGCAGCTTATAGTAATATTAATATTTCCAGAGCAAAAGTAAATTGGGAATAAGTTGTTCTGCTTCAATATGCACTTGACTGAGTGCAAAACAAAGAAAATTTCTCTGTATGGCACTCATAGGATGCATTCTGTTGTTCAATCATTGAACAATTAGGTCTTCAAACTCGATAAAGGCTCCCTCCAGCTAATCAGTGAGCTGTTTCATTTACTCAGTATCTATCCATCAGGTAGACATGTTGACAAAGATGCCTGCAATTGCAATTTAAACATGGGAGACTGTAATGCTTTTGGCTTTCTTTATGTGGTTTCAACAAGAACAGAATGTTTTCTCAACTGCCAAACACTTCCAGGTGAATACAACAGTTCCTCATTGAATGAAGCAGTCAGAAAAGTAAAAAGAGATTTAACATTCTACTGCTGAGCATATGCAGTTATATTCTTTTTTTAGGCTGCACTGATTAATGGATTTTAATTGACTGTCTTTCTTCTAATCCACGCTTAGAAACACACAGAAAGTCCCCAATTTATGATCGGGTTCCATTTTTTGAAGTCAATCTGCATGCATGACAGAAAACATTACTCCACAGTATAAAATATCCATGTGTAAGTATGAGTGAAGGTTCTCGTGTGGGATTGTTAAAATTAATAATAATAAGGAATCTCGTTTATAAGTACAAGCATTCCTAAGTCGGGCATTCAAACACTTGGGACACCTCTGAATGTATAAGTGAAATATTTATTTATGCACATCATCATATTTTGTGTGGTTTAAAATGTTTGTCTGCCTGTATCCATTAATATAATCTACACTTTATTGTATAAATTTGGCCTCATTATCAGAGGTTGATTCCTCATGTGTTTCCTCCAGTTTTGCACAGTGAAAATGTTTATGCTGTTTTCCCGAGATTTCGGTGGTTCTCTTGTCAGAGTTATAACACGTGGCTTCATGAATTGCATGCTAAGATTCACCACTAACATATTTCTGCATTTTTTTGGTTATGATTTTTATTCCCCTCCTAGGTTGGGATAAAATTGGTAAATGGAAAGCCTGACTCTAAGTTAACTCTGAACTGACCACTCATGGTCTTTAATGTTCCAGGAGGCAAGTTGGTCACAAATATTTTGAAGAGATTCTGTTCCTCCATTTAAACTCAAGTTTTATTTTTAATTAGACCAGGAGTTCCAGGTCTTGGGTATCTTTGATGAAGGAAGCTGGTGGAGTGCAGGATTCATGAGGAAAGATCATTTATTGCAAACCTTGTGTTGTAGATAGAGCGGGAGCCTGTCAGGCTGGCTAGCCAAAGAACAGAAAATTTGTTGAACAATTTTGGCCAGACCTGCAAGAAGCATTTGGGTTTCCCATCCAAAAATGTGCCTTTCCCACCTGACTCTTAACCTTGCTCCTGTACAGCCCTTTTTCCTGATACTAGCCTGGTGATATATCCTGTGCAGTATGGAGCAGTTGGGTTTTGCAGTTGGGAAACTCATTAGGGTTGGTGTCACAAACTTCCTGTAGCTAGATACGGCAGAACCTCCTCCAAATTTGTTTTTATTAGCTTGTTACTCGACAGGTCAAAGACCTTTCATGCGGAATAGCGTACAGGATATGCCAAAACAACAGATATTTTGAGTAAAGGAGATGGAATGACTGTGGCAAGAGGTCTTGGTGAGACAGATGGCTCCGTCATGGAAGGTTGTTTTGGGGAAGTTAGAATCAAACTTCCATTCTAACATGGAAAGTAGGGGTATGTTTCACATCATGGTTTTGACGAGGAATGATGGTTCTCAATTATGCAGGGGGATTCCAATATGGTCTGGGGATGAAATTGCGGGGCCAGTCTGAAGGTTGCAGGGAAACAGAGATATTGAAACGAGGGGTCTTACTGGTAAGCTTGTTGGGACTGCAGGAAACATCCCTGCTCCTGCTGCTTTTTGCATCTACTTATGGATTCAGCCCATCTTGCTTTCCAAAAGGCTTGGAATGCTTAAAAAAAGGATGAAACATCATTCCAATACTTAAATGAGCAATGTATCTCCTGAATGCTTTTTTTTGGCCCTTTCGCCATCTGTGAAAGCTGAAAATGGATTTTCAAGGCAGGTTAAATTCCTCTTCCAGATTTTTGTGACTTGTTTTCAAGATTTTAAAATTCAGCTTATTGTTCCAATGAGGAAATTCCATTAAATAAAAATGGTACCAGTGAAATTATGATGAGAGAAAATAAAAATAGAATTGAATTTCAGAGTTCAATGTACTATGATTTAAGATAGTGTTATTAGCAAAAAATAGTTTAGCATTGGAAATAGAAAGCTGCTGAATTAAAAGAGTGATGCTAGCTCAGGTATGAAATGGGATGAAGAATAGGAGACAGGCGGCAGAGCTAAACAGATTTTTTTTGGTTGTACACTAGCTTGCCAAGCCGGTGTGTTTGATTGCAGACTGCTAGGTAACATCATCAGTGTGCATCCAGTAAAGCGTTGGTGTTCTGTCCCACTTGTTATTTCTATGCCTCAGTTTGCTGGGGTGGTTGGCATTACTTCCGGCTCTGTTTTTCAGTGGTTTGTATATTGGGTCCAATTCAATGTGTTTTGTTAATGGAGTTCCAGTTGGAATGCCAGGCCTCCAGGCATATAAACCGAGGCATAGAAATAACAAGTAGGACAGAACGCCTAAACTTTACCAGAACACACTGACGATGTTACCTAGCAGAGTGACGAAACATCTGCAATGAAACACACCAGCTCAGTGAACAAGTCTACAACCTCATCCACAACACGGGCTGCAAATCTTCTCAAAAAACTATAAATTTTGTTTTGTCTGGATGGCAAGTTGTAGGGTTCAGTATTATACCCATTATAGAAATGAGGTGGGCTTAAAGTTTAGTGGCCAATTAAAACTTGACAGAACAATAAATAGCGAGCACAATAGTAGCAGGCCTCAGGAGGTTGTGAGTAGAATGAGAAAATTGGGAGACACATGACAGATATACTTTCAGGCAGAAAAGGGTGAAGTGATGCACTTTGGGTGAAACAACTTGAAAAACACTAAAATTGAAATAATAAAACCTTGACAAGAATGAAAGAAAAATGGGGACCTAGAGATATACATTCAAAATTCTTTGTATGTAGAGGGGCAATCCGTAAGAAGATTAAAAATGTCTTTTTGGAATGTTGGCTTTACAAATAGATGCACTGCATTCAAAAAGGGAAGTCATGCTGAACATTTTTCAGTTCTCTAGGTTTAATTTTTCCAGTTTTGGGCCAAATGATTTTTCAAATGAGACTGGTGGTGGCCAGTCTTGTGCAATCTGCTACCTTTAGCTCATTAATTCCAGGATGGTGCCCTTCTCATGAATCATGTGGTAAGAAAGGCGGATGTACTCACTGCTGCTGGGTTTTGTGACATTCGCATCACTGGCCCCATTGTTAAACCCCAATGAGCAGCACTTCAGATGCTGTAAGCCACAAAATGGCCCTTACACTGTGTGCCTATGGTTTCTCTGATGAAATGGCCTAGAAAGGGAAGTTAGCCCCTGTTTTATGGACAGGAGCCTCAAAGTAGACAGGATGGAGAGGAAGGCCATTTCTTTCCTGCTGTCCAGAAAAAGAAGTCATCCTCTAAGACCCAGCGAGCCCAGACTGAGATAGTGTCCCACAGTAAAAAAAACCTAGCACTGCAAGACGAGTGAGAATGATCTTCTGTGCTCCACAACAGTAAAACTAACCATTTTCTCCCTCCTATCTCATATTTATAGGGCCACCACTGGAACTCTATCACTGCACAAACCTCTCACTAGGGCTCATGGACTACAATTTTCACTGATGTTTGAAGCATGTCCACTAAATGGCTTTCACGCATCTCATCCTCCCCAGTGCCCAATCTGACCTGTCCTATGCACTTTCAACCGTCTCTGGGAACACCTCTCCAACTTTCCTGCCCCTACATTGTCCCTAATGCCTGTGCTATGTATATCCACCACACTGAGCTTTCCTTTTCTCCCATTGCAAGAAAACAATGTCTCACAGCTGAACTATGAAGGCAAAGACCAGTTGGGAGGTGGGAGACATTAGTCTCTGTGCCATAAACAGGAAGAAGATGGTGGACTTGACCAAAAGATCATGAGCTGTCATGTGGGGACCCAAAAAAACTGTGGGGGTAATCAACCCAATGGACTTCATTGTGCTACCATCCCATTGTGACTGATGTTAACTCATTCTTCATCTGTGTTAGATTTTACACAAATATTTGTCTCTCTTCTCTTACGCAGACATGAGCAATGTTCAACAAAGCGCTGGCAGAAAGAGACCGTCATCTCCATTTTCATCCCTAAAGAGCTAACTCTTAAACCTCTGCAGATACACCAGCAAGGCTTTCACCTGCAACCTTCACCAGCTCAGAGATTTTCACCTCATTCCAGCACAGCTTCAACAGCACAGTCTAGTGAACACCTCACTGATATGTCTCCAAAGCTGGTCAAGAAAGGAGCACACCAAGTCTCTGTTACTCTGGGAATCATCAGAGACCAAGTACCTACTGAATGCCAGGTACAGGATGATCCCAGCATCTTAGCCATTAATGATTTTGTTAAAACACAAATATAGGCACAGAAACATCATGCAGGTTTGTCAGAGACAATCAGTAAGTTGGACTGAAGAATGGAGGAGTCTACCAATGTTCACATGCTGGCTCCAACAATGTATATGTCTGGCTGTCTCCATAGACATGTTAGCTAGCACCATGGAGAGCCAACTCCAGAAAGCTTCGTGTCTGCCAGATATGAAATTGAGCTGGATGCCATCATTTTCTCCTTAAATGCTCAGCATCAATAGTGAGGTTGAAGGGGAACAAGGGGCTTCAAACCCACTCCAGGAACTCCTTGCTCTCAAGAGGACAACATGCAGAAGGAACCAATTGGAAGAAGTACAGAGGGGAACTCCAGAAGGTCTATCTCAGGACACTGCAGCAGTGCCTAGCCCCTCTACCTTCCCCATTGTGTCATTTCAGTCCAAGTCAAAGACATTGAACCTGCCGGACATTCCAACCCCTCAACGTCCCTTGCGGATGACGAACCAAGTCTTCCAGGACAACAGAGTAGACTCCGCCCATCCCGGCTGTGCTGCAGAGGAATCTGATTTGTCGCTGGCTGCATTCAAGGTAGTTAATCTAATGTGTGTGACTGCCTCCTGAAACGCAGTATCTAGGAAACTCTCCTCCCTCCCTAATGTGTCATAGTGTTCAAACCCAGAGCTCCTTAAGCAACCAACACTTGCTGTAGACATTGTTGCTATTGACCACAATGAAGTCCACCTGCTCCCACTTCGTGCACTGACAAAACATCACCTGGTGCAGCACCTCTATGTTAATTAATTAGTTCTTAATTTGGTTTTTTAAAAGTCCTGTACTGGTCTTTTAATTTTTAGCCTGTAAATATTTTCCCTATTTACCTTCAACCTTCAACCTGTAATAAATACTCAAATTAGTCACTATCACCAATTAACGCCTAGTTTAGCTGTGATATCACGGTATTGTGCTGGGCCCCTGATCCTGGGCTTCAATTTACCCTGTTAAAAATAACCTTACAAGCTGTGAGCCAAAAAATAAGCAAGCAAAACGCACTGCTTCCCCTCTGCACCAAATTCCCACACTGCCTCTCAGACCCCAAACTGGACACTCATTCAGGCTGTGTCTCACTCCGGATGCGATCTCTCCTTCATGCCTGCGGGAAGTTTTAATGTGGGTAGCACTGAGGCTGCATCCAATAGACAGGAATTGCAAGAAGCCCTGCACAAAGCAGTCACACTTTAACCTACCTCAAGAGTGAGAGTACAGATTGTGTGCGTCACGGGGGACAAAGTCTCTTTCCATCAGTCAGCTTTCCAAGTGAGAATGCTGTTCCAGACTGGAAGGTATCCAATGACAAGTTTGCATTTCTAGTCTCTCTCATTGCACAGAACATTGCCTGTCTCAGGTAAAATACTGTCTTACAGGATGCTCGCATATTTCAGAGCAATTTAGCTGTCTAAGTAATATGTGAAACATTCAATGTTGGCCAAAAATGAAAAGATTACTGCCAATGTGCTGCCTAACATGAGAGACCTCACTGAAGAACATTCAAATATCACATGCTGACTGCATCATTGCTGTGCTTCTGAGAGCTGTGGAAAATGACAGTGAGATCAGTAGATTCAATGTCTGGTCAGTCTTCTCTTCTTTGGAATACCTTCATCTGTGGCTTCCTTGGAGGATGTATGGCAGCTGCTGGATTTTGCGTCTTTGCTGGGCTTGCTGAAAGCATTGTAATTGTTCTCTCCTTCAACGTGGTCTTCACTTGAGTAGCAAAGATACAAGGAATCCTCCAACCAACAGATACACTTCAGACACCTGAGCTGATAACCTTTGGGGAATGTCGAAAATATGTTAGTGTTTCAGTATTGATACATCCTGAGCCCTCATGTCTGTTACAATGAAACATTGTAATGAGGGGCAAGGTGCAAAAAAGCCAGGCAAGGCAAGAAAGGGATGATGTAAGCATCCAGATACATTCAGAGTACAGAGGGGCACGCCCACAGTATTTACTATCTACCATTGACCACAACATGCACCATCCACCTTGTTTACATTAGTTTGTCATCTCTCTTCAGAGTGCGTATAAACATGCATAGGTTCTGTTTTTTTCCTGTGACCAGGTTATCCTTCTCTTAGTATTTTCCAGCGATTTCCCCAGTTTCTTCTTCCAGGGTAATCTGAATAGCCTTCCAAAGTCAGTTCTCCTTTGAACTGAAATAAATCTGAGAAAGACTCAGCCCTCTTTCCAACAACAAATCTGTTTATTATGAACAAAAACAAAGTTGCTGGAAAAGCTCAGCAGATCTGGCAGCATCCGTGAAGGAGAAAGCAGAGTTAATGTTTTGGGACCAGTTACCCTTCCTCAGAACTCAGTTCCGTGGAAAGATCACCGGACCTGAAACATTACCTCTGTTTCCTCTTCACAGATGCTGCCAGACCTACTAAGTTTTTCTAGCAACTTTGTTTTTGTTCCTGATTTACAGAGTCCACAGTTCTTTTGGTTTCTGGTTATTATGAATTCTGGTTTCAAAGTTCTATCGTCACAATTTTCCACTATTCTAAAGAAATTATTAATGAAAACATCGAAAGTTTCATTATATTCTGAACTCCTCTGTTAAATAACATCTCTTTTTTTCAAATTTAAGGAATCCTGAGGGCCCTTGATTTATGAACATTCAACTTACAAATGCTTGTAACTATAAACATGATCCTGTACAGGAGTGTAATTTTAAAGATCTGACATGTAAACATTTCCTCATACTTAGGAATGGCTATTTTAGATTGTGCTGCATTGTTTTCTGACTTGTACACAAATTGACTTGGAAATGGACTCAGAACCAAACCTTTTCGCAACCCGACACCTGTCTGTAATCATAAGATTATAGGATTTCTTCAAAAGTATCTGTGATGTAGCTTATGATTTGGTAATTTAGAATATCATAAGATCTTATTGAATACAATAGTCTATTTATTTGCTTAATTTGGGATCTAGCACTTACATTTAAACATTATGGTATCTTGAAAACTGTTTTCTTCAAGATATTCAATCCTGTGTTCTATTTGGTCTAACTCTGATATTAAATCTTTCAGGTAGTGACTCTGTCATGTCTTTTTAACATCTCTGCTGCTCTAATCGCATTCCCTTGAAGACCTTTACTTCTACAAATAACAAGACTGTTTCGCTTTCCTTAACTTGAGCATTTTAAATTATGCAGAATAACATTGATGCACTTTTCTTTCTTCTTTTAAAGCTTATATTATTTTTTACTACAGCAATATTTGTAATATTGGAATGTGGACGCATAGTAGCTAACGTAAGATTATTATTACAGTTTACGTTTTACTATATACATTCCTGATCTTTCTGACCTTATATAATAATTAGTAATTAACCAACTTATTACATCTGTTTGGTCACCTTCACCTTTTCATTAAAGATCCTGTAGGCAGTATGCTCCACTTAACGATGCCAAAGTTCGGAGCAAGGTCAAGAACAAAGTGTTGATTAGTATATTCAGGACTCTCATGGACTTTTCAAGAGGCCAAGAATGATTAAGTATTGCCTGAACCAGAGGAGAATCAAATTTATTTACAGAGCTATTTGGCTATGAGAGTCCACCCTTCACACTGGGTGGAATGTGTGGCAAAACCAGCACAGAAGTCCAGTAAGGTGCATCTCAATGTCAAGATTATATTGCCGTATCTTTTATGCTTTTCACAATGGCTTGGTAAGATCCTCACAGGTCAGTGACAAGGTGCCAACTATCATGAATTACTGTACATAAAGGTCCTTGTTGATGGTCCAACTCATATCATTAATAAGCAGTGACAGACTGACATAGTGACACAGCGCCAGGGACCCAGGTTTGATTTCATCATAGGGCGACAGTCTGTGTGGAGTTGCACATTCTCCCCGTGTCTGTGTGGGTTTCCCCTGTGTGGTCTGGTTGCCTCTCACAGTCTAAAAATGTGCAAGTTAGGTGGATTGGCAATGTTAAATTGCTCATAGTGTTCTGAATATGTAGGTTAGGCAGGTTACAGGGAAAGGGTAGGGGAATGAGTCTGAGATAATATGACAGTTGGTGTGGATTTGTTGGGCCAAAGGGCCTGTTTTCACAATGTAGGGATTCAATGCTTACCAAGCTCATCAAACTAATTAGCCATCTAGAAAACCCAACATGGAAAACAGTACTTGGCAGTTTTGCCTCTCAACCCCTCTGAGTGACCACCATCTCCCCAAAGGCCAACAAGCACCAACCACACGCATCTTCCCAATGTGAACACTGGTACCCAAATGTCTAGGAGCTACTGCCACCATCCTGACATCCCTTCAATGCATTGACAGTGCAACCTGCTTGCCTGGACTCGTCTACAGGGTCAACATCTACCACCAGTGTATAGCTTGTGTCAGGTACGGTCATCACCCGGTCCATTGCATGGGTTGGGTGTCCTACCGGGGCCGCTCTGTTGGCCTCTCAGCCTGTAGCACCAGGTGCATACCAAGACACTGAAACATGCATGTGTTGCTTTGCCCTACAGTAACAATTAGCATAGGCACACAACCAGTCCAGGGTAAGGTGGGTGGGGGAGAAAGGTCAGACACCTTTAGCAGGGGTATAAACAGGTCTATCTAATCTTGGATAATAAAGTGTGAAGCTGGATGAACACAGCAGGCCAAGCAGCATCTCAGGAGCACAAAAGCTGACGTTTCGGGCCTAGACCCTTCATCAGAGAGGGGCAAGGGGAGAGGGTTCTGAACTAAACAGGGAGAGAGGGGGAGGCAGACCAAAGATGGAGAGAAAAGAAGATAGGTGGAGAGGAGAGTATAGGTGGGGAGGTAGGGAGGGGATAGGTCAGTCCAGGGAAGATGGACAGGTCAAGGAGGTGGGATGAGGTGAGGAGGTAGGAAATGGAGTTGCGGCTTGAGGGGGGAGGAAGGGGTGGGTGAGAGGAAGAACAGGTTAGGGAAGCAGAGACAGGCTGGGCTGGTTTTGGGATGCAGTGGGGAGAGAGGATGAACTGGGCTGGTTGTGGGATGCGGTGGGGGAAGGGGAGATTTTGAAGCTTGTGAAGTCCACATTGATACCATTGGGCTGCAGGGCTCCCAAGCGGAATATGAGTTGCTGTTCCTGCAACCTCTCTGATGAAGGGTCTAGGCCCGAAACGTCAGCTTTTGTGCTCCTGAGATGCTGCTCGGCCTGCTGTGTTCATCCAGCCTCACATTTTGTTGTCATCTTCCCCCCCATTATCTCACACCTACAGGTGTGCCGTCCACTAACTCTGTCTTAATCATTCACCACCTTTATTTTATTGCAAGAGGTATCCTATAACTGGGCAGATTGATGATAGATGGCTTAGTAGGTGATGGGGTTCCAGGTGGTGTGAGATAATGTTTTGAGATATTCTGAGGGACTGAGTTGGCAGCACACACAGCGTACAGGATGATTGGTGTGGGAGGGTGGGGGTCAGGTAAGCGAGTGAGGGTAGATGTTGCGTGCAACAGAGGGAACTTTAAGAAAGGACCTGGGTGCGAGGTGGGCATCGTGATCAGGTTGACAGTGAGTAGCGGCAGGGTGTCTTCAGATGCTCCTCTGGGAAGAGGAACACCTCTTTGCTACACTACACTCAATATCAGGGCTTCCAAGATTGTCTCTGAAAAACATGGTGCCAGTGTTCCCTTCTCTATCACCCCTCCTCAGTACTTCCTCAACCAAGCAGGACAGCTGCCCAATGCCAACACTCTTCCAGAAGGGCAGCAGGAATTCAAACAGGGCACCAAAGCAAGGCTAAATACAAAAACAGATAGATTAAGCTTATTCATTAGGCATGTTATAGTCAAATCTTCATTAAGATACCACTGTGACAGTGTAGATAAACACAAAATGCACCGAATTGTGTGGTAGTTTTAACAACATCGAAACAATTCATTGTATCTGTCTGATTATAAGATGTAGATACTTTTTCGATATAATATTGAAAATTGGAATTTAACTATGGTACTATTTGTAGGTTTTGAAATGATTTGCTTTCTTTTTTGTTAACAAAATTATGCAAATGATTCTCCAATGACTGTCTGGGCTTTCTAAGATTATACTGAGGTAAACATTCCCTGGTATTGGTGAATCAGCCTGAATGATACTGTAGTGTAAGAAAATCCTCTGCAAACAAAAATGTGTTTATAAGACTACTAGGATTATAATTATGCAACAATCCTTTCAAAATTACACTTTATTTAAATGCTCTGTCTTTTTTGTCACAACCATTATTCCTATTTTAATTTGAAATGATGCTTGATAAAATGTATCCCATTTTTGATGAGCTACTATTAGATGATTGCATTTCATACTGTCTTGTTATATGGTGTACATTTGCATGATTGCTGTCCATGCTGCACAGGTTAATTATATCTTTAACTGTGCTATATAGCAGTCATCTCCATCTTAACGTACTAAAATTCAATGAGATGAGATGTATTTTCTGCGATGCTTCTGTTAACTAACATTTTTTTTATTCAAAGAAAACAACGACCCTGGCAAAATGTTCAGCAAAGCCCACCCAATGATTTAGTGACAGGCATTTCCCCCATTTTGCAACAATATTTGACCTGGAGATGCCAGAGAGCGGCTGCAGGACATTCTTTTCAGGAAGATACTTTGGTATTGTTCTGGGGGAGCAGCCAGAGATCGGAGGCCATGTTCATACCAGTGGCTTGGAGAGGAAGGGGAATGTAGTCCTGCAATCAGAACACGGGGGTTGTTATCGACTAGGTAGAAAATCTGCAAACAGAACAAATGAAGTTATCTGTGGATTGCTTCCAATGCCACATGCAAGTGTGTACAGAAATGGGAAAAAAAGGCAGATGAATGTGTGGCTGAAATAATGGTAGAAGGAGGGAGGGTCTTAGATTCCTGAAACATGAAAACTGACTCTGGGGATGATGACATCAGCCCAAACCAGGTGGATGACATTGGAAAAGAGGTGAACTGGATACCTTGCAGGGCATTTTGCTGGTAAGTTGGCAAGCATTAAGCTAACCTTCAGGGGGATGAGAACCAGGAAATAATATGAGCGAAGAGTGTCAAGGTTCACATAATACTTGGAAAGATTGATCGCATTCATAAAGGAAATAGAAAATCAATAGATAAAGGCGGCGTAGGGGAGAAAATGAATCTAAATTAGGATTACTGTGCAAGAATGTGAATGCACAGAGTATTATATTCCTTGACACAAGGTATTCAAAAACAGCAAAGGAAACTGGAGTGTGGGTTGGCCATATTTTTTAAAGAAAATAACTGCAATACTGAAAACAGAGAATGTTCCAGAAGATTCATAAACGGAATTAATTTGGTTAGACCTAAGGAACAAAATGGGTTCAATTACACTCGGTGTGATCTACAGACAACGATCCAGTGGGACATCAGTAGTAGGGAGATAATTTTGACATCTGCCTCTAAAGTGTTACTTAGAAAGGAGTACTTCAATTAATCAAAAATAGACACTTTCTAAATGGTGTAAAGTGAAGAATAGTGGAAGTGCGAAGAACCTCAATGTGGCTGGTAAAATGCTATGAACAGGCACAGAAATAATTCAGAAATCTATTTTGCTCTCTATTGTTCTCCAGGATTAGAACATAATAGAGTAGGAATCACTGCAGTGTGGTTTTCCTCTCCAAGCAGCTGATTTCATGCCCACCATATTGGGTTTGAGAGGCCAACTGACAAATTGCAATTGATTTCCTAAATTTAGCTTTCTTGAGGTTCTTAATGAGGATTAATTGTCTTCTGGCCTTGTGGAGGCAGGCAGCCTTTTCAGGCCTCAAAAACACCTTCTCCAAAATGACCAGCACCACCTATGCCACTCTGGGACTGATACACCAGGCCCCTCCACTCTAATTCCCAGCTCTGGTCCCACCTTTGGGCAGGTAGGAATGGTTTCAGCCCTTCAAAGACCCATTTCCACCCTAGAGCTTTCCTTTTGCTCCTTTGATCCCTGGCAGTAAAGAAATGAATGTGGAACAATCCACTTGTCACTAGGCTGAATCTTATAAAGACATGGGCTATGGTGACATTTGTGGAAAATCGAACAACAATACAGCGGGACCCATCTTCAAGTTGGGAGTATTTTCATCTGTCTTTTAATATATTCTGATACATAGTGCGGCAAGTTTCTCACTTGGCAGTGGTGAGTTATCAATAAGTGGAGAATTATTGCTTGTTAAATACCTTGTTAATGGCATCATTTGCTTCATTAATATTCAGCTTTCAATCTTACCAAATGTACAGGACAAACTGGGCGTTGACAGAGCTCAACATAGAAACCAGATCGGGTATCTGATGGATTCAGGACACCACTTGCTCCAACGGGCCTCCATGCTGTATTCAACCAAACAGCATCAATCCACAGGCTCCAGCTGCACACAGCCCTAATCCATGGTCATTAGCATCTAGTATTTGCCAATCCCTCAGATCCTGACTGATGGACACACTAAAAGGTAGTGTCTAGAATCAATGTCTTTAAAATGGCACTCTGAAATCTGTAATTTCTTGAGAACCCTTTGCCACGTGAACTAATAATCACTCATGAAAAGCAACCAGCTTGGAAAAGAATCAAGCTGCTGTGTACGTAGGATTCAATTCCTCTAATGTTGGAACTTTGGTTGAGCCTCTCTTTCAAGAAAGGTTTTGAAGTCTAGGGTCTAAGCTTAGCAGGATATCCTGATTATGCCATCTTACTTTAGTACATATGTAATAGCCCTGTACCTATGTATGCTGACATACTTGTTACAAAATTCAACGATGTTCTGTATCATCCAGCTGACTCTTTATCCTGTAAGTGACATTTGTACTTTCTGGGAAGCTCAGTAGATGGATTTGCATCTCTTTGACCTGCAGAGTTTCAGCACAAGGTAACTTGCTGGTTTTGTGAATGGTCATAGTGCCGATTTCCACACAGATTGGTAGCCCTGTCATTGCCGATCTAATTGTGTGCACCAGATTAAGGGGGAAGTGGCAGTGTAGTGGTAATATCACTGGGCTAGTAAAACAGAACTGGAGACTAACATTCTGGGACAAGAGTTTGGGTCCCAGGATGGGATCAGATGGTGAAATTAGAATTGAATAAAAATCTGGAAGGACAAACTTGACTATATAACACCTACTGGTTGTCACTAAACTTTATCTGGCTTGCTAATATCTTTTAGGGAAGGCAATCAGCCATCCTCAGCTGGTCTGGCCTATGTGTGACTCTAGATCCACAGCAATGTGGTTGACTCTTAATTGTTTTCTTGGCAATTAAGGTTGTACAATAAATATTGACCTATTGAGTCATGTACACAACTGTTGAACAAATAAATAGAAAATTACTTATGGTTTCATTCCGAACTGGCGTTGCTGCTTTTCACTGTCACTGTACCACTGACAGGGAGGGGTAATTACATGTAAAAAAACAACTAAAGAAATGTGGATGCTGGAAACCTGGAACAAAAACAAAAACTGTTTCTTCTTTTCTCACTGAAGGTAAAGTGGAATGCCTTGCTCAAGTCTTTACATCACTCGTTGGCATTTTGGAAAACCTCTTGTAGTGAACTACTGGGGCTATGTGTCACAGCTAAAACAGCTAAAAGGCCCAATTCACTAAACAGGGATGTTCCTCATTATTTGGGACTTAGGGCCGAGAGACATTCTAGTCAATTGTATGAGGACATTGATTAAGATCATCTGATGTGCCTTTTTTGTTGTATTTCATTGATTGGTTGATTTTGATTTTATTGCCCCCATATACCTATGAACTGTGAATAGCTTTGTTTGTGAATAGTACAGGTAGCTCAGAGTAAACAAGGACATACAGATCAGAGGATGAAAAAACTTGGACAGAGTAAGGCATACAGGTTACACTGCACAGGACATGTTCTGGGCAAGATCAACATTAACAGGATCAGCATTCTTTGAAGTAAGAGTGTCTATTCATCAGTCTAATAAAGGCAGGGAAGAAGCTGCTCTTGAACCTGCTGGTGCATGTGTTCACGTTTCTGCCTTCCTTCATAAGAAGGGTCACTGGCACTGAATCATTAACTGTGCTTTCTCTCCACAGATGCTGCCAGGCCTTCTGAGTTTTTCCAGCAATTTCTGTATTTAGAATCTATTACAAGTAAACATTTTTGCCCTTGTTAGTTGTGTTAATAATTGCAGGTACATACTCTTCAGACTTTTCCACTCGTAGGATGTTTTCACTATCTCCTGTCTCTAACTTTTGTTTTTTGCATGTGTTTACCAATTTTTTTCAGGCATATAGTGTTAATATTGTAAATAAAATCTAATTTGCCCACACATTGTATCATATTCACAAGCTAGAAAACTTACTTGCCTTCAGTTTGAAGATGCTTCCAACCTAACTCTTCAGCCTGATCTGTCTTGCTGCTAACCTCATGTACATGTTTGAACTTCTGCAGGCCTGGATGACTTTCCATATCAAGCAGATGTTCACCTGCACATCTGCCAATGCAGTATACTGCATCCACTGTACCCGTTGTGGCTTCCTCTACATTGAGGAAATCCAAGCGGAGGCTTGGGGACCGCTTTGCAGAACACCTCCGCTTGGTTCACAATAAACAACTGCACCTCCCAGTAGCGAACCATTTTAACTCCCCCTCCCATTCCTTGGACGACATGTCCATCCTGGGCCTCCTGCAGTGCCATAATGATGCCACCCGAAGGTTGCAGGAACAGCAACTCATATTCCGCTTAGGAACCCCGCAGCCCAATGGTATCAATGTGGACTTCACAAGCTTCAAAATTTCGCCTTCCCCCACTGCATCCCAAAACCAGCCCAGCTCGTCCCTGCCTCCCTAACCTGTTCTTCCTCTCACCTATCCCCTCCTCCCACCTCAAGCCACACCTCCATTTCCTACCTACTAACCTCATCCCGCCTCCTTGACCTGTTCATTCTCCCCAGACTGACCTATCCCCTTCCTATCTCGCCATCTATGCTCTCCTCTCCACCTATCTTCTCCTCTATCTGTCTTTGGTCTGCCTCCCCCTCTCTCCCTATTTGTACCAGTTCCCTCTCCCCATCCCCCTCTCTGATGAAGGGTCTAGGCCCGAAACATCAGCTTTTGTGTTCCTGAGATGCTGCTTGGCCTGCTGTGTTCATCCAGCTCCACACTTTGTTATCTCGGTCTCTGCTATGTGCCCTGTTCTTGATATCAGTATGACGCACATGGTTTTGTTGTACCCTACTGAGGCCTCTAGTTGCATCTTCGGAATGAGGTTTCTTGCAGCTTTTGACAGTAAGCATAGTTTCCTTCTATCTTTTGGATAAAGCTCTTGGAAAGCAGGACAGCTTCACAGTGAATGAAACAGATACTCGTAGCTACATTTAATTCTTGCAGATGTTGTTGCCCAGATCAGTTGATTTTTATGGGTGTTGTCTGTAACACAGTAGTTGTAGATGGTGAATTCTACATGAAGCAACCTATCAGCATTTTTCACAGCTTAGCAGGATATTTCTGGTCTTCCTCAGACAGGGCTGAAGTGTTGACTCTGTGCATTTCCAATGGCTATCATTATTTTCATTCTTTGTGTATTCAATTCTGCTGTGTCTAAATCTAAAAAGCCACAGATCCCACCGTTTTTTTTGGAAATCATTATCACTGATCACAATGTTGCATTCCTGTGTTGCATTCTTTAAGCCAGGATTACTACTCTTATATTAGCTCAGTGAGGAGCATGGATACAATTTAGTTGAAACTCTCACACAGGTTTACTTAGCATACAAACTGATAATTTACTGTTACAATGCAATTTAGGTACACATTCTTAGTGTAGCATAGCGCTGCTGGAGTTGTCATGACAGCTGGTTATGTGGCGACTTCTGGGTCCTTGGTTCATTGGCATTCACAGCTCCAAAAGTAGTAACATACCAGCCACACATAGAATAGCAGTGTGCAATTGGGCAACTGGTTAAGGCAGGACACTGAATGGTGCTGGTTAATCAGGCAATAGTTCAGGCATAAAACAAGGCACATGGTTTACTAAAAACAATTCTACTCAGCCATCTGTCAAATTCACTTCTCATAGATGCCTGTGTTTAAACAATTCAATTATAAGAGAAATGAGTTCATTAGGTGAAACAAAAATAACCAAGTTTCAGTATTCTGGAGACCTCTCTGCAAAAGCTAATACTTTTCCCATACTATGGCTCACCTCTATCTTAGATGTTCCGTGCCATGACCAATATTTGCATACACTGCATTAAAAGAAAACCTGGGGGCAGCTGGCAAAAATTCTTCCAATGATTGTTAATAACCTACCATTAAAACACTTGCCTTGCACCAAGAACAATTTCTAAATTATATCATTTCACACGACAGCTTCATCTCTCAGATGTTTCAATAAATTTGCTTTGATCTCCATACAAATTAGTTTGTAGATTGTTCATTAATGTTACCAACTATAATATAAATAGATTTCATCACTGGTCAATTGATTAATGGATATTCTGACCCTGAAGTGGTAGCCTGAATCATTAATGGCAAATATTAACTCATTCATCAGAAATTCTTTTCCCTCTGTTTCTAACCTATTTATGTCGAATGAATTAATACCAGGAGGGAACTTCCAAGTAATGTGTTAACCTTCATCTATTTGTTTCCAATTCACTATTTGATGATTTTTGTATTAAGTATTCATCTGTGGTCTCTGTAAATTATAAATGTTAACTGTAACCTCATCATTTTATTCAATGTGGGCACTGTAGCTTTTGAATTGTTTATTAAATCACCTGTTTTGATTGTGTTGCTAAGCAGATGCATTTTTGCTATCAATTTTGTCAGTGCTTGAAATGTAAAGCTGCTTGATTTCAAATCAGCTGAGCACATAAAGCTCCAATGTGTGTTGCATTTTAGGATTAGCAGTATTCTATTGCCAAGTTTGCTAGGAAACTAACCTTATAATCCATAAAAGTAACCTAGTGGATTCTGGAAATCTGAAATTCAAAAGAAAACAAAAGATGCTGGAAATGTAATGCAAGTCACAATGCATTTGTGAAAGGGGAACAGAGTTATATTGGAGACTTAATGAAACAAATTTCTCTGTTACTATGCTTACAGCTTTAGACTACCTGAAATTAGTATATATAGAAAAATTCAGAGGCAGAGGAGAACAAATGCCAGTGAAAAAAAAGGTGATTAGCCTAAAAATTTAACTCTTGTGTGTCTCCAGAAGCCTGCCTGAAATGTTGAGTAATTCTGTTTTAATTACAATCATCCAATGAAGCCTGTGCCACTTCCTATACCCTGGAATTATCATGCAGCGAGCCTGGGGCTCTTTTATAATCTTCCTTGTCCTCTGGTTTCCTCTGCCTGTTGCATTTGATGAATAAGCATCAAAGTTTTGTTTGTTTTTTATTCCTTGGATGTACACAGGGTTGAAACCATCTCTTTGCCATTTTTAAAAAATTTTATTTACTAATACTTTTAAAATGTTTGCCCTGTCATGCTATAATATTTTGCTTTGGTTTAGTCTTTGTTTCTTAGAGCCAGACCTTCTGAGCCCCTGAACAATGAGGGCATTGGTGAGAAAGTTGAACAAAATAGGTAAGATTGCACATGAGCATCATTTGTAATCTGTGGGAGTAGAAATGTTGATTGTGCCCCCAGCTTGAACGCATACAGGGCTGAGCTTTGCGAGCAGTGTGTAGATTGAAGACCTAGCCACCTCTGGAGAATCCTAAGAGGAGACTCATAGAGGCCCTGTGTGTAGTTTCTCTTTCAGCTGACTGCTGACTGTTTCAACATTAGGAAGGGGCGTGAGGTCGAGGCTCCTTATCCCCATGTCACCTTGTCATGCCTGAAAGAATAAACTAGAGGTGCATGCATAAATCCAGCAGAAATGCAGACTGCTAGATCTGGCTTTCCATGACAACCATCATCTTGTCAGTTATATTATTGTAAGGTTAATAAGCAGATTCAGCAAGTAATCAGGAGCACTAATAGAATGTTATGTTGAATAGGATGGGTATACAGGGAATTGGTGAGAGCACAATTGGAAAACTACGCAAAATACTGTCCACCGCACTTACAGAAAGATGTTAAAGTGCTGGAATAGTTTCACAGAAGGCTTCCTAGACTAATACCTGAAATGAGTAAATTATCTGAACAGGAAAGGTTAGACAGGTAGGCCTGTATCTTCTGGAGTTCAGAAGAGACAAAGGGTTAGAACTGGAACAGATAAAATCCTGAGGTGACAACTGGGTGGATGGAGAAAGAATATGCCCTTTAGTGGAAGAATCTAGAACTAAGGAGGCATTGTTTAAAAATAAGGAGGCACCCATTGAAGACAAAGATTAGTTGTTTTTTACTCAGATGGTTGTGAGTCTTTTGAATTCCCTTCCTCAAAAAAATGCAGGATCGTTAAATATTTTTAAGGAAGGAGGTGGATTGATTCTTGATTACTAATGGGATGGATGAGGTAGCAAGAATGTAGAATTGAGGTTAAAATCAGCTTAATCATGATTTTATTGAATAGTGGAGCAGGTTTGAACTCTTGTTCCTTGTTCACATGACCATGGATGCAACTAGATGCTCATACATCAGAGGCAACATCCTCCCAATAACATTGGCACAATCCTACACCCATTGTGTCTATCAGCACAGTTCATCTGCCTGCTACATTGTGTCTGTTTGTACATACCTGTGAAGCAATGGATTACCAACGTCACGGAGTTCTTTCTGCCTGGAATGATCTGGTGCCTAGTGTCTGGCAGTCGTCTGCGTGGCAGTGACCTGGAGTATTTCTGCCTTGAGCACCTGCAGGGAGGTGAGAGTGATGTGCTCATCAGCAGTTGCCCCTTACTCCTAACCTTGCTAAAGTACCTGTGAAGGGATTTGGGTCAGAGTTGGTGGAGGGTTCAGGGTGCTATCTTATCGTTGCATCCTCTGAGGGATCCATGATTTCTTCCTCAGGGGTGAGGGAGGAGAGGTCTTGTGGGCATGGCCTCTTTGAGGCTGAAACTGTGCTGAGCCATTCCCATAGTACTCAATCTCTCTCTTTGCCTCATTCCTGTACAAAAAAAGCACTGAATAGGCCAAGAAGGGTAATGGGTTGCCCAACATTTAGTCCCTTGCCTCCTACGAGGAGGGACCCTGGAAGTATGGAATTCATGTAAAAACATTTATGTCTCAGCACCCAAGTAAGAAGTGTTGCCCACTGCTGTACTGTGCTGTGCTGCACACGATGGAGATAAAGCAGAGAATGTATCATGAACAAGAGGGAGATGTTCAGGCATTTTAACAACCCATTTAGTGTAATGGATGAATAAAAATAGTGACACTGCAGTGATTAAGTCTTTTCATCATTCCTCAGGTGTGGACCTCATTTGTGAAAACAACAGAAATGCTTACCAAAGACATGTAAAATAACCTGACTCTGGGACTTCTAACAGGATCAGGATTTTACATTGTGCATAAATAGAATTCCGTTCTGTGCCCAGTCTGACACCATCCATCCCAACTTCCCACCCTCTACATCTATCATTTATTTCAAAAATACAGACAGGCAACAATATTTGCAATACTAATGGAAAGATACAGACTCCCTCAAAACTGCAAAAACAGAAGAATCAAGTTCAGACAAGGTATGTAATTATCAGACCTGATAGCAGTGAACGTAATGCAAAGGGAGATGGCAAAGATTGATATTTCACACAGACTCCATGCCACACTGTTATTCTTATGAGTTGTATCTTTATAACATGAGTGAAACTGACAAGGTAAAGGCTTAGATGCAAAACTTCTCATGCTGTGTTTTCTCTGAGTGGAGAGAAAGAGTTATGTTTTCCAGCATTTTCCACTGTTGATTTTTTATTATGCATTTGATTAATGTATGTCGACACTATACCCTAAAAACAATAAACTACACAAATAGAATCAATCATTGCAAATGCATGTTTAATACAAAACTGTGTTTACATGGAAATGAATCATTGTTGAAACAGTGAACTATTACCAGAGCCAATTGGCAATCCTGCACTAGTTACAGGAGAAGCAGCATAAATAGGCCACTGCTCAACAATTGCAAAAAATTATATCCTTCATGGAAAAATGTTTGTAGAAGGTCCATATTGGAATCTAAGGCAAGCCTAGAAATATCATTGCCAGTAAAATGAATGAACATTTCTATTTCATTCACAGATTATCATCTGGGGTGTTTGATGGGATTCCAATGCCTGTGTAGGTGATTGATCTGAGCCTAGAAGGTTCTGCACCAAAAATGGACAAGGTCCTTCACAAGATTAAGTTTTGGATAAGTGGCTGGTTCAGGCCCCTCTTCATGAGGTTTTTTTTCTCTTCCTCTAAAGTGCACTTGCTTTCAAATGCGGCTGCATTGATTCTTATTTGCTGTGCTAGGTGCAACAATGCAGAGTGAGTTTCTCTCAGGATTAGAAGTCAATATCAAAACTGCAAAGAAGACCCTTTAGAGCTTCCTGACAGCATTTCCTTTGACCAGCATAAGAAAGACTCAGGCTTTCCATAGAAAATTCCTGCCATCCAGTCTTCAGAAGCATCCAAAAACAGCTCAAGTGAAAGTGAGATAACAAGGTGTAGAGCTGGATGAACACAACAGGCCGAGCAGCATCTTAGGAGCAGGAAAGCTGACATTTCGGGAAGGGGGTCTAGGCCCGAAACATCAGCTTTCCTGCTCCAATGATGCTGCTTGGCCTGCTGTGTTCATCCAGTTCTACACCTTGCTATCTCAGATTCTCCAGCATCTGCAGTTCCTACTATCTCTCAAGTGAAAGTGATTCAGCTTCTTGGTTAGCACACAGTCCAACTTTTGCATGTGTAAACTAAAAGTAAAGTCACCATAGTCTCATAGGGTTTCATCAGAGAGACAGCTGGTGGCGGCTCAACCTAAGCGTCGCCACACCTCAGGTGACAGGCAAGGTTGAGAAGATAGGACTTTCCTGGTGACCTCAGCTCATGCAGGAACGCATGTGTTGCTTTACAAACTTGCTGTCTAGTTCAGCAAATATTGAGTGAGCCAAGAACAAATGAACTAAAACTGCAATTTGGAAGTAGTGAGGAAGTAGAAAATGTTTCTCAAGCAATAAACAATATTCTGGCCACTGGAAAAAGCATGCTCAGGAACTTCTGACCTTTTTTTTTAAGATTAGATTCCCTACAGTGTGGAAACAGGCCCTTTGGCCCACCAAGTCCAGACTGCCCCTTGAAGCATCCCACCCAGATGCATCCCACTATAACCCACATGCCATGGACAATTTAGCATGGTGGATCCACCTAGTCTGCACATCTTTGGACTTTGGGAGGAAGCCCACACAGCACGTGCAAACTCCGCACAGACAGTCGCCTGAGGCTGGAATCGAGCCCAGGTTCCTGGCGCTGTGAGGTTGCAATGCTAACCACTGAGCCACCGTGCTGCTGTGGCTGGTTAAAAAGTTAACGGTTGAGCCAATCAGGGATGCAATTCATGAAAATTAAACAATTAATTCCAAAATCATGAAAAAATGAAATTAAGTGCAGCCCTTATCAAAACAATTTATACAAATCAATACAGCCCTTATCATAAACTAGTCTTGAACTTAAATTTGTATTGTATTCTGTAAAATAACAAACCACTATTTAAGATTTAGGACTGATACAGAACTGATTTAGTTTATTGATCTCAGATAAATCACTCACCCTGCAGCTCAAAATCAATGATGCACCCAGTAAACAGGCAGGATTACATAGTTATTATAGCATTTAATGTAGTCTCTTCAGTAGCAGGGCCATGCGTTGACCCACCGTAAGGAAATATAGGACGATCTCCATTCCAAGAGCATCCCATTGACACGTGGTAGTTCAACACCTCACTGAGGAAATGAACAGAAG
This sequence comes from Stegostoma tigrinum, assembly GCF_030684315.1. Classification (NCBI taxonomy): domain Eukaryota; kingdom Metazoa; phylum Chordata; class Chondrichthyes; order Orectolobiformes; family Stegostomatidae; genus Stegostoma; species Stegostoma tigrinum. Next base: position 85,924,022 of record NC_081356.1, read on the forward strand.
GAAATCAAGGCTAGTTTCAAATCCAGACTCTACTGCAGTGTCATTAAGGGGAAGCAAAGGTGAAAGTAATTATGAACAAGTAATAACAATCAATGGATAAAATAAATTGATTGCATTTTGCTGAAAGATTTGAAGTCATTCAGAGAACAACATAAAGTGTGATACCTAAGCCATTGTATTGAATTTTGTTGAATTGAGCATGCAACTCATTGTGCCATCTATCATAATCTGTTTTATCAATGTTCTTGGTCATCAATAAATTTCAGCAGCAATAGTTTCATTCTCTGGGTCCTGTTCTGTTATAGACCATAGTCAAATGCAAACAACTGACATAACCTATCACCTCCTACCTTTACAAGAGGGGAATCTGCAAAGGAAAATAATCTCAAACAATCTCAGATAGTGTGTTTCAGTTTGCAGACATTGTTTTTTGTATTGGGACAGTCTACTTCTGGAATCACTGTGCTTCCTTCATATCTCATCTCAACACCTCATCTCCCTCCAACATTCTCATTTCCCTCCAATCCTCATCTAATTATTTTGGCATGTTACCATATTCACTGATTTTTAATAAATTAACGGAGTTTGGAAATGGAATATAATCTCTGAACATTATGAATAATCTCATAGCACCCCGGTATAGTTTGCGAGTAGTTTAAATCAGTCTTCCTGGGACTTAGGATGCAGGAACATAGCACTTGGAAACAGGAGAAGAAGATTCAGCCCTTCAGGTCTGCTCCACCATTCAATATGATCAATGTTTAAGAGGCATTTAAACAGACAGATGAATAGGCAGAGAATATTGGGATACAGACTATGCGTGGGCAGATGGGATTAGTTTAGAATGACATTATGGTTGGCGCAGACCTGATGGACTGAAGGCCTTGTTCCTGTGTTGTACAATTCTATGTTCTATGCTGTAAGTAGTACAGATGGGAAGCATTACACAATTTAAGAAGCATTTAAATGAACATTTGGAATGCCATAGTGTACAAAAGCTGCAGACCGAGGGTTAGGAAATAAAATTAGAGTACACAGGTTTTTATTGACTAACGTGGATTTGATGGGCCAAAGGGCCTATTTCCATGCTTTAATACTTTTCTGATTCAATGATTGTAGATTTTTAGCCCTTTCCCATCCACTTATGAATCCTATCAACTTCTGGGTCCTGTCTGTTGAGTCACACTGATCCTAACATGTCTAAAGCTTCTGGCGTTTACAGCTGTGGTAGTATTGAGGGATTTTGAACCAAAGTAATTCAAGGTTTCAATTACCTTAACTATAACAGACAACATTGCATTTGTAAAGACATGACAATTATATCACTGCTTCTATTAAATATTATTCTTTGGGAGATTTAAAGTATTTTGGTTCTGTCTAACAAATATTTTTGGAAGACTAGGAATCCACTGAGTATGCCTTCTTGTTGTTTACTTTCATTCTATTGCAGCTCCTCCTCCTGGTCTTGTCCTTTGTAGAAATAGGATTCTGAGAAAGATCTCCTTCAAGAAACAATTGTAATGTCAGACAATCTTACAATTCAGAATCTACAACATCAACTAAGGTTAAATTACTGCAAGGTAATTTTAGCCGAAAACTCTCTATAGCCTTTTTGTTCCTTTATTCATTCACAGAATGGGGGTGCATTTATTGCCCATCCCTAATTGCCTAGAGTGCAGTTAAGGATCAACTACATTATTGTGGTCCTTGAGTCACATGTAGGCCAGGCCAGGTAAGGATAACCGTTTCCTTCCTTAAAGGGCATTTGTGAACCAGATGGGTTTTTCCTGCCAATCAATGGATTCATGCTTATCATTAGACTCTTATTTCCATTTATTGAATTCAAATTCCACCATCTGCTGGGGTGGGATTTGAACCTGGGTCCCAGGGATGTTAACTGGGTCATTGGGTTAATGGTCCAGTGACAATACGTCCATGCTATTACCTCCCCAAGAGTCTGCAAGCTGGTGAAGACTTATTTAAATAGATTTTGAAATTGGCACAGCAGGTGTTGCACTACCATGGTCAGTGAGGAGACGAAGGTAGTAGCTTCAAGTCAGACAATAGGTTTGAGAAAAGGAATGAGCCTGTTTCAGAAGGAAAGTTTACGTTCTGGATTAATAACCCACGAAAATCAGGCAAGTTACAAAAACAGATAATAAGACCTGCAGATGCTGAAATCAGAGATGAAACAGTGTGGAGCTAGAAGACCACAGCAGGCCAAGAAGAATAGGAGGAGGAGGATTGAAAATCTGATGTTTTAGATAGGGACGCTTCTTCAGAAATGGGCAAGGGGGTAGGGAGCTCCAAAATAAATAGAGAGAAAGGGTGGGGCTGGTGAATGTAGGTGGGATGAAGATAGGCGAGTGCAGGTGGTGGGAATTGGTCAGTTACAAAAAGATCAGGAAGTGGCATGTGTTCCAGACCATTTATTTTATGCCTTCTGCAGTCTGTTTAAAAGAACAAGATGGAACGCTGAGACTTATGTAAACTAAAATAAATCAATACCGAGCTGAAGTGTAAAACACAATGAGAAAATACACCTTTCGTGAATTTAAGTAATTTAGCTGTTTGGTGCAAAAAACCTGATGGCAAAAATCAAATCATTTTTTTTCAAAACGACCACAATTAAGATAGCTATGATCTATAAACTGCCAAGAGACAGTAAGATTATGGATTAGAGCTCAGCTATCTCACTGGACCTTGAGTCGTACATCATAATCAGAGACAGGTCCAATAGGAGAAAATGTATTTCATGACAGTTCGAATAAACTATTGCTCTACTTAACATATTGTAATTCCACCTTGGAAAATTAGCAATGTTCCCCCTCTTCCATTTGTCAAATATAAACCCATTTTCCAGCTTCACACTTAATTCTGTCCTTCTGTTTGGTGAATTTAAACCATTTGTCTTCCACTTTAATTTATGCAATTTCAGATCACTTCTTTTGTTATTCATGTGGTTCATCTGGCACTGTCTGAGGAACCTGCTTGGAAAGCAGTTTTACAATTTTTAAGGCTTCTGCTGTCTTCTGAGAATACTGTGGAATGCAATGAACATGAAAATATTTGGCACAAACACTACTAATCCAAGGCACAAATTAATTTTTCTTTCTGGCCTGGGATGTTATAATGGCTACAGTTACTGCTGAATTGAGTATCAGTGACATGTTCAATCAAGACTACAATTTTTTCTCCTAGGCATCATTTATATCTCCATCTAATGCAGCTTCAGCTATCTGCTTTCAAAGGAACATTTTTGCATGTGGTCTCCTCCGGCCAAAAAGTGGTTTGCCAAACATATATTTTCAAAACAACGTGAGATCATTTTGCAGACCTATATTTTAAGTGGCATCTTTCCAATAGTTTAAAAGGATATTTCAAAATAAGACTTTGTTATGGCTATCATCTTAAATATATTTGCCATATAAATGCCTTAAAATATTGCATTAAATTTTCACACTTTTGAAGAATCAGATTAAACAAGGGATAATCAATCTTGGTTGGTTTAAATTGATTTTTGCAGTTAGCATGTAGCAATGCGGGTGGGGGTAGATTGAGAGGAGACTCTGATTGGGAAGAGCTAGGAAATCTCTCCTGCTTTCTCCTGCTAACAACGAAACCTGAAATTTTAAAATATTTGCTTTGCCCCCTCTCTTCTCCCTTTTCACATCCTTCCCTCATATTCACTTCTCTTTCCCCTGACTTTCCTTGGCAACTTTTAAGGGTAGCTCCAGCGCAGTTTACCTTTGTAGGTGAAGGGACTGTATGTGATGTTGTGTTGAAGTCTGAATGAATGTTTCCAGACCCTAAAATTTAAACTAAACAAGGTCCTAGCCATGACTGTGGCAGGTGGCTCTGAGGCTTTAGAAAATCTGTCCAGTAAAACTACGGACAGTGCGAAAGTGTTACAAAATATGATCAATGGTGTTCGGCTAGAATTTTGTTCACGTATTATCCAGTTTCAAACAGGACCCTTAAATTCTGAAGCGAATTGATTAAAATTACATTTAAATATGAATAACGAAAGTTAGGGCTAACAATACCAAAGGTAATCATCGGAGATTTAAGAACTAAGCATGAGCTCTTTCTTGTTGGGAATACTAGCAATCTAAATGACTTAAGTTCAAATTTCACTATAGTAAATTATGAAACTAAGTTCAATAAGTATGCTAATTCAACTATCTATAGAGAAGCAGATAAGCACAGTTCGCAATTTCTGTGCCCTACGAAACTTTCCTCTCTTCAAATAAGCCATACCCATAAGAATATTAAAGGGTTTTATCAAGGCTTACGAGTATCCTACTTTTCCACGGTGAACTCCAAAGATGGACAATCACTGCTGATAACATAGTCCTATAATTTCAGGAATTTGCTTGTTCTCTTCTTCTGAACTTGCTCCAATAATTTCTCAGATAATAAAATGTGAGGCTGGATGAACACAGCAGGCCAAGCAGCATCTCAGGAGCACAAAAGCTGACATTTCGGGCCTAGGCTCTGATGAAGGGTCTAGGCCCGAAACGTCAGCTTTTGTGCTCCTGAGATGCTGCTTGGCCTGCTGTGTTCATCCAGCCTCACATTTTATTATCTTGGATTCTCCAGCATCTGCAGTTCCTATTATCTCCAATAATTTCTCTCCTTCCCGAAAAATCAACAGGTATGCCAGAACATCTGAAAAAAGCCACACAAAAGAAAGATAACAAAAATGATCATAGAGGTCGGTGGAATTCTAAATACTGGAAAGGTATTTTAATGCAAGTGCTGTGTTACAAGTGCAGCATGAGGCAATACAGTATGACATTTACATTTTTTTGATGTTGCACAAAGTGTGCACTGAAGAATGGTGCTGGGGGAAGCAGGGCGGTGGTGTGCATAGTAATCAAGCTGCCTGTCACTGTAACAAAACTGTACAGCTTCCTTTAAAGCTTCTTAAGAAATGGAGAAGGTTACTTTCTACTAGTGTAACTTCACATACATCTCCTGCCATTCTCTTTCTGTGCTTGAAATGGGAATGGATGGGCCTGTTCTGTGCTGTGTTTGGTGCAGTCAATGATTAACACCATGTGTTTTTCTGTAAATCTATAAGAAGCTGTCTCCATCTCCTCAAAAATCTGGCATGCATTGAGAACTTGTGGAAGGTAGGATAAAGGGTTGAGTGTTTGATGGGTGATAAATGGTGTTCCCAGATATCTGAACCAGGACCTCAGTTTTTTTTAGCAGATAGCTGAAATGATTTAGTTCAAGGATTAGGAAGTTTTTATCCAAGTTACTGGATGACAATGAGTGAGGAGGCACAAGTTGGATAAATGGGAGTAGGGAGCAATCACAAACGATCCAATGGTGTAAACAATACACCTCAGGAGTGTCTGAAATTGAAAATTGATATCTTATCAAAGTCTGAAAGTTCAACTGGATTTGTTTATCAATGTTATTACACTATCTGCTGCTGAATTATACTATACTCCACACTCGTTGCCTCCAAAAACAGTTTAAAGGTAGCCACAAGACTGCCTGAGTGTCAAGGCAGGTTCATCCCAGCCTCAATGATCTTAGATACTGCTCAAGTTATGCAGTTGATTATTGGGCTCTCCAGTCTTCATCCCCTCAGACTCAGTCACCCCTCCCTGCCAATTCATGCACCGTCCCATTTCTAATGGCCCTCATCTACCAACATGCTTCCCCCACGTGCCCCAAATTAAACCTTATCCCTCCCAAGGAAATCATAGCACTTACATGCCCATTCACCTAAATTTTACTCTGCACAGAATCAATGAACCTTATCGTTGGTCAAATGTTTTACCTTGTGTAAATTTATTTCAACAAATTAATACAAGAGCTATTATTTCATAGGACTGTCCTTATTGTGATTCCTTAGCTATTTGTATTGCTCATCTGGTATTGCCAGTGCTTTGTTTGCCTATGGTGAGGTTACAGGGAATGTGAGAGGCAAGTATTTTACATAGAGAGTGGTAAGTGCATGGAAGGTGCTGCCAGAGCAGGTGGTGGAGGTGGATACAACAGCAACGTTTAAGAGGCATCTTGATGCTGTATGAATAATCAGGAAATAGAGGGATACGGATTGCTTAGGGCAAAAGGTTTTTAGTTTAGAAAGGTATCATGTGTCGGCACAATCTCAGTGAGCCAAAGGGCCTGTGCTGTACTATTCTTTGTATCTTTCTTTGATACACAATTGCTCTCTGATGAAGGGTCTAGGCCCGAAACATCAGCTTTTGTGCTCCTGAGATGCTGCTGGGCCTGCTGTGTTCATCGAGCCTCACATTTTATTATCTTTGTTTCTATTAACCATTTGCTGGAGTTATTCTGGGAAACAGGTAAAATCCCAAATCAATAGTAAGCTTCACAGAAGTTTGTAACATGTTGGTTGAACTTTTAGAGTAGAAACCAGTTTTGTAAATTAGGAGAATTTTAGAGGAAATTGTCATTAGTTTTGCATTTTATAAAATATTTTGTTTTCACAGTTCCTTTTACAAAATGCTACTGTTATAACTCGATATCCTCAGCACGCTAAGGAGGTCAAATTGAACAAGGGAAACAAGCAAAGAAGAACAATATCAGAAAGTATTTAAACCAGTGACCAATAGAGTCAAGGGAATTATATTCCATTAAAAACATAAAGCAAAATGAGCAGCTGGTAATGCCACATCATGGAAGAATAAACAAAAGGATGATATCTAAATAAATATAAAAGGTCTTGTACATTAAAAAAGGGAGGATGCAATAAATGAATTCAAAAAGGTTAGGAAAGAAGTTAAGAAGTAAGAAGAAATTCTAAAGTATTCTACTGAAATTGCAAGATCTGGATAGTGTTAATGCCAAAGAGCTGTTTATAATAAATTCAGAACCAAAGGCAGTAAAATGGCAGAAACATTGAACAATTACTTTGTTTTAAAATTTACCAGGGAGATGAACATGATAGGCAGGGCCTTTGAAGAAAGCAAAAACGATATGAAGACATTTAAGATAGAAACACAGGGGAGACAATTGATGAGGTATTCAAAATTGGAGAAGATAAAATTCTTGGTCTATATAAAACGCATCTTTGGATACTAAATTAAGTTGCACAGAGATAGCAAAAGTGCCATTATATTATATATTTCACATTAACTACTAAAGGGAATAGCATAGTGTACTGGACAGAAAATAGTAGGACAATCAATATGTTTCTTATATTTAAAAAGGGAGATAGAAAAAATCAAAGCACAAATTGGCTTAACATTAAGGGTAGGAAATATAATGAAATGCTTCTTCAAAGAAATAATAGAAAAATGTTCAGAACAGTGAATAGAGTAAAGGTTAATCAGCATAGGTTTCAAAGGGGTAGGTCAGACGTATTGGATGTTTTAAAGCAGTAGCAGAAACAACGTGTAAGTCGAATGTACTCAAAGAAAGGTATTTGGATTTTCAAAAGGTACTAAAGATTGCATTGCAATTGTACATTAAGCACTCATATATCTTCAAAAGTGTGAATATCAGATAGTCTTAATTTTATGATTAATAATTTTAGCAAGATACCCAAAAATGAACAAAATTGCTATAGCTAACTTCTAGAGGAACAGAATTGAAAAGAAGTGAAACTATGTTAAACTTGTCCCGAACTTTGGTGAGATCACACTTTTGGCCCTATGAATTGATTTGGTCTTCATGTTACATAAACCATTTAAAGCACCCAAAAAGATGTAAAAGGTTTTCTTCTAGAATTGTGCCTGAGCTGAATGGTCACCTCTTTTGGGAAAGATAGAACAGGTTGTGTTGCTTTTCCAAAAGAAGGCTGAAGGATTACCTAACAGATGTCTTTAAGTGAACAACACGGCTTTATCAGGTAGAAGTGAACAAGAGACGGATGTTCCCATTTCAAGTTAAAGTGTTTTGTCAAGCGAGGTTCATGTTGCCTCATATACCATGATATGGAGTGATTTTTCTCAAGCAATCTTCCGCTGACACTTCATTAATTACACAACTGGGATCTTTGTCAGGGATAGCTAAGTGTGGAGCTGGATGAACACAGCAGGCCAAGCAGCATCTTCGGAGCATAAAAGCTGATGTGGGGGAGAGGAGATTGGTATACTGCATCCGCTGTACCTGTTGTGGCCTCCTCTACATCGGGGAAACCAAGCGGAGGCTTGGGGACCGCTTTGCAGAACATCTACGCTCGGTTCGCAATAAACAAGTGCACTTCCCAGTCATGAACCATTTCAACTCCCCCTCCCATTCCTTAGATGATATGTCCATCCTGGGCCTCCTGCAGTTCCACAACAATGCCACCCAAAGGTTGCAGAAGAAGCACCTCATATTCCGCTTGGGAACCCTGCAGCCCAATGGTATCAATGTGGATTTCATAAGCTTCAAAATCTCCACTCCCCCTACTGCATCCCACAACCAGCCCAGCTCATCCCCACCTCCCTAACCTGTTCTTCCTCTCTCCTATCCCCTCCTCCCACCTCAAGCCGCACCACCATTTCCTACTTACAAACCTCATCCTTCTCCCTTGTGTTCTCAGTCCTCCCTGGACTGACCTACCTCCCAACATATACTCACCTCTACAGGTTCCATCCCTGCCCCTTTAATTTGTCTATCTCCTCTCCACCTATCTTCTCCTCTATCCATCTTCGATCCACCTCCCCTTATCTCCCTATTTATTTACAAACCCTCTCCCCCTCTCCCTTTTCTGTTGAAGGTCCTGGGCCCGAAACGTCAGCTTTTGTGCTCCTTAGATGCTGCTTGGCCTGCTGTGTTCATCCAGCTCCGCACTTTGTTATCTCAGATTCTCCAGCATCTGCAGTTCCCACTATCTCTTTGTCAGGGAATTGTTTTGACCAAGGGGCAAAAATGCCCAGCACTGCTGGGATCTACTAATATAGTTTACCTCTGGTGTGATATTTAAAGTCAGGTTGCTGGTTGTCATGGGTGACTTCACTGCACTGTACATATGATACCTTGATGGAATCCTTAAGAGCTATCTACCTGTAGAATCCTACAATGTCTCACTGACTACAGCATGTTCCATAATGGTGAGGGGTACATATGATGTGTACATAATTTAAAATGGGATCACCGGAAGATGTCAAGCATAAAATCAGATAGATAATATGGCATTCATTCAACACAGACGTCCAAGGACTGCAAGAATAACAAGTGCCACATTTCCTTCGCATAAAGCAGGGGTTTGTGATTTTCCAGATTTTTCCATTTATCAAGAGAACATTAAGAAATTGAATAACATCCAAACTCAGCATTTTTTTTATTTATTCATTTTGTGGGATGTGGCCATCACTGGCTGGCCAGCATTTCTTGCCCATTCATAGTTGGCCTTGAGTAGGTGATGGTGAGCTGCTTTCTTGAACCGCTGCTGTCCTCCTGCTATGGGTTGACCCACAATGCTATTAGGGAGGGAATTCCAGGATATTGACCCAATGAAGGAACAGCAACATATTTCCAAGTCAGGATGGTGAGTAATTTGGAGGGGAACTTGGAGAGGTTGGTGTCCCCCTATGTCTGCTGCCCTTGTCCCTCAGTTGGAAGTGGTCATGGGTTTAGAAGGTGCTGTCTGAGGATCTTTGGTAAATTTCTGCAGTGCATCTTGTAGATAGTACACACTGCCGCTACTGAGCATCAGTGGTGGGGTGGGGGGTGGGGGGGGGCGAATGCTTGTGGATGTGGTGCCAATCAAATGGGCTACTTTGTGCTGGATGGTGTCAAGCTTCTTGAGTGTGGTTGGGGCTGCACTCATCCAGACAAGTGGGGAGTATTCCATCACACTCCTGACTTATGTCTTGTAGATGGTGGACAAGCTTTGAGGAGTCAGGAGGTGAGTTACTCGCTGCAGTATTCCCAGATTCTGGCTTGCTGTTGTGGCCACTTTGTTAATGTGGTGAGTCCAGTTGAGTTTCTGGCCAATGGTAAGCCCCGGGATGTTGATAGTGGAAGATTCAGAGATGGTAACACCATTGAATGTCAAGGGGTGGTGGTTAGATGGTCTCTTATGGGTGATGGTCATAGCCTGGCATTTTTGTGGCGCAAATGTCACTTGCCACTTGTCAGCCCAAACCTAGATATTGTCCATATAATGTTACATGTGAACATGGACTGCTTCAGTATCTGAGGAGTGACAAATGGCACTGAACATTGTGCAATCATCAGCAACATCCCCAATTCTGACTTTATGATGGATAGAAGGTCATTGATGAAGCAGCTGAAGATGGTTGGGCCTAGGACACAACCCTGAGGAACTCCTGCACAGATGTCATGGAACTGGGATGATTGACCTCCCACAACCACGACCATCTTCCTATGTGTCAGGTATGACTCCAATCACTTGAACATTTGCTCCCAATACCCATTGATTCCTATTTTGCCAGGACTCCACACTTGGCCAAATGCAGCCTTGATATCAAGAGCTATCAGTCTCACCTCACCTCTGGAATTCAGTTCTTTTGCCCATGTTTGAACCAAGGCTGTAATGAGGTCAGGAGGTGAGTGGCCCTGGCGGAACTCAAGCTGAGCGTCACTGAGCAGGTTATTGCTGTGCAGATGCTTCTTATTAACACTGTTAATGACATCTTCCATCACTTTACTGATGATCGAGAGGAGACTGATGGGGCGGTAATTGGCCAGATTGGATTTGACCTGCTTTTTGTGTACGGGACATACGTGGGCAATTTTCCACATTGTTGGGTAGATACCAATGTTGGAGCTGTACTGGAACAGCTTGGCTAGCAGAGTGGCAAGTTCTGGAGCACAAGTTTTCAGTACTATGGCCAGAATGCTGTCAGGGCCCTTTGCCATATCCAGTGTCTCCAACCATTTCTTGATATCACGTGGAATGAATCAGATTGGCTGAAGGCTGGTATCTGTAATGTTGGGCACCACTGGACAAAGTTAAGATGAATTGTCTACTGGGCGCTTTTGGCTGCAGATTGCTGTGAATGCTTCAGCCTTGTCTTTTGCACTGATGTGCTGGGCTCTTCCATCATTGAGGATGGGGATATTTGTGGAGCCTCCTCCTCCAGTAAGCTTTTTAATTGCCCACCACTATTTACTACTGGATGTGGCAGGACTGCAGTTCTTATATCTGATCCGTTGGTTGTTGGATCACTTAGCTCTGTCTATCACTTGTTGCTTTCGCTGTTTGGCATGCAAATAATCCTGTTTGGTGGCTTCACCAGGTTGATACCTCATCTTCAGGTATGCCTGGTGCTACTCCTGGCATGTTGTCCTGCACTCTTCATTGAACCATGGTTGATCCCTTGGATTGACTGTAATGGTGGAGTGGGGAACATGCCGGGCCATGAGGTTACAGATTGTGCTGGAGTACAATTCTGCTGCTGTTGATGGCCCACAATGCCTCATGGATGCCCAGTCTTGAGTCGCTAGATCTGTGTGAAGTCTGTCCCGCACAGCGATAATACCACACAACACCATGGAGGTTGTTCTTAATGTGAAGGTGGGACTTTGTCTCCACAAGGACTGTGCGATGGTCACTCTTACCGATACTGTCATGGACAAATGCAACTGCAGCTGGCAGATTAGTAAGGATGAGATCAAGGATGTTTATTCCCTCTTGTTGGTTCCCTCACCACCTGCTGCAGACCCAGTCCAGCAGCTATGTCCTTTTGGACCCGACCAGCTCGATCAGTAGTACAGATGTCGAGCTACTCTTGCTGGTGGACATTGAAATCCCCCACCCAGAGTGCATTTTGTGCCCTTGCCATCCTCAGTGTTTCCTCTTAAGTGTTGTTCAACATGGAGGAGTACAGATTCATCAGCTGAGGGACGATGGTATGTGGTAATCAGCAGGAGGTTTCCTTGCCTATGTTTAGCTTGAAGCCATGAGACTTCATGGGGTCCGGAGTCAATGTTGAGGACTCCTGGAGCAACACCCTCTCGATAGTAAACCACTGTGCCGCTCCCTTTGCTGGGTCAGTCCTGCCGGTGAGACAGGACATATCCAGGGATGATGGTTTTGACATCATCCTGGAACCAGGGTTCAATGAGCTTATCTCTGACCTTTTGGACTCAATGAAGCTTTGCTCTGTAATGCTTTCTTGGATGACCTTCCTGCTCAATGTCCTCATCGTCATTTTCGCTCTTGCTCTATCTTCATCCTCATAAGATTATTGTCATTTCCCCATTTCATCTACATTTCAGAGATCACACCTTTGGTCATCCCCAAGCAAAAGTAAAGGCCCCCTTGCACATTTCAGAGCATGCTCTTATTTACTTGCAGTTCAGTGTGTAAATCTGGTGCTGCTTTTAATTGTCTTGTTCTCATTACAGCTGCTTAGCTGGCATGGCAAGTAAGCCATTAATACACACAATATAATGGCCATGACTTTTGAGGTCATATTTTTTAATGTGCATTCTTGGTCAATAAATGAGCTGCTGATAATGTACAAATTGAAAGCAGATGGTGGCATTATGAATGAAAGAAGGCATGACTCCTGTAATTTCCCCTAACAGGGCCATAAGCCCCAACAGTGTTATACCACCCTGAATAAAAAGGCAAAAACATAATCCACCAACTCTGCATGCAATGTCAGCAGCTCTGTCTGATTGTTGTAAAGTTAACTTTCAATCCAAAAATCATAATGCCCGAAAATACCCCCATCTTTCATGTACCCTTGTGTTACTGTTTATGAACTTCTATGACCTTTCATACCTGCTTTTCCATTAAGTACCTTAATTTAATTATTATTATGCCCATTTTACCCAATAACCCATGACTTTGCAAATTCCCCTGCTGTTGTTGGCCCTACACCCTCCCCATGTAGACATCGGAATTACCATGACATGTTTGAAACTCCTCTGCTGAAGGTTCCAGTACCTTCTGATCTCCGATGAAGTCCCATCCTACTATCTACACATACAGGGTCATAGAGTCAAAAAATGAGACTTATGACTCATGCCACTTTCTTGGCTTTTATTGATGACAGCTGCTTTACCCAGTACTCCATGACAGAGACTATTTGTACACTCTTTTTAATCTTTGCCTCTAAATCCGGTGCCTGTGTGCTTCCCTTCACTTCATCTGACGAAGCAGCAGCATTCTGAAAGCCTGTGATTTCAAATAAACCTATTGGACTATAGCCTGGTGATGTGTGACCTCTGACCTTGACCACATATCAATGATGACAATGAAGTGTTGTATGTTCCGAGTTTTTCTTCTTAATTCTCTTTCCACCGAGTTTTCGCCAGAAAAGTAGAGACAAACTCACTCATCTGCATGCTCAGATTTGCTACACAGATTTGCGTAGAGACTTTGTAGATGTCAATCATGTGACTATTGAAAAGGAAGATTCCATCTCCAACATCCTTCATTATTTGAAAACATTTTCAGTGAATGTTTCATGCTATCATGTTAAAGCAGTAAGGCAGTTCAAATCCACTGTCCACATTGTCATCAATAACAGCCAAGAAAGAGACATGAGTCATGAGTCTCATTTTTGAAAAGTTTTGCTCAGATCATAAATAAGACTGCTTACTTTTCTTTAAATATTGTTAACTAAAGACACTGGAGCAATCAGAGGTGATATTTATTTACATTTCATTTGAAGGACTACAACTCGACAATACAGCATTTAATCAGCACCACACTTCAAAAACAGCCCAATTTATGAATTCACTCAGAGAAAAGAATGTTCATATTTACATTTAAAACTTTCACAAATCCTAGAAGGTTTAAGCTGTCTGTCACTGACTTGCTGGCATGAAGAAAAGGGCAGTGTTCAAGTCTTGTCTCATGCTTGAGCAGGTATTATTCTTAACAGGTCTCAAGGCCCTGAATGGGGATTCACTGCATCAATGGCTGATGTTACTAGGATCAGTGTATCAACACCTCGACAATTAGGAATAGGTTTTGGTGCTATCATGCAGAACCTTTATGAAATTAGTTATCTGATTTCAACTTCTTTCTCACTTTCACCAAACTTTAGCCGCTACTGTTCACTCTTGGTTCAACTTCAGTTATTTGCAAGCCATTCCCTATCTTAATCTCAGCGTAGGCATCACCATCATTGGTGGTCCCTCAGACACAAGGATGACTTTCTTCTGCTCTCAGGGTCAGTCCACAGGTGGTTGTACATACCAATATAGCTACCTCAGGCTCTGTTATAATTGGGGCAGATAGTGGTCATGGGAAAGAGTGGATAGGGCATTGGTGTGGTAGTATGCACCCTTCGTTGCTTTCGCCTGGCTTCCATTTCTTTCCCAAATGGCAAGTCTCAAGGTACTTGACACCTTCTCAGATGTTCCTCCTCCACTTTGATGGTCTTGAGCTAGTGATTCCCAGATGTCTGTGGGAATGTCATATTTTGCCAGTGAAGCCTTGAGGGTTTCACTGATGTGCTTCCTCTGTCCACCTGGGACTCACCTGCCATTTCGAAGCTGGGAGTCCAGCAGCTGCTTGGGGACTCTCTTGTTAGTCATGTGGACAATGTGCCCAGCCCATCGTGGCCGATCAAGGGTGGTCAGTGCCTCAATGCCAAGGATGTTGGCCTGCTTGAGGTCGCTGGTGCTGGTGTGTTTTTCTTCCCAGCAGACGCACAGTGCCACCAAAGCACAGAGATTAAAATGCAGCCAAATATCTTTTGTTATGTTTTTTAGAACATTACATCAATGTTCCATAATTTATACGCTCTTTGAGCACACATAACTGCCTGTTGTTTGTTACTGAAATTTTAGTTCCACCTACAATAACACAGCAGAAAGGAACAGCATGTACGTTGTCAGTGGCATGCAAACCTATGCTTGTCACATTTCATTTGCACATCTGATAATATATCAGTTTTTGTTTTCTTTTTGTCCTAAAGTTCTCTTTATCCTGAAATGTGCTGCTCTGAATAAAGCGCGCTGTCAGCCCCATTTCCAGATAAAACCAAGTCAGGCCAAGGATTACATAATCTGAACGCACATTTGAATAACTGAATTTTCTTTTTTCCTACGTGATCATCAACATCACAGAATAATTGAGGAACATTAAATACAAATTTAAGCACATTTTGTACCTATTTGTCAATTAATGATTGCTGAAATTAACACTTACATTGTACCAGCTCATAACGTCTTTACAAATTAAATAAAAACTAGAACTGTAACATCTTTAGTGCAAGAATCTTTTACACTTGAAAGCAAAATGTTCAGTCAATGTTCTATTTGTAATGCAGCCACTCCCTTTCACTTCTCAAACCATAAAATGTTACCTTTATTCATGCTTTCAAATATTGACATTTCGGGACAAGATACCGTGTGACAATTAATGGGTATATACAGGAACATCTATGTGTTTTAAACTGATCAAAAATCACTCTATTCTGCACATGTTGCCATCAGTTTGGAGGTGTAATGGGAAACAGCTGTATTGTCACCTGAGTGAACACTCCACTGCCTCAGGCTGTGTGTTATCAAGGAGGTCCATCATGCTGATAAAATTAATGATGCTTTTGTTCACCATTTTCATTAAAGCCAGAACACAGTACAACCATCTGAAAGTGGTTCAATTAATGTTATTTTTCTCCAAACTTTCAACACCCTCCTCCAATCCTCATATAACTCACTTGATTCACACACTCTACCTCTTCATGCACAAGCTACTTTTTTTTATTCATGGGTTGTGGGCTTTGCAGGCAAAGCTAGCAATTGTTGTTCATTCCTAACTGCTGTTATAGGCCACACCAGATAAAGATGGCACATTTACGTTACTGAAGAACAATAATGGATCTCTCTTTCTCCATCTCTGGTCCTTCCTGGACCTCTCTCTCTCCATCTGTGGTAACCACCTGGAAACTGATATCTATTTCAAGCTCATTGAATTCCACAGCTACCCAGAATACACTTCCTCTCACCCAGCTTCCTGCAAGAATGCTATCCCCTAATCCCAATTCCTTCGCCTCTGTTGCCTCTGTTCCCAAGATGAGGCATTCCACTCCCGGACATCCCAGATGTCCTTGTGTTTCAATGACTACAGTGGTCAAAAATGCCCTCGACCGCATCTCTCGTGTTTCCTGCAGCTCAGCCCTCACACCCCCTCCTCACAATAACAACAAAGACAGAATTCCCTTTGTCCTCATGTATCACCCCATCAACCTTTGGATTCAATGCATCATTCTCTGCCAATTCCGCTACCTGCAATCTGACCCCACTACCAAGGATATATTTCCCTCCCCACCATTATCTGCCTTCCAGAGGGACCGCTCTCTCCACAATTCCTTTGTCCGCTCCACAGTCCCCACTAGGCCCACCACCCCCAGCACTTTTCCCTGCAACAGCAGGAAATGCTACACCTGCCCCTACACCTTCCTCCTCACCCCCATCCCAGGCCCCAAGAAAACCTTCCACATTAAACAGATGTTCACCTGCACATCTGCTAAAGTGGTATATTGTATCCGTTGTCCCTGATGTTGCCTCATCTACATCAGGGAAACCAAGCGAAGGCTTGGAGACCGCTTTGTACAGCACTTACACTTGGTTTGTGACAAACAACAACACCTCCCAGTAGTGAACCACTTCAACTACCCCTCCCACTCCTTGGATGACAGGTCCATCC
Source organism: Stegostoma tigrinum (assembly GCF_030684315.1). Taxonomy (NCBI): domain Eukaryota; kingdom Metazoa; phylum Chordata; class Chondrichthyes; order Orectolobiformes; family Stegostomatidae; genus Stegostoma; species Stegostoma tigrinum. The sequence goes on from NC_081356.1 coordinate 85,940,580, forward strand.
TGCACCAACTCCAGTGCCACAACGATGTCACCCGAAGGCTGGAGGAACAGCACCTCATATTCTACCTGGTAACTCTGCAGCCCAATGGTCTCAATGGATTTTACAAGCTTCAAAATCTCCCCACCCCCAAACTCATCCCAAGATCAGCTCCCCCCTTGCCCCTGCCTCCTTGACCTGTCCGTCTTTACTCCCAGCTATCTGCTCCTCCCACCTCTCTGACCAACCCCCAATGCAAAGTACTCATTAAGGACTTCGTGCACTTTCTCTGGCTCCATGCATAAATTCCCTCCTTTATCCTGGAGTGGAACTATCCTTTCCCTAGTTACCCTCTTACCCCTTTATATGTATAAAATTCCTTGGGACTCTTCTTAATCCTACTTGCTAAGGACATTTCATGGTGCCATTTAGCCCTCTTAATTCCTTGCTTGAGTTCTTCCCTATTTCTTTTATAATTCTCAAGGGGCTGGTTTGATTTCAGTTTCCTAAACTTTGCATAAGCATTCTTTTTCTTTATGAGTAACATTTCAATATCGCTTGTCAACTAACTCCCAAATCTTGCCATCCTTACCTTTCAAACTCAAAGGAACATGTTGACCCTGAACACTGATCAATTTGCCTTAAAATGACTCTGACACGTCAAATGTAGATTTACGCTCAAACAGCCTTTCTCAACTAATTTCTGCAGGTCCTTCTTAATGCTGTTGTAATTAGCCTTCTCCCAATTTAACACTTTCACAAGATGTCTAGTTTTATCTGTATCCATAACTATCTTAAAACTTATAGCATTATGTCACTGTCCTCAAAATTCTCCCCCATTGAAACTCCGATCACCTGACCAGGCTCATTTGCCATTATCAGGTCTAGTATGGCCCCTTCCCTAGTTGGACTATCTGTACATAGGGAAGTTAAAATCACCCTCTGCAATAACCCTATGATTTTTACATTTTCTCATTATCTACTAAGATATCTGTTCCTCTATCTCCCTCTGGCTACTGGAAGGCCTATGTTATAACCCCTGGCAGTGATTACACCTTTCCTATTCCTAAATTCTACCTATATGGCCTCACTGGATGAGCTCCCCAAGATGTCCTCTCTTAGTTAGGTTGTGGCATTCTGCTTAATGTGTTATGCAAAGAAGAACAAAGGCAGCAGGATCATGGGAACACCAGCACCTGAAAGTACCCCTCTAAATCACTCACTGTCCTCATGTGACATTGTACTGCCATCCCTTCACTGTTGCTGGATCCAAATACTGAAAATTCTTTTCTAACCGCACTATCAGGGAATCTGCAACATGGATCTCAGTGGTTCAAATATGTCATTTGCCACTACCTTCCCCAAAGCAATCAGGGATAAGCAATTAATGCTGCCTTTTACAGCGATGATAACATCTCATGGGAGAACAAAGAAGCAACGAAAGCACCAAGATTGCAATGGGAGAAATGGAAGGAGCGGTAACCATGAAAAGAAATTTTAAGAGCTGCAAATCATAAACATGACCTTAAAATTAAAACAGTGATTCAATATTTCATTAACAATATGTCAAAGGAATTGAGTTAAAATATTATAGAGGTATAATTAGCATCTCATTGGAAATAATTGATTGCAATTATTAAATTCAATTATAAGAAAACACTAGATAGACTGTAAGGCTAAAATTAGACATTTCATGAAACCTGTGTCTTAAAAAGTCAATGATGATTTACTATGTCAATAGTCGTAAATCTGAGGTAACATTTATGTTATTTTGATATTTTGACTGGTGTGCTGAAATAATCTGGCAAGCTGTTTCACACACATCACAGGAATAATTGTATCTGAATGCTCCAACCACAACCACTATTCCTGTCTGTCATTTGGTAGGAAATAGCAATTTCTTCAATCTGCCAAACTGTATCACATTCCATCTCATCACTTCTCCACCCCAATCTAGTTTTCACCGTGACCTCCCTGGATTCATTGACTTGCATTTCTTTTTTTCTTCTCTCTCACAGTCAAACCACATCCTGGTGAATAATCCCACAGTTTTAATAATTAACTCGAATATAATTCAGCACAAAACAGAGCTGCTGAGGAATCTCCATACAGTTTCCTGACCCCAATTCATGGTAATATTCGGAACATGAACAATCATAGTAACACAGCTCACATCTTCAGGCATACTTTTATTTCATGAAGTGATGTAACTAGGATCGTCCATGTTTACCTTTTGAAAGAATGTTTATCTTAATTAACGGAATCACAAATATTCTACTGTAGGCAATCAGAAAACTGAAATCATAACTTAAGCAGAAACAATGCATCTTGCTTACTGTGCATGGTATTGGTCATCTTATTGAAGAAAGGGTGAAAATGCTTTGGTAGCAGTTCAAAGGTTTAAGAGATTAATAGCTGAAATCAATGGGTGTCTCATGATGGAAAGTTGGACAGGCTAGAATTGTGTCCTCTGTGTTTAGAAGGGTAAGAGGCAACTTGATTGGAATATGTAAGATTCTGAAGGATCTTGACAGCATAGATGTAGAGAGGGTGCTTGCTCTTATGGAAAAATCTAGAACTAAGCGCCACAGATAAAAAAATAAGGGAATGCCCATTTAAAACAAAGTTGAAGTGATTTTGTTTTTCTCTCAGAGACTTGTGAGTCTTTGGAGCTCTCTTCCTGGAAAGGTGCTGGAATCAGGAACTTTGAATATTTTAAAGGCAAATGTGGATAGTTTCTTGTTAAGCAGGGAGGGGAAGATTACCAGGGTATGCAGATTTGAGGTTACCATCAGATCTGGCATGATTTTATCGAATGCCAGAGAAGGCATTGATGAGCTTAATGGTCTACTCCTGCTCCTAATTAGTACATTCATAAGTACCAAGTAATGACAAAGATCATAATGTGGAGGTGTGACAGGTAGATAGAACAGTAATAAAAAGCAAATTGGCAGAGAGTTCTTCTTAAACTCAGAGGAAATATAATCAAAGGTACAATCAATCAAGTAAGATAAAAAAATGAACTAATCATGAAGTAGTAATTCTGAAATTCCATTGAATACAATCTTCTTGTTTTCTTTATTTTTCCATATTCAAGCATTTTTAGCTATAGCAAGACTCCTAGATTCTGCATTCTCAACACTAGAATTCTATTTATAGACAACTGGGATAAATATGCTAGTTAAATTACTATTGTGGTTATGTTACTGGATTAGTAATCCAAAACCGTCAGCTGCTGGATAACAGATGAGGCCCTTAAAAATGTTGGAACAAAACCGAATTTCCCTTTCTCTCATGAATAATAGTGCTATCGGGGCAACATTTCCACTCAAAGCCTGCCCTGTATATTCAATTGGTGCCAATGGGGGAAACTGTAGTGAGAAATATCTCACTGATAATCTCTTCAAACAACATACATTTGTATGTTTATTTTTGGATTTTAAAATAATAACATGAATGAAATTTAAAATAAATTTATATATGCAAGGTTTTGTGCTAATTTTCCTCATGTGAGGGAATATGATTTTATGCTTTTGCCCATCTGTATAATCAATAGCCACAGGTCATGCTGATCCATCAGGATACAACAATGGAGAGACACTATGCTCATATGTTATAATTAACCTTTCATGTCACCTCATTATATAAAAGTTCACAGACCATTATAAATCTGTCTAGCCTTCAGTGTTGTTCACAACAGATAAGGGATTAAGAATGTGCAATTAGTATATCATCCTTATTAATGGACATCCCACGTTATTCTTTTTGGATGAAATATGTGTTATGCCATAAAGTTACTTTAAAAAAGTCATCTATATTTGATTAGAAATTTTCAGATAAGTAGCATGACAATATTTTATCATTTTAAAAAATTGCTTTCATAATTTATTTAGTTTTTATGTCTTGATTATGCAAATATCTTAAATGTCACACGACCTTTAAGATGGCTGAACACTTTGGCAGATATTTTAGAATTGAAGTACAAAAGAAAATTTTGTGAAGACTTGTGCTTGAAAAGTTTTCAAAAGTTTTTATTGTTAATAAATCAGAGCAATGCGTTAAACATAATAAATACATGAATTTCCTTAATTTTTTTAGAGAAAATGTATTCTCCCCTCTTTTTAGGATATTCTTTCTATTCACTGGGAATATGATTGGCAACAGATGCCTATCTGATGGCAGCACAACAGTAACCAGCAATGAGTTCATCTGTTGCAGATATAACAGTCATAAGATCATTGGACAACAGGATAAACAAACAGAATTAGGCCATTCAGCTGATCATGTCTGCTCTGCCATTCGATCAAGATTGATACATTTTTCAACCCCATTCTCCTGCCTTCTCCCCATTACCCTTCTTACCAATCAAGAACCTATCTCACTCTTAAATGCACTTAAAAGACTTGGCTTCCACAAATTAACCACTCTCTGGTTTAAGTAGTTCCTCCTCATCTCAGTTCTAAAGTGTTGTCCTTCATTCGGAGGCTGTGCACTCAGGTCTAATCTCTCCTACAAGTCAAAACATCTTTTTCACTTTCACTCTATCCAGGCCTCTCAGAATTCTGTAAGTTTCAAACACAATTCCACGCATCATCTTAAACTCCATTGAGTGCAGACGCAGAGTCCTCAACCTCTCCTCATATGACAAGCCCTTCATCCCCAGGATCATTCTTGTAAGCCTCCTCTGGATTCCCTTCCAAACCAACATATCCTTCCTTAGAAACAGGACAAAACTGTTCACAATGTTCCAAATGTGGTTTGACCAGAGCCTTATACAGCCTCAGCAGTACATCTCCACTCTTGTATTCTAGTCCACTTGAAATGAATGCTGACGTTGCATTTGGCTTCATAACTGCCAACTGAACTTGTATGTTAACCATAAAAAAATTCTGAACTGGGACTTCAAAGTCTCCTTGTGTTTCAGATTTCCAAAGCCTTTCCCAATTTAGAAAATAGTCTACACCTTTGTTCTACCATCCAATTGCCAAAGCCCTTTTTCGAATTATCTATCATCTTTGTATGCATAGCACTGACCTAGTCTGGTGGCTTACTATTATCTTCCTGACAGTCACCAAACTCAATGCATAAATAGATAATAGAGCTGCATAACTTTTCTAAATTAACACACCTGAAGGTTGGATTTTCATTAGAATTTCCAGTCAGTTTTCAAGTAAACTAGATGGAAAATGTGTCAGGTAACTATCACTACTACCCAATCTATATTAGGACTTCTTGAATTGTTTGTCAGTCATGGTAATGAGCATTGAATATACTCACATGGTAATGAGCATTGAATATACTCACATGGTAATGAGCATTGAATATACTCACATGGTAATGAGCATTGAATATACTCACATGGTAATGAGTATTGAATACTCGTTGATTATCAAATGCAATCACATGCAACTTCAAATGTTTTCCTTATTGTTTCATGGGATGTGGATGTTGCTATCAAGGCCATTATTTATTTCTCATCCCTATTTGTCCATGAACTGAGAGCCTTACTAGACTAGTAGAAAGGCCAGTTAAGAGTGAACCATGTAACTATGGGTCTGAACTCATTTTAGGCCGCTGGATAAGGATGGCTGAGTTTTTTTTCCTAAAGAACAGTGGTGAACCCGATGAGTTTTTAACAATTGATGATAACTTCTTGTCACTTTTACCAAGACTGGATTTCAATTTCAGATTTATTAATTCACATTCCACCAATTGCTGTGATGCAACTTGAACCAATATCCCCAGATCATTGAGCTGGGCTTCTGGATTACCAGTTGAATAATATAATTATGCCACAATCTCTCCATAAAGGAGTAAGCAGCACTTAGGTCAATGGCAGAAATCCATTATTCATTTCCCTGTTATTAAGTTTAGGCAATCCTAAGTATGTTCACAAGTTGATTTCTGTACCAGTCAGAACACAATATGGGACAACATAAAATGGCCATTTTTAGGTACAAGAGACATTTGCACATCAGATCCTTAAAATTCATATTAGTATGGGAGCTCATTGATGAGTATAAGCGTTTATAATCAGACATTTTTACACTATCCTCGTCTTTATTTTCTAGAGCTTCAGCCTTAATATGGAGTTGATAATCTCCCTGCCTAGCAAAAAAAAATCAACTAAATTAATCAATTTGGTGAAGGAAATTAAGAATTTTAGAACATAGATGATAGGATCAGGAATAAGTTATACCACGCCTCATGCTTCACCATTAATCATGATCATAGCTCATATTTGACCTAATTTCTCACTTTCCCACTCAAGTGCCAGATTCCTTGTTTGCCCTGTAGTAAATATCAAGCTTCTACGAGCAGAATTCCTATCCCAATGCCATTTACCTGAGAAGCCCAGTACAGAAGAAAACAAAATTCTTAACTTGAATGAAAAGTTAGGGGAAACAGTTCTTCACATTGAGCGTTTTTTTTCATTCACAGGATGAGGGTGCCACTGACCAGGCTGCATTTATTTCCCATCCATAATTGTTCAGAGTAAATCACATTGCTGTGGGTCTGGAGTCACATGAAGACCAGACCAGATAAGGATGGCAACAAAATGTGAGGCTGGATGAACACAGCAGGCCAAGCAGCATCTCAGGAGCACAAAAGCTGACGTTTCGGGTCTAGACCCTTCATCCCTTTGTGCTCCTGAGATGCTGCTTGGCCTGCTGTGTTCATCCAGCCTCACATTTTGTTGTCTTGGATTCTCCAGCATCTGCAGTTCCCATTATCTCAGATAAGGATGGCAGTTTCCTTCCCTAAAGGACATTAGTTAACCAGTTGGGATTTCTGACAATTGACAATGGGTTCATGGTCATCATTAGGTTCTTAATTCTAGGTATTTTACTGAATTTAAATTCCACCATCTGCCATGGTGGGATTCAAACTCAGGATTCAGAATGTTGTCTGGGTCTCTGGATTAACAGCTCGGTAATAATATCACTTGGTCTTTGCATGCCCTGTTAAGGGAATTGTTTTGTGAAATATGTTTTGTCTATGCTTATGCACTGTTTCATAAGGCTTACTTGCGACTTAATAAAACTAGAAATATGGCTAACTCCTTGTAGACCTATTAGGAAACAAGAAAGTGTTTATCAGTGTTGAACTTTCATTCACCACTTCAAAACAATGACATCCATTACAAGGTTCTGAACTCATAGTATTCAATCTTAATACAATTCACTTAAATTCAAAAAGATTTACCAAGATGTTGCCAGGAATGGAAGGTTTCAGATATAAAAGTAGACTGGAAGGGCTAAGGCTTTTTCACTTGAGCATAAAAAGTTGAGGGGTGACCTTATGAGGTTTATAAAATCATGAGGGGCATAGATAAGATGAATGAAAAGGGTCTTTTCCCTAAGGTGGGGGAGTTCAAAGCTAAGGAACATATTTTTAAAGTGAGAGGAGAAAGATTTAAAAAGAACATGAGGGGCAACGTTTTACGCAGTGAGTGATTACTGTATGCAATGAACTGCCAGTGATAGACGCAGGCATAGTTACAACTTTTTAAAGATATTTGGATAAGTTCATGAATAGGAAACATTTGGAGGCGTATGGGCCAAGGCAGGCAGGTGCGACTAGTTTAGTTTGGGAACATGGTCAGCATGGACTGGTTGGACCAAAAGGTCTGTTTCCATGCTGCATGACTCTGTGACTCTAACTGTCTCCTATCTTAGCACATTCCAAACCCTGAATATTGCCATCTACCAAAGTATATTCTAATTATTTGCAGTGGGTTGATTGACTGTTTTCCTGACAAATATCATTGTGCTTGAGATAATTGTTAAAATTACAATGAAAAAATGAAGTCCTCAACGTATGATTACTCACGTTATTTGCAGTGAATACTGCGCAGCAAATATCCTATCTGCTTTGATGCAAGTCTTTTGGAAGTAAATTGGATGGAGAAAAAATTGCTTCCTTTTGGAAAGAATTCTATCCCTGTATGTTTGTAGGCTGGTTCCTTAACATGTTACCAACTTGGATTTATTTTGTCTTCCATTAATATGATTTTTGGTGTAATAATGGTAGATTTGTGATGTAACTGAGATACAGAAATCTAATTCAGTATTGAAGAATGGTTGAATTTATAACTCATACAACTGGCAAATTAAGACTACACTATGCAGCATGTGAAACTTAGATCTGTGGAGATAAAATATAATTATCACTGCACTTCAACTTAGCTTAACTATACAATAGTCACAATATGCAATTGTTAAATGGTGAGGTAATATTCATGCACTATTATTGTATATCTATTTTGAATTAGCTACTTGTAATCTGTTTTTTTTCAGTTTCCTTACAAGTGAATTCATGAATAAATTAACTTTCACATAGGGATTGTTTTGTGCTTGACTGTATCTGTTTACTATTGATGCTCACTATGTTTGATTGGTTAAGCCTGGATATGGACTATAGAAAGTAAATGAACTGTAGAACATGAAAGACCCAGTAGCGTCAAGTAGACATTTTAATGGTGAATAAAATGTGTTACATATGTAGCAACCTGTGACACCTCTACATAGCTCTGAGACATGAAATACAAAAGAAAGTGAGTACTAAGACGGTGGAAAAATGTTTAATTTTACAGGATTCCTTTCTCACCATGAGGGATCCACCTGTGCTGCAGCTGGAAGTTTTTCCCAATATTTATTTGCTCACTACAGGATGGACAGTCCAACTGTAGCAGAAATCTGCAAAAAGGTAATACTGTTAATTTACCTGGGAGCAGAAGGTCAATGAATATCTCAATAGCTCACAGAGGGTCTATCTGTGTTTGATACAATGTTAAGTGCTCTCAGAAAACATTTCTGAGCCACGTACAAAAGATCTGATGATCAAATAATATACCGTCAGAAATGGCAGCGAAGTGGTGAATCTATGCATCAAAAACAATGCCCGCAATTAGCTTGTAGATTTAAATTCAGAATACTAACCAACAAACTCATTTGTGAACAATTAATTGAAATTACTTCAATTTCACATATTACAGAATGCATCTCATGGAGAATGATTTGACCTTGGATAAAGCCACCACCATAGCAATTCAAAATAAATTTGTCATGTTTGATCCAAATAGGTTACATTAAAATCCCTCTCTCTGTCAGCATCACTCGACACACAGTCAGATCTTCCCAGCCCCTGAGTCAGCTGGGAAAATATGGTGAGATCAGCAGAAATAAGATACTCAATGTTGAGAAGAAAAGTTTAATTCTTTATCCAAGTGTGGAACTGTGAGGTGAGATCTCACAATGTTTCAGCGAGAGGTTTGTTTGCATCCTTTACATGTATCGGCATTCCATTTTTACCGAATCTTAGCTCATTAATGCACAGTTTTCCATTTCCCCACTGCGTGCCTTAGTGTACCTTTATGGCATATTTCCAATCCACTTACAATATGGTTCTGCACTTGCCTCCTGTACTCTGGAGTGGATGGTTTGGACAGGAGTGGACAAAATCAGAAGGCACACAACACCAGGCTATAGTCCAACAGGTTTATTTGAAATCACAAGCTTTCTTAGTGCTGCTCCTTTGCCAGGTGAAGTTCGCTTAACAAAGGAGCAGCACTCAGAAAGTTTATGATTTCAAATGAATGTGTTGGACTATAACTTGGTGTCATGTGACTTCTGACTTTGTACTTTGGAGTGCGCTGGTACCTTTCATTAGAATGCTGCTACCAGGAGTTTTGTCAAAAGGGGCAGAGACCCAATTCTTGGATTGGACCAAGCTGTACCTCAGAGCTCCTCATCTGTTTTCTTACCGCTTCTTCACTTTGCATCTATATGAATGCTTATTTCATCGCTACCTTACTTCGTCATTTTGCATTTTGCCTCCTCAGTCAGAGCTCAAAATCTCATGGTAGTTCTGTCTTGTCATGCTGTTTATCAGAGACACAAAGCCAGGTAGCTTGACATGGTTGTCAGCATTGAAAAGTCAAGTGAATGGATACATTGCTATATGCACTGGGCTACATCAATCTCACCTGCAGCATGTACCCATAATGTGCACAGCAAATGCAAGCATGTGCCGGTACTTTCATCAAGGGTGATAATGTTGAGTCGGGGCTTCCAGCACACAGGATGTTCAGTATTTTCAATAAAATGTCATTAAATCTTAAATTTGACAATTGTTGATTTCTTTTGAAGTGGTTGCATGCACTTAGAACGGCTGAATTCTCAGGAAGGTTCTACACCTGAAATTTAGATCAGAGACTGTCAAGCTAATACAGTGAGGGTACTAGTATTTCCCTTACAACATAAAGTACTGGAAAAAGAGGAGAATTGAGTGAGCTGTAGAGGGATCTTGGCAGTTTTCTTAATTTACTGAACATCATATCGCAGGTTGATCATTGAAGCTTTGAAAAATCCTTCTAAAACAGGGGCTTGATTCATACACTGATCATAAAATGTGTCAAATTGAAGATTAACAAGGAATGTAATTAATTGGACTTGGCCCCATTGGCAGAAAAAGTGCTGTTTTCATGGAAAATCAAAACCTACCATTTTTTTGGAGAAGGGATATTTTCAAAATTTTGTTTTGTTTTATCTGGTGAATCGCAATAAATGTTTGTGCCAAAACAAAATGAAATTAATTTTAACCCCTCTAATTGTATTCAGATATTGAATAGGGAGATGTACTGATCATATATTAATTTTAATAGGAAATATTCATTCTCTTTCCTCCCTCTATTATAAGCTACCAATATAAAAACAACGGAGAGACTGTCAATCTGCATTTGACTAAATGATGCACATATACTTCCATAAAAGCACCTATCTTTCTACTTTCTAATAAATTGAAGTTATGTATATTTTGTTACTGTAACAACGATTCATTTATGAATATGACTCAGTTTTTTTTCAAATGTACACTGAAACCCAACTCTAATCATCTTTAAAGAGTTTTAGTTGTCCACCAGTGACATTACTTCAAGTTTTGACAAATAATTGGATGCCCCGCAAAACTGCTCCACGTTACAGTGATCCATAGAGATCATGGAGCTTTGTCCACTGACTCATTTTACAGTTCACAGAAAACACGAAGAACAACATTAAAAGCCAGGGTGAAAAATATAACACATTTTTTTGTAGATTCTCGCCATAGTTTCATTAAATGGTTTCTTTTAACAATGCAAATCATATTTTTATGTATCTATAAATTTCAGCAATGTTTTCCCATGGTATGACTAAATTCATACAGTCAGACTGCATTTCAATATTTTTAAAAATAATACTTCCAAGATTGATATAATCCAGGTATTCTGAAATATAAAAATAACAAAAAAGGGAGGTGGGTTCCACACATATGTCAACTATAATCTTACACATGCATTTTGTACCATTAAATGGAATCTTTCACATTGGGTCAACTTACACAGCTGGCCTATGATACTTACAAATACAATGTTATTACATATCCATGTTTTCTCCAGTGTATACAATGTTGAGATTTAAATAATAAATGTAGTTATTTAAAAATTTAAAGGGCACTGGTTGACTTGGACATGCCTTTTGAAGTTAGGTAGAATTAGTCAGAAAAGTTGACATAAAGGAATCAGTTTGAAGTGCAAAGTGTGCTTGGTTCATCAGAGAGCTGTTTTCAACAATGCCAAACAATCTAAATCTCAACAGAATACATTTGCAGGAGCAATGTAGCTGCTGAAAGCTGGATTGCGTATAATCCAACTGTCATCTTTGATCAGTATCAAGCATGGCTCCCATTGTCAGAGCCTTTCCTTCTGAATGTTATGTGCTGTAAAACTTTTTTTTTATTGAGAACATGGAAATATTGATAGAAGAAACTGGAAGTAGGAAATCATTATTTTACGTATCAATTTATCTTGATTCTCTCTTGATAGCATGGTCATCCACCCCTTTCATTACTTGACAGATAATTGAAAATAAAATGAAAGGGCAGGAATTAGCTGGTTTTGGTTTGTCCTGCTTTTTGTGCAAAGGTCATTTTTATCATTATTGGCTACGTATCATTACTGTGGGTGCACTGGAACAGCTTGATTACAGGTGTGCGACAGGTCTTCAAAACTATTTCCAGAATGTTGCCAGTGCCTTAGTCTTTGCAGTATTCATTTCCTTCAGCCATTTCTTGATATCATGTAGGTAATTGGATTGGTTATGGACAGTGTTTATGATGGTAGGGACTTCAGGAGGAGACCGAGACAGATAGGCCACTCGGAATATCTAGCTGAAGATGGAAACAAATACTTCAGAAATCTCTTTTGCACTGATGTGCATCATAATAGATAGGTTATTTGTGGAACACTGCCCCCCCCCCCCCACCCTCCTGTAGTTATTTTATAGTCTATCACCATTTTCAACTGGATTATCAAGACTACAGAGCTGAGAACTGAAACATTTTATGTCAGATCTTTTAGTCCTTTTGTCACACCCCAGTGGGGCAGTGCATTGGAAGTCAAGCCCCATTATTCCTACAGCTGTCACAAAAGTTAAACATTTTATCAAAGTACACAAGAGGTTCCCAATTTACCTGTCTCTTTAGATCCAGATGAACAGAAAGAATGTACCAGATTCCTGTATTTAACAAGAATCATAATCTATTACAAATAACTAGATAAAAGTGCACAAGCAGTCAATGTATGACTCCACTAGTTAAAGTTCTAACTCCCTTATAAACCTTCTCTTACATATACAAACAGACAAAAAAAACGATGTTATGGGTAATGTGGAAAACTGGGAAACCAGATCAATGGCCCCTGTCTACAGGTTCTCTGAGGACTTGCTATTAATCAATCCCTCTTCACCAGCAATTAGTTCATAAATTATTAAGTCTCTAACTTATTGGCTAAATGCAACAGCTTAACAAAAATAAACTGGCTTTCTTCAGGCTTCAGTTATTTTCTGCTGCAATGATACACCACTTCCCCAGCTGGAGGCTTGAAGGCATCTAGCAATATCATTCGCACACAACTTGTTCAGTTACCCGGGAGCTAACCATATAGCTGTTACTAGGCATACGGTCCTTGGCGTCTATAGCTGGCGACAACTCCATAAAACAATCAGCTACATATTCCTGGTGAAATCTCACTTTGTGTGTGATCCTGGCACAAACCTGTCTGCAACCAATCTCCCCCATTGGTTTGGCAAAGCAGCAGTGTAAACGCCACTGAAACGTTTTTCAAATACACAGCAATCCTTTCCACTATTCTCGGTTCTAAAAACAGTCCTTTTTCCATGTCCATCTACTATCATAGCTGCAGAAAAATAAAGAAGATAAGGTCTTTACAATTAGTATTGCATGGTGTTTTGCTGTTTGGCATGCAAATGGACCCATGTGGTAAATTCACCTTCAATTTGATACTTCATTGAAGTATGCCTGGATCTGCTCCTGCCATGTTTTCCTACATTCTTTGCTGAATCAGAGTTGATTTCCAGGCTACACGATCATGGTAGAGTGGGAAATATGCTGGGCCCATGCCTTTACAAAAAGTACCCCAGCGGCAACATTGCAATGAGAGACGCCATTGTACTGATTGAAGTGCAGAACCACTGTAAATGAATCAGAAGTGATCCCTGATCTACACATCAGATGAGAATTTGTGCATTTGTTGCCCATGGAGTATACCCTGAGATCTTGGTGTCAATTGTCCAAGATGGATAGCAATTGACGAGCTGGAATCACCAGGTACCCACCCTGACTTTCATGTCAGGGATTCTCAATATCTAGTTTCCATCCAGTATGTGGAAGAATGGGAAACTGCCATTAATGAGGTACAGTTAGGGCTTAATGAAGGGATAATGCATGATAATCATTCAAATAAGCTACTCACCTCTCATTAGTGACAAACTTGTCTAACCCATACAACGCATCATCAAAAAATAATTCTTTTTGATCTCACCGTCAGGAAGGTCCTCTTTGAATATCTCATTTGATTTTCCAAATCTCCCACCATGTCCTACAAAGATCAGGAGCTGGAAAGATTTCACCCATTGGTTTGAATGGCCTCTTTCAGCTCTGTAACAATTTTACAGCCCTGTGATTCTGTAAAAACACGTATGTACCCGGTTTTAACTCTAATAAAGAGGGAAACAGCACCACACAAGGTGATTAATTTAATGATTTTATGTATCACATTAATAAAACTTTTACTACTGAACAAACAAAAATGTTTTCACTTTTAATCAATTCTTCTTTTAGTCCGATATGTTGACAGAAAGAGACCTTCAAGTATACAGAAAGCTCACACATCCAAATAATGTGGCAACTAAACAATTACTTATTGTTTTCCAAAGTAAATTGATGGTTATATTTAGTACAGAAAGAAAAGTGGTTGAAAATTTACTTTGTGTTATCAAATCATAAAATTAACTGAAATAAAAACAGTAGATAATGGAGTTTTCTCCATGTTAAATATCAGTAATTTGGGATTCTGCACCTCCTTAAATGACAGGTCAATCAGCAAGAGAATTCATTTTTCTTACTTTGAATTCAAAAGATAAGAGCAAAAGTCATGTGTCGTATGTCACACTAGGCTGAGGACAAATTTGCATTTTGTCTAAATCAAATGTGAAATACAATGCAGGTAAGGAAGGCAACATAAGTAGAGGCGAACAATGCTGAATAATGACATTGTCAGACAACATTCTTAGTGCTTAAGTCCACAGAAGAAAAGTCTTTGTGATAGAACAGGATATTGAGAAGAAACGCATTTTAAATTAATGCTGTTTTTTAAATTGAGAAACAAAGATGGGAGGCCTTGAACATCATGTAGGATACCATCAAGAAAGAAAAGAACAAAAGATAAGGCTGAGTGCATCAGCATGTAGGTTTCAGCAGCATAAATTTTGATAAATTCTGAAAGGAATTAAAGACTGAAGCAGGTGAGGAATTTCAGAGTTTCAAATTTGCATTGAACTTATCGGATTACATTCATCACATTGGGCAATCACATTACGCTTTAGTTTGCTAAGCATCAGGAGGAATTTCTTTGACTGGCCTAACTGAAGTAGTCTGCAGCCTGCGGTCACAATATTACTTGCAAAATCCAACAAATCCCACCCCTTCACCTTAGTTCCAGACTCTCCACTTGAGTTGAATTTGCTTATGTTTTATTGAATATCAGTTTCATAAGACTTCTGATTTCATATTCCACAATTCTGTTTGTTTTATTATGAAAGTGAAAGTTCAGTTATCTTACGTACAAAATACAATCAGAAAGAGTTTCAATGGTGCACATAGAAGCACGAACTTGTCATGTCAACCTGTAGCTCCAACCAATAATAAAAGGCCCTCAACCTGAAATGTTGAGCGGAATCCTACGAGGTGCCATGGTCCCAAACACCATCTAAGCACCTCCATCCCTGGCACAATATAGGAATGAGACCACCCAGTGCAAGAAAGACAGCTTCAGTTGGCTAACAGTAAGCTAAAGGCAGGAAATACCCCTTTCAAGAGCTCCCACTTCAGAGAGCTATTAACCAATCAGAGGCTTGCAAATCACAAGAATGGACATCAGTACCATGGCCACTGCTAGCCCTGCATCCCAGAGATGGATCAAGTATATTCAGTGATGGACCAGAACTTAGTAAGTGTTTGAAGGCCTAGGAATCAGTGTGGGGGAAGTAACAGGGATTTGAGAGGCCATGAAGGGAGAAGAATTAGAATGGATGTAATACTTGGCAGTCCAATAATAAGTGACTAACCTCACATAACACCAGCTTAAACAGGAAAAACTGGTGGGTTGACATTCTGTCATCTGCTTCTCCCATAGGTCACTAATTTCAACAGCAGTGGGACAAGGCTTATAAGTGGGAATTAATTCCCCACTTACAAGGCACAGTTGGCCTACAGGCTGATGGGTCGGCCGATGCCATCCATGCGTCGGTAAAAATTTTGTTGGGGCAGGGTCAGGTAGCAGACAAGTCATCTGCTGAAAGATGATGTCTATCTTCAAATTCACCAATAGAGGAGGACTAAATCCACCACTTTAACTGTGCTTCTCTCCACAGATATTGCCTAACCTGATGTGTATTTCTACCACTCTCTTTTGTCAATTAAGATTCCAGAGTTCACGTTCTTTTGTTTTTGTTTCAACATTCACTTGGATGGATTAACAGGAGAAAAAGATCAAAGGATGATTTTGGTAAATGATGCTATTTCTTAATCATAGCTGGCACATTCTTTCATAATGTCCTCTTCAGCTATGCCAGTTAAATCATTTCTGCTGTTGCAAAGTGTTGATCCTTGTTGCCTCCTAAAGTCAAATTGCCATTCACATTGTGCACACTTGCAGTTGTACTCCATTGTTCATCTTTCTACACCCATTCTAATGTCATGGTGGAGTCTTCAGCTAATTTATTCTACCTTCTTATAGGTAATGTAGGCAAAATGTAGGTACAGATAACAACCAAAACTTTTATGTACAGTAAATGTTTTATTATCTGGCACTAATGGGACCAGGAGAGTGCTGGTTGATCAAATTGTCTGGATAATCAAGAGGAACTATAACTGCAATAAGCCACATAACCTCAAGATGATCAGAGATGAAACCAGTCAGCTTGGCTGACATACCCTCCCCACTCCATCCCACAGACACATGCAAAGTGACCATAACATCAAAAGGATTTTGTGCACGCCATACTGACTCAGCCCTGAGCAGCACACCCTGCATTGTGACATCTTATTCCAGTATTCTACCCCATCTCAAACCCAGCCCAGTGGCATGGCCATCTCTCCTCTATCACTGAGAATACCATCAAGTACTGCTGCTCACTGTGCCTGCAGTCCCCATCTCCTGTGCCTCTTTTTCATCTGGAGGGCAATCCACAAAATCCCCTGACACAGTTGTCTTGGCCCTCAGCCTAATCGGTTTACTCAGTCAGTACCTCCTTTGCCTGCTGCTTGGTTGAGTCCACCTCCTGCACTGCCTTGGCGGTGTCAGTAATGTTGGCCATACTTACTTTCTCAGTTTTTTGCTGCAGATCTGGTGTTCTGATTTACAGCAAAGTACTCAGGCATCACAGTAGATCGCGGCATTTGAGGTATGTAATTTTTGCTCGTTTATCAAGCGTGCCAGTTGATAAGGTACTGGTTGAAACAAAGTTTGCTCTGGTACCTTTAAATGACCAAAGTACTATATGCACAAGGGTATTGTAAAAGAAAATATGGCAAGCTGCATATGGAGATATGATTTTTCAATACTGTCTTGAAGGTGAGTGAAAGGCAGTGAAGAGGTTAAAGGAGGGAATTCGAGAGTGTGTGGTTAAGGAAAAGTCAAATGGGAATACAGTAGGCATATAGGATTAGGAATCTTGTTCATTTGGTGTATAAACACCCACCCAGACTCCTTGAGCAATGTGGTGTTTCTCTGGGTTGTAATCTTTATGTAATTCAATGTGAAAGCGTACGGCCATTACCATCCCGCAATCCCTCATCAATTGCAGCTGTCTGCAATCAGTATCTGGCTGCAGGCAATAATGGCTCCTCAGCACCTCCCAGGTGGCTTTGCAACTTGTGTGCAACAGCTTTGGGATGATTATTTTTGTAAAACAACAAGAGACCACAACAACCCTTCTCGCAAACGAGGTAAGAAGTGGTGCAGCAAAATTTCTACAAGAACGTTTGATCTGCTTCTTTTGATATAGGTTAGACTGGAATGTTTTGTGATGTTTGAATCGAATTGTGTTGTGGTAAATGCATTTGTGTAATTTCAGGTTGAAATTAGTCGATGTAGGAAGCACACTAGTGGAGAGAGCAGAACATTAAGTTTAAGTGTCATGTAAAGGGAATGGAGAAATTTAAAGCACAGTCGCAGGCAATAGGGTGAAGAGTAATCAACTGAATGAATATTATGGCACATGTAGGGTAAATTTGGTCAAAAAATGTTGATATACTTAATGCACACTTTTCAGC
Organism: Stegostoma tigrinum; assembly: GCF_030684315.1. Classification (NCBI taxonomy): domain Eukaryota; kingdom Metazoa; phylum Chordata; class Chondrichthyes; order Orectolobiformes; family Stegostomatidae; genus Stegostoma; species Stegostoma tigrinum. The sequence continues at coordinate 85,958,448 of NC_081356.1, forward strand.
AGAAAGAAACATCTTTTGTATTCAGCTAAGCCTGTGGAGTGCACTCCTTTAACCAAAGTAATTTCAGTCTTACATCAAATGGTGGCAAGCTCTCAGGCTCCACTGAAGTATACAAACAGATTCTGTACAACCATGCATTGCTGAAAAAGTAAATAAGCATTTAAGATTTCTTATTAATCATAGAACCACAACAGTGTGGAAGCAGGCCATTCGGCCGGTCAAGTCCACACTGCCCCTGCGATGACAATCCCATCCAGACCCACCCCTCCATCCTATCCCTGTAAATCTCCATATCCCGTCACTAATCTTCCAAGCCTGCAAATCTCTGGACACTACAGGCAATTTAGCATGGACAATCTGCCGAGCCTGCACATCTTTGGACTGTGGGAGGAAAATAAGCTAATAATTTAAGATGATTCAACTTTCTGTTTACAAGCATGACAAATGAAAATTATTTCCCACCTGCTAACATAGAACCCTTGCTCCAAATGTGTACAAATTGTCAATGTTCAGACAGTATACACTCAGTTTGATATAAATTATTTAGATTGTCTATTCCGTCAGCTGCTGTCAATGATTGAAGGAAGCTTGCAGGAATAAATCACACAATCGCAAGGGTCAGTGTTGGGTCCACTGCTGTTTGTCATTTTTATAAATAACCTGGATGAGAGTGTAGAAGGATGGGTTAGTAAATTTGCAGGCGACACTAAGGTCGGTGGAGTTGTGGATAGTGACAAAGGATGCTGTAGGTTGCAGAGAGACATAGACAAGCTGCAGAGCTGGGCTGAGAGGTGGCAAATGGAGTTTAATGCAGACAAGTGTGAGGTGATGCACTTTGGTAGGAGTAACTGGAAGGTAAAGTACTGGGCTAATGGTAAGATTCTTGGTCGTGTAGATGAGCAGAGAGATCTCGGTGTCCATGTACACAGATCCTTGAAAGTTGCCACCCAGGTTGACAGAGCTGTTAAGAATACATACAGTGTTTTAGCTTTTATTAATAGAGGGATCGAGTTCTGGAACCAAGAGGTTATGCAGCAGCTGTACAAAGCTCTGGTGCGGCCACACTTGGAGCATTGCGTACAGTTCTGGTCACCACATTATAAGAAGGATGTGGAAGCTTTGGAAAGGGTGCAGAGGAGATTTACTAGGATGTTGCCTGGTATGGAGGGAAAGTCTTACGAGGAAAGGCTGAGGGACTTGAGGCTGTTTTCGTTAGAGAGAAGAAGGTTGAGAGGTGACTTCATTGAAACATATAAAATAATCAGAGGGTTAGATAGGGTGGATAGGAAGAGCCTTTTTCCTAGGATGGTGACGGCGAGCACGAGGGGGCATAGTTTTAAATTGAGGGGTGAAAGATATAGGACGGATGTCAGAGGTAGTTTCTTTACTCAGAGAGTAGTAAGGGAATGGAACGCTTTGCCTGCAATGGTCGTAGATTCACCGACTTTAGGTACATTTAAGTTGTCATTGGACAAGCATATGGATGTACATGGAATAGTGTAGGTTAGATGGGCTTGAGATCGGTATGACAGGTCGGCACAACATTGAGGGCCGAAGGGCCTGTACTGTGCTGTGATGTTCTATGTTCTATGTTCTATCGCGAGTTTCCCATCACAGTTACTACTGAGTAGAAACTGGGTGAAGCTGTATCAATTAATATAAAACAAAATTTAAAAACTGCAGTTGCTGGGAGCTTGAACAAGAAACAGAAAATGGTAGAAATGCTCAGCTGGTTTGCCAATATAGACAGACAGAGAAACAGAGGGAGCTCACATTTCAGATTAATGACCTTTCATCAGAATGACTGAAAAACACTGAGACTGGTGAAGTGCTGGGAAATTTCATGAAAACCGAGCAGAAACTTAAATTTGTAGTTGCTGTATTCTTTTTGGCGGACTTCTCACCACATGGCCTCGCGAGTTCTGTTGTGTCTTACCAAGCCTGTCTCGATGAATACCTACCAGCTCCCATGGGATTGCTCACTTTCAATTTCTGCCCCGTCTTACCACAAGCCAAAACGATCTGCCACTGACAGAAATAGCCCAGAATTCACTAGCATCTCTTGTGCCTGTGCCATCTTTAAAAGTTTGCTTTGCACCCAGTTAAAAATAAATTGTCAGTGCAAATTTTCCTGCATGGTTGCTGATGTTTGCCCCAGGCAGGAGGTCAGGATGAAAAGGGGGTACTGCTTCATGAGTAGGGTCCAGGACGCCCTGTTGGATAGGGTGATACAGAGGTGGAATTTCATCTCCCCCAGGAGCAGCAGTGGAGGTGACAATACCCAACAATGCCAGCCTTGCCCAATGTCACCACCCAGATTAAAGCAGTCTCGGTTATCTGGAGAAACACCCCTGCATTGTAAGAAGAAGGTCATTGACCTTCTCTACTCAATCAGCACCAGAGTCACCATCTTCTTTCCAATACTACACAATCCTTTCATGTCTGCTGCCAAGGTTCATTTGTAGCACCGTCTACGCACTTGCCCTCACCCACCCCAATCCCTAACACCACTGACCTCTACTCACTTACTCGGGACACCTCCCCACTTGCACCAACAGGAATAGATGTGCCATTCACTTTCATCTCCCATGAGATGTGCCTCTCTCTCATTTCAGCTTCAAAACAACCCACAATGCAACAAAAAGAGTGAAAAAGGGTGTTCCCCAACATTTAGCTCCTCACTCTCTGTATGGAGATTATTCCGACTGTGACCAGCCTGAGGTAGAACTCGGTCAGCTATCAGAGGCTGCTGTTAGCTTACTGCGCTGAATCCCTAAATGAAGGCTATCTTCCTTGACTTGACTGAGGCCTGCTGACAACTATGGCAGGTCTTTTGGATTTGTATGTGCACTTACCAGCATGACGAGACAGCAGTAATATGAGCCTGCTAACTCTAGCTGATGGATCAAAGCTGAAAAAGGTGAAGATATTGTCAGCATCCAGATAGGCACAAAGTGAGTAAGTGCCATGCCAACAAGTAAAGAACCCAAAGATGCAGCCTCGTCCAGTCCATGAGTTTTGATGTTTACAAGGCATTTAACAAGTGCTCATTCCCATCTCTTGACATCTTGCCATTTCCCCCATTATCTTGGTTGTCCTCTGATCTGCTGTGCTTGAAGTAAGATTCATGGGCCTTTCCAGGTGCTCTGTCCTTGTTCTGAAAATTTTTGATAATCTCTCCTGAACAACCCCTGACTCCCACAACCCCCCAAAAAAGTGGTATAAAGTCCTGGTGACCACCCTATTTAGCCTTTCTGTGAGGATCCTGGTCCCAGATATGTTCAGGTAGAGCCTGAATCAATAGTACAGCTCCCTTGGGAGAAGCACTGTGAGTGGTAAGGAGACAGCATATTGTCAGGGTGAAGAACTTCAGTGTGACCATCACTAGGAACAACTCGTACAACCAATAATAAATGAGCTGGATGATTCCTGAAGGACATTACTGCCAAATTGGCTCAGTAGCTAGTCTTAAATGAATCAAGTAATCCCAATCCTAACTAAAAGACTTATTGCAGATGCATCTGTCCATGTGAGTATTTTTAACAGTGACAACAGTGCATCCTTTGTGTAGGCAAAGATTGTACTAAATGGAATTGATTCAAAACCGATCAGGTAGCTCAAAGTCTGGCATTCATGAGGCATCATAGGGCATCTTTGGCAGAAACATATTCAACCACAACCCATGACCTTATAATTATTCTGTTCTTCTCAAAATTGAACAAGGGAACCAGCCTTTGTTCAATGAAGGAGTATGGAAGAGCATGCCAGGTGCAACACTGGACATACCTAACAATGAGATTCCAAACTTTTGAAGCCAAATCAGAGGCTATGCACATACTAAGTGGAAGCAAAATGTGAGAGACAGAGCTAAATGATCCCATAACCAATGAATCAGCTCTAAACCCTGGAGTCCTGCCATATCCAATCATGAATGGTGATGGACAATTCAACAATTCACCTGGAGGAGGAGACTCCACAAATATCCCCAAACTTAATACTGGGGGAGCTCAGAACATCAATGTGAAAGACAAAGCTGAAGCATTTGCAAAATTCTTCAGCCAGAAGTGCTGAGTGAACCATCTTTGCCTCTTCCTGAGGTGTCCAACATCATATATAGATGTCTTCAACCAGTTTGATTCAATTGATGTGATACTAAAAAAATGGCTAAACATACTGGATACTGCAAAGGCTATGGGCTGTGATAAGCTCCTAGCTAATATGCTGAATGTGCTCCAGAATAAGATACACTCTTAATTAAGCTATCTCAGTGGAACTATGATACAGGCATCTACTTGGCAATGTGTGAAATTGCCCAGGTAAGTCCAGTTCACAATCCAGCTAATTCCTGCGTCTTAATCTGTTCTCCATCATTAGCAAAGTGATGAATAGTGTTTCTGACAGTGATGTAAAGAGGCACTTACACAGCAATAAACTGCTCACCTACGCTCAGTTTGGGTTCTTCCAGCATCACTCAACTTCTGACCTCACTATAGACCTGGCCCAAAAAATGGACAAAAAGAGCTGAACTCCAGATGTGAAGGCAACTGTGTGACCTTCTTCCCTGAGTGCAGATATAGTTCATCCCTCTTCCTCTTCTCTATAATATGCTCAGTTACAACATCAATTTATCAGCATTGCCTAATCTTTGAACTGAAGGCCTTTGTTGAACTGCTTTCATAATCATCACAGTTCAGGGATTGCATGGTCAGATGCTTGTCTTAAACCTTACTGTGAAATTTAAAAATCCTGATCAAGAGACTGTTTGGTCATGTGAACAGCAACTATATTCCTGCTGTACTTTCACCCATTTAACTCTTAAGTAGTAAATCATTATGTCACCATTACTTAAATTGTTAACATAAGTAATTCTGTCAGCTATCAAGGTAAGTATCTAATGAGTCCTATTTATTGTCCAGTCACAGTGAAACCAATTAAAAGTCAAGTCAACATTGGTGTGATATGCTGTGCGGTGGCTAGTTTACATCGTGACATCTGTATCATGAAGATTAGTCTGTCACTGCACAAATTTCTAGGGAGTCTATGTAATAAGCTGACATTTAATTTCTCAGGGACAGCCTGGCTTGCTATGCATTTCTTCTTTTTCGTTCAGATAGTGATTTAGAATTGATCAGTGTTGCACTAGAATTATGATTATGTTGTTTCCATTCGAAAGACAAGCCGTAACTAAACCTACAGCTTCTATCAAGTGAGAAGTGGCTTGTAAAGGACTGAGGCAAATCCTTCCAGTTGCCATACACAAGCAGGCAGTCAACAGTTGTGGACTTCACCAGTTTCAAAATCTCCCCTTCCCCCACCGCATCCCTAAACCAACCCAGTTCGGCCCCTCCCCCCACTGCACCACACAACCAGCCCAGCTCTTCCCCTCCACCCACTGCATCCCAAAACCAGTCCAACCTGTCTCTGCCTCCCTAACCGGTTCTTCCTCTCACCCATCCCTTCCTCCCACCCCAAGCCGCACCCCCATCTACCTACTAACCTCATCCCACCTCCTTGACCTGTCTGTCTTCCCTGGACTGACCTATCCCCTCCCTCCCTCCCCACCTATACTCTCTCCGCCTATCTTCTTTTCTCTCCATCTTCGGTTCCCCCCCCCCTCCCTATTTATTCCAGAACTCTCACCCCATCCCCCTCTCTGATGAAGGGTCTAGGCCCGAAACGTCAGCTTTTGTGCTCCTGAGATGCTGCTTGGCCTGCTGTGTTCATCCAGCCTCACATTTTATTATCTTGGATTCTCCAGCATCTGCAGTTCCCATTATCTCAGTCAACAGTTTATCTCTAGTTTACAATCATTGTAGTATGAGCTGATATAACCCAAAAAAGAGATGAAATTGTTTTTGTAAAATTTATATATTCACTGATGAGGAAAGAATCAGGATGAAGGATGGGGAATATTTGTACCTTTCTGCAGATTCACCAGCAAGTGAGTAATCTTTATGTTTTAAAATAAATCTGCCAGATGCAGTTTGATACAACAGTGCGACATAGACTTCATAGCTGCAGACTTCTGGTGGGAATTCCATCAAAAATTCTTCATAAATCCATAAGGAAACTTTGGAACAGTATTCTGCATCAGAATACATGTTGTACAGGGTGTAGATTCCAGACCAAGCAAAGCATTTACATAACCTGATGTTCCTATGTAAACATATCTGCCTCACCTCAGTCACACTGTCTGTGTCATGGGGTCAATATAGTGTCTTCAGTCAGACACCTCTGTGTATGTAAAGGACAGTAACATCAGTAAGCTCAGAATCAGACTATGTATGTAAGTCTGTGATATTATAACCATTTGAGTAGTAAGTGTTTATTAACTTTAAGAACATGGCCCTCTCAACATGCATCCACGGGCACTCTTTATTTTAAATGGTCACAAAATCATCGGCAGTTCTTTTACAGAAGCACTGAATCATAGAATTGCTAGAGCACAGAAGTAGGCCATTGGGCCCATCATGCATGCACTGGATCTATTACTTAGTGCCAACCTGCTGCCTTTACCCCATATCTCTTCACACCATTTGTAGATAATTATCCAATGTCCTTCTGAATTCCTCAATTGAACCTGCCTCCATCATATTTTCAAGCAGTGTATTCCATACTCTAACTACTCATTCTGTGAAAATATATATTTCTCACATTATTCTTACTTTATTTGAACATTACTTTAAATCCATGCCCTCTCATTCTTTGATAATGGGAACTGCAGATGCTGGAGAATCCAAGATAACAAAGTGTGAAGCTGGATGAATACAGCAGGCCAAGCAGCATCTCAGGAGCACAAAAGCTGACGTTTCGGGCCTAGACCTCTCTGATGAAGGGTCTAGGCCCGAAACTTCAGCTTTTGTGCTCCTGAGATGCTGCTTGGCCCTCTCATTCTTTATTTCTTTTACAAGTTATAAAAGCTTTTCCCTTCCTACTCTACCCAAGAGAATCATGATTTTGAAGTCTTCTGTCAAATTTCCTCGCAGTCTTCTTCTCTTCAAATAAAACAGTCCTAACTTCTTCAATCTGCCCTCATAAGTGAAGTTTCTCATTCCTGGAACACATTCCTGGAACACAGTCCAATGCATCCATATCTTTCCTATAATGTGGTACACATAACTGTAGACAATACTCCAGCTGAGGTCTACTAAGTGTTTTGTACATGTTTCACATCACCATCTTGCTCTTATACTCTATGCCACTATTAATAAAATCAAGAACACCATATCCTTTATTATCTGCTCTCTCTGCCTAACCTGCCATCTTCAATGATCTGTAGATATATATCCCATGTCCCTGTTGGGATTGCACTCCCTATTTTGTGTGGCCTATAAAAATTTAAATTCCACCAGCTACTATGGAGGGATTTGAACCCACGGCCTTTGACAATTGCCATAGGCCGAATGGATTATTGACCCAATGACTGTATCACTACAACACCCATGCCCTATTTCTTGTAGCACAGTGATGCTAAAAGCAATACTAAAAAAAAATCGTTTTCTCCAGACCTTTCAGGTCAGTTAAAAAGTAAGAATTAGCCAACAAAGAGTTAAATTAGGAGTGTCTCCGTCTCTATTGCTGAAAGCTTTGATCATCTGATCTACCACGGTGCTGGTGCATCCCTTATCTCATTATCGAGTCTGAAATAGCATTAAGAAAGAGGATACATAAAATGAATTCTCACAAAACTGCAAGTAGAAGCACAGGTACAATTTAAGTTAGTTATACACCACCCAAACATACTATTCTGTGTAATACCACGGTCACAAATGTCTTCAAGCCTCACCAGCCTCAACTCTGTGCTGACTGCAGGACACCATTAATATAACACTTCCATTTATGTAACAGTAAATCTTTGAATGAGATTATGGCAATAATGAACTACAATTGTCCCTCAATCTTTCTAACAGCCACCTCTCAATGTAGATAGACCAGAGAGAGAAAAAAACGGGTTCTGTGCAGCCCTTCACCCATTTTTCCATGCAGTTTATAAAAGGCGTTGCTTTTGACAACCATAAAAAGCATAACAATGCTTTAATGATTTTTCCAGAGCACATATAGTAATTCTCACAAACCATTCTATTTTCTAATCAAAAAGAGAATTGAAGAACTATCAAAAGCCTATGGCTGGGCATGGCCAGTTCACAAGTAAAATCAAGTAAGCATTTCTGTGCAATGAACCGAGTTAATTCTTCCCACTCTACCCATCCCCCAGCTTGTTTCCCTAACAACAACTGGTTCACAGCCAAATGTGATAAACTGGCAACTGTGTGGCCTTGGATGAATACAGCAGCAAAGGGAGATAACAAGTAACAAGGGAAAAAATACACATTTGGAGAGTTTTGGAATAATATAGATATTGAATTGAAGGCTTTTAAACAATTTGTAAGAGGCTATTACATTTTTAAAACTCCAATTAATGCTCCCAATGTTTCTATTAGTAGTGTGGTTCAAATTTCATGGGATTTCTGGTGAAAAGCAGACTTTGACAAAGAATTCCTGAGATCATTCCAATTTATTAGACTTCCTTTTCTTTAAATGAAAATTATTGAAATGCCTCCCAAGAGGAAAATTAGTTGTGGCATTGGAGCAGAAGGGGCTGAGGCGAGGGAGGAATGTAAAGAGACAGGAATCTCTTAAAAATGGGAATAGAAACATTACAGAAAGAATAACATTCAAAGTATCATATTTTAAACACCTTATATGCCTAGATGAAAACAAAACTAAAAATATTGCATTTTTTTCCTGAATTTTAAGAATAATTATGCCTGTATGTATATAGAAAGAGGGTGTTAGATAAACAGAACACAAATCCATACAATTTGTGTATAATATGTAATTTACAGGAATAATTTGATCAGGATAAAGGACCACAGCTGTTTGTCAAGATTCTCATTTAAAATGATATAAGCTGTATTGCTGTTGTTACATTGTGGTAACCAGTGCTTTCTAATATGCTTCAATACAGAAATGTTTATTAACTATTTTTTTTCCTTACTTTTAAATTTGATGCTGAACAACAAAAAGGGATATGTGGCACTGCACTACATTGGTATTTTAGTGTGACACTTTTCAGAGGAAAATTATCTCATTGCCAGCATATATTGTGAGGACTGCTATTTTATTTGAATTTGAAAACTGGAAAATATAAGTTCAGATTAATTTAGTATCAGAGATAATGGGAACTGCAGATGCTGGAGAATTCCAAGATCATAAAATGTGAGGCTGGATGAACACAGCAGGCCAAGCAGCATCTCAGGAGCACAAAAGCTGACGTTTCGGGCCTAGACCCTTCATCAGAGAGGGGGATGGGGAGAGGGAACTGGAATAAATAGGGAGAGAGGGGGAGGCGGACTGAAGATGGAGAGTAAAGAAGATAGGTGGAGAGAGTATAGGTGGGGAGGTAGGGAGGGGATAGGTCAGTCCAGGGAAGACGGACAGGTCAAGGAGGTAGGATGAGGTTAGTAGGTAGATGGGGGTGCGGCTTGGGGTGGGAGGAAGGAATGGGTGAGAGGAAGAACCGGTTAGGGAGGCAGAGACAGGTTGGACTGGTTTTGGGATGCAGTGGGTGGGGGGGAAGAGCTGGGCTGGTTGTGTGGTGCAGTGGGGGGAGGGGACGAACTGGGCTGGTTTAGGGATGCAGTAGGGGAAGGGGAGATTTTGAAACTGGTGAAGTCCACATTGATACCATTAGGCTGCAGGGTTCCCAGGCGGAATATGAGTTGCTGTTCCTGCAACCTTCGGGTGGCATCATTGTGGCAGTGCAGGAGGCCCATGATGGACATGTCATCTAGAGAATGGGAGGGGGAGTGGAAATGGTTTGCGACTGGGAGGTGCAGTTGTTTGTTGCGAACTGAGCGGAGGTGTTCTGCAAAGCGGTCCCCAAGCCTCCGCTTGGTTTCCCCAATGTAGAGGAAGCTGCACCGGGTACAGTGGATGCAGTATACCACATTGGCAGATGTGCAGGTGAACCTCTGCTTAATGTGGAATGTCATCTTGGGGCCTGGGATAGGGGTGAGGGAGGAGGTGTGCAGGCAAGTGTAGCATTTCCTGCGGTTGCAGGGGAAGGTGCCGGGTGTGGTGGGGTTGGAGGGCAGTGTGGAGCGAACAAGGGAGTCACGGAGAGAGTGGTCTCTCCGGAAAGCAGACAGGGGTGGGGATGGAAAAATGTCTTGGGTGGTGGGGTCGGATTGTAAAGGGCGAAAGTGTCGGAGGATGATGCGTTGTATCCGGAGGTTGGTAGGGTGGTGTGTGAGAACGAGGGGGATCCTCTTAGGGCGGTAGTGGCGGGGGTGGGGTGTGAGGAATGTGTTGCGGGAAATACAGGAGACGCGGCCAAGGGCGTTCTCGATCACTGTGGGGGGAAAGTTGCGGGTCCTTAAAGAACTTGGACATCTGGGATGTGCGGGAGTGGAATGTCTTATCGTGAGAGCAGATGCGGCGGAGGCGGAGGAATTAGGAATAGGGGATGGAATTTTTGCAGGAGGGTGGGTGGGAGGAGGTGTATTCTAGGTAGCTGTGGGAGTCGGTGGGCTTGAAATGGACATCAGTTACAAGCTGGTTGCCTGAGATGGAGACTGAGAGGTCCAGGAAGGTGAGGGATGTGCTGGAGATGGCCCAGGTGAACTGAAGGTTGGGGTGGAAGGTGTTGGTGAAGTGGATGAACTGTTTGAGCTCCTCTGGGGAGCAAGAGGCGGCGCCGATACAGTCATCAATGTACCGGAGGAAGAGGTGGGGTTTGGGGCCTGTGTAGGTGCGGAAGAGGGACTGTTCCACGTAGCCTACAAAGAGGCAGGCATAGCTGGGGCCCATGCGGGTGCCCATGGCCACCCCCTTAGTCTGTAGGAAGTGGGAGGAGTCAAAAGAGAAGTTGTTGAGTGTGAGGACGAGTTCAGCTAGGCGGATGAGAGTGTCGGTGGAGGGGGACTGGTCGGGCCTGCGGGACAGGAAGAAGCGGAGGGCCTTGAGGCCATCTCCATGCGGAATGCAGGTGTACAGGGACTGGACGTCCATGGTGAAAATGAGGTGGGGGCCAGGGAATTGGAAGTCCTGGAGGAGGCGGAGGGCGTGGGTGGTGTCACGGACGTAGGTGGGGAGTTCCTGGACCAAAGGGGAGAAAATGGAGTCCAGATAGGTGGAGATGAGTTCGGTGGGGCAGGAGCAGGCTGAGACGATGGGTCGACCAGGGCAGGCAGGTTTGTGGATTTTGGGAAGGAGATTAATTGTTCAGATTAATTGTTGTTTTATCTTACAACATAAACGAAAAAATATCTGTGTTCTGTTCTTTTGCTGAAACTGAATTTGATACTTGCGTGAGATGCTAGCTCAAGCACCTTTGGAAGAAAAAAGTAACTGCCAAGAAATAGCTTGTGGCTTGGTTGAAGTACAGTTTATCAAAGAATTGAGAGAAGAGAGAAAGAACAATTGGAATTCAGGCAAAAATCCAGACAACAAGTGTGATTGCTCTCTCTCTCTCTCTCTCTCTCTCTCTCTCTCTCTCTCTCCATGTCTCTCTCTCTCTCTGTGAGTGGAAAGAAATAATGCTCAATAACTTTGCCAAGACCTAGGTCCAATCTACTGGCTACCAAACTGATAATCACTGCAGTCAAGAACAATTTGATAACATCACCAAAAGACGAAAAGAAAACTATGGAAAAGTCATCTCATTCCACACCTAGATAATAAAATGTGAGGCTGGATGAACACAGCAGGCCAAGCAGCATCTCAGGAGCACAAAAGCTGACGTTTTGGACCTGGACCCTTCATCAGAGAGGGTCCAGGCCCGAAACGTCAGCTTTTGTGCTCCTGAGATGCTGCTTGGCCTGCTGTGTTCATCCAGCCTCACATTTTATTATCTTGGATTCTCCAGCATCTGCAGTTCCCATTATCTCTCATTCCACACCTTTTGGTTTGGACTTTGGTCCACAGACTTTGAGCCTTTATGACCATAGATTCCACCCATGATATTGTTGAAAAGATACCGTTTGTCTGACCTGTTCTGTCTGCCCTGTGTGGTAATGAATGTCGATTTGAAATTAAACGGAGCATAGCTAAAGTTTACATACTGGTAACTTAATAATCCATTTTGCCACATGATAGAGAACAAGTTTGTTAAAAGAAAAACATGTTTTTATTTTCATGTTTTCTACTGAAACCTGATGTGAGCTTCTTTTGTCTTGGATCATGGTCAGTGTCAGACATTAACCACCCAGAGATTAAATTGGTCATATTTCATATTTGTGATGACTTGTGAAATCATGAAGCTTAGTTTCCGGTGTACTTCAGGACAATATCATAGAATCTCTACAGTATGGAAACAGGCCATTTGGCCCAACAAGTCCACATCACCCATCTGAAGAGCATCCCACCCAGATCCATTCCCTTATGCTTGTATTTCCCTTGTCAAACCCACCTAACCTTAACATCCCTGGGTACCATTGGCAATTTGGCATAGCCAATCCACCTAGACTGTACATTTTTGGACCGTGGGAGGAAACCGGAGCACCCGGAGGAAACCCACATAAACACAGGGAGAATGTGCAAACTCCGCACAAACAATTGCCCACGGTTGAAATCGATCCTGGGTCTCAGGCGACGTGAGGCAACAGTTCTAACCATTGAACCACTGTGCCACCCTGGGGTAATATATGGGAAAATTATTTTCAGCTCACCTGCAACTATTTAATTCAGTCAAAAGCTGATTAAATAATGCATGTGAGCCTACAATCAGGAACATTGATATATAGCATTTTTTGCATGAAGTATGGTTTTCAGATTGTCTTTGCTGCACCTCCCTCTGTTGGCAAAATGTAATACATCCCAGGACTGCATATAAAGCTGAGTATGAGTGACCTTAGAGTTTTTGAACATGGTATTTGGACATGAATTACTGACCCAACTGGTCCTACAAGGCCCAAACATACTTTTGCTAGCATCCAGTGTGTCATCAGCCATTCCCTGCTACCCCACTAGGATAGATTAGTGAACAAATGGGTTTTACAAAAAATGATAAGCTTAAGCCGATGGTACTATGTTTATTTTGGCTCAGTGCAAGTTGTGTTGAGTGCCTCATTAACTCCCTACTCCTTCACTACAGTGTACCTCATGTCCAAGTCTAGCTCCATCCTACACTATACAATACTTGTCTCTGTATTTCATAACAAGATACCCATAACAATAGATAAATCAAATTAAATCAAATCAAATTGAATTACAGTTTAATTTTTATTATTTTTGCCTGCATGATTAGATTTTGTTCTCCATAAGGGTCATTTTTCACACTTGCTCTCTTGGTAAAAATAAATTATCAAAAAACATGAGGGTTTGCACTCAAATTTCTGATTCAAGTGCTTCAAGGGACACAAATTTATAAATGTAGCTCTTATGTTTATGTAGCTAACTTTAGAGAGCATTTTAAGAGCTTGTTCATTCACAGCATAAACTAACATTGTAAATGTATCATTAGGGCTTTTTATTTGGTGTCCCTTATAAGTAATAAACTTGCTCTTTAATCTTACTTTTATGATTTTGGTAGAAGCAGCCATCTGGAATTTTTGTAATGATTTTCCAGTAAATTGGATAAGGACCCATATAAATAACCAAAGAAAACCTGTTTGTATATTTTGTCTTCTAGGTTTTTTTGCTGAACCTCCAACAATATTACAGCAGGACAGTGGAGAATTCAGTTTCTCATTTGTAATTATCCTTTTTGATTGCAGCTTTCCATGATGTTCAGAAAAAATGGCTTATTCCCAGTGAGTTAAAATTTCATGTGCTATTAAGCTCATCAGCATTGTCATATCACATTGTTACATCACCAATACCAATGATCAACTTTGCAAATTGTGTCCATGGTTATGGAAAGTAGCTAATATATTGATTACTTGGTACTGTAAGTTAAAGGCATAAGAATGTAACAGTAAATATTGCACCACCACAACGGATGCTTCTGTTGAGAAACAGGACATCTTGTGACACAGTAGAAATGTCCATGCTTCTGGACTGGAAGGCCTAGGTGCAAGTCTCATCTGCTCCAGAGGTGTGTAATAACATCTCTGAACAGGTTGATTAGAAAAACAGGTAGCGCTCGCAGGGAGTACTATTCAGTTATGCATTCAACCCTGATTCTTTGCCAGTCCTTTTCAATAACTTGAAATTCTGGGACTCCCGTTCCAGTTTTCCAGCTAATTTTACCTACCCTGCAGTGGCAATTACACTGTGAGTACTGCTGGTTTGTGCCAGGGGTCAGCCACAAACCCGCAGAATAGCATTACCAGCCATGTATGAGTGTGTCAAGATCGTTACTACTGCCCTCCTTGCCCGGGTGGAGGAGCATAAACTTCCCAATGGATGTGTTGGCACAGTTACAGAAGGCTGGAGATTTATGGAAATTGCAGGCTCCTCACAAAAAACAGAGATCTAGTAAGTGCATCATTATATGGTCACCACAAACTCAAGTGAAGAATCAGGAGTTGAGCTGGAAAAGCATGTGTTCCTGAATCAGGCAAGGGGAGAAGGCAGGAGGCTGCAGGAAGAGGTGGGGTGAAATGGGAGGATGAAGGGACAGGGACAAACAGAAAGGGGGGGGAAGACAGTGAGTGAGAGAAAGAGAGGAAACTTCAGGGGATGGCAGGGAAGAGGAAGAGGAAAAGAAAGAAGTTGAAATAGTCAGGAGTAGAGAGATGGGGGTAAGGCACTGTGGTCAGAGAGAGTGAAGGAGGTGTTGATAGGACAATATATAAAGGAGTTTGCAAGGAGAGAAATGGAAGGAGGCTACAAGGAGGTGAAATCTGGAGAAATGTAGGCTGCAGAGAAAGAGAGAGGGAAGTTGTAAGTTGTGCAGGGAGATTGGAGGAGATGGGGGGTCTGCAAGGAAAAGTGAGAGGGACAGAGGCCACAAGATAGGAGTGCAAGGAGGTAGAGGCTTTAAAGCATGTGGATAATTATAAGCTACCTAATAAAGGAACACTGAGCCAAAAAGGAATCAGGAAGACTGGAAATCACTGAGGTAATGATTTATTTGCAAATGAATGTGGAATCACTAGCTTAAGGCTGCATATGTTTAAGGTCCACTTTATTTGGGGTGTTGGGCAATGCAGTGGATATTATTGCAATGAACACTGTGTCAGTCATTAAATTTAAACCTAGGATTAAGATCTGAGTTTTTCTAAACAAGGTAGTTGGTTTGAATCCAAGTCATGACACAAACAAATGCAACAGCCTAATTAAAATCTACCAGATTTGTACACATGCAATGTATATGCTTTGCTATGACATCACAATTGTGTGCATCTTTTGTTTCAAGTGGTACATTTTGCTCCTAGAAGCACATCAATTCTTTTATAGAAACATTTATTGATAACTTAGGTTTGTTGCCTTGTGCCAAATTAACATTTGCCTTTGTGTTTGTTGCTTTAAGTTTAATGGAGTGTTGATAATTATTGAGGGCATTCTTCTAATTCTGCTTTTGTGCGAGTCCCAGTATCTCACATGTCAACACAAAGATAGGTGTTGCAACTGTGTGACTGCATCAATCAATAATTGAGTTGGTGCCAATGAAAAGGTAGTGCCTGAAAATCAAAAGAATAGTCCCTCAGAAAATCTCAGGAAGAACCCTTGGGGGGAAAAGAATTTTGACCCCTGTTCCCAATTGTAAATAGCGTGAGGTGGGTGGGAGTGCTGCAGGGCAATAAGGAGTACAGATGCAGGGCCTATATTTTAATTTCCCAGCCCCACTTGTGACCATTAAGCTACCCTTGAATTATCCTGGAATTTGCAATAATTCTTTTTCCTAAGGAAGTTACAGTTTCCTCAGCGTTTTTAGATACCAACACAGGTCCCACAGTCACTTCTGAGGACTAAGAAGTGACTCATGACCCGTTTACGTGACCACACATGGATTTCAAGAGACTGTACAAAATAACTATTTACTGACCCGTAACACAGGATCATGGCATTTTTCATAGAGAAGTTATCACAGAATCCCGACAGAGTGGAAACAGGCCCTTCAGCCTAACAAGCCCATACCGAACCTCAGTGCTTCCCACCCAGAACCATCCCCCAAAAGCCCACCTAAGCTCGGCATCCTGAACACAATGGGCAATTTAGCATGGCCAATCCACCTAATCTGCATATTTCTGGACTGTGGGAGGAAACCGGAGCACCTAGAGAAATCCCACGCAGACACAGGGAGAATGTGCAAACTCCACACAGGCCGGAATCGAACCTGGGTCCCTGGTGCTACGAGGCAGCAGTGCTAATCACTGTGCCACCATGCCGCCCTTTTTTTTCTTTTTTTTACAACAGGCACTGCAGTTGGGTGACCCTGAGGAAGGGCTCGGCGCAAGCCCGGGGCAGCGCCTCATCCAGCCACGGCACATGCCCAGCCCTGCTTCACACTCCAGCCCAGCTGACGCAGCCCCTAGAGCCAATCCTTATCCGAAAGTTACAGGAAGTTACAGGAAGTTTTTCAGATGTATTTTATCTGTCTGATTAAAAATATGTCCATGTCCAGAGTCATGGAGACACCACAGGGAAGGCACATGACCATGCACCCTTACAGGAGGGGGTTACTGTTGGAAATCTCTCAGAGATTTGCAGAATCTCCTCAGTCAACAAAATGTCGTCAAGTACATAAACCAGTCCTCCCTGAGCATCTTCCAAAAAGTGAACCTTGAATATGGAAATCACACTTTCTCAAGAAAAAAACCCATCCCCGACCAGAGAGAAAATCAGCAGCACACACTTCAAATCAGTGCCATCGAATGGTTGAAACAAGCACCAACATAACTCTTGGCCTCACCGTAGCCTCAGCTGAAACATCTTGAGATGTTCTTCATGATCTAAACCTTTCACATAAATGTCAGAGTCTCCAAATGAAACTCGAACTTCTGTTTAATTAAACCTTGACAACTATGCAACAAAATCCCAATAAGAACCATAACCCTCACACTGTCAGCCTTCAATATGATTGTCCGAGCTAACAGTGCTGGCATAATTCCATATTGTATAGCTTGAGTCCACACTTTTAGCTACCTTCCACATTGTCCAATGTCAAGAGAGCCTGACATCTGCAACGTGCAATAGCATCAAACATCTTGACTCCTTCTGAACCCGTAACCTCTAAAGGCTAGAAGACAAAGGGATCAAATGTCTTGGGTGGTGGGGTCGGATTGTAAATGGCGGAAGTGCGTCACAGCTACCTAGAATACACCTCCTCCCACCCACCTTCCTGCAAAAATTCCATCCCCTATTCCCAATTCCTCCGCCTCCGCCGCATCTGCTCCCACGATAAGACATTCCACTCCCGCACATCCCAGATGTCCAAGTTCTTTAAGGACCGCAACTTTCCCCCCACAGTGATCGAGAACGCCCTTGACCGCGTCTCCCGTATTTCCCGCAACACATCCCTCACACCCCGCCCCCGCCACAACCGCCCCAAGAGGATCCCCCTCGTTCTCACACACCACCCTACCAACCTCCGGATACAACGCATTATCCTCCAACACTTCCGCCATTTACAATCCGACCCCACCACCCAAGACATTTTTCCATCCCCTCCCCTGTCTGCTTTCCGGAGAGACCACTTTCTCCGTGACTCCCTTGTTCGCTCCACACTGCCCTCCAACCCCACCACACCCGGCACCTTCCCCTGCAACCGCAGGAAATGCTACACTTGTCCCCACACCTCCTCCCTCACCCCTATCCCAGGCCCCAAGATGACATTCCACATTAAGCAGAGGTTCACCTGCACATCTGCCAATGTGGTATACTGCATCCACTGTACCCGGTGCAGCTTCCTCTACATTGGGGAAACCAAGCGGAGGCTTGGGGACCGCTTTGCAGAACACCTCCGCTCAGTTCGCAACAAACAACTGCACCTCCCAGTCGCAAACCATTTCCACGCCCCCTCCCATTCTCTAGATGACATGTCCATCATGGGCCTCCTGCACTGCCACAATGATGCCACCCGAACGTTGCAGGAACAGCAACTCATATTCCGCCTGGGAACCCTGCAGCCATATGGTATCAATGTGGACTTCACCAGTTTCAAAATCTCCCCTTCCCCTACTGCATCCCTTAACCAGCCCAGTTCGTCCCCTCCCCCCACTGCACCACACAACCAGCCCAGCTCTTCCCCCCCACCCACTGCATCCCAAAACCAGTCCAACCTGTCTCTGCCTCCCTAACCGGTTCTTCCTCTCACCCATCCCTTCCTCCCACCCCAAGCCGCACCCCCATCTACCTACTAACCTCATCCCACCTCCTTGGCCTGTCTGTCTTCCCTGGACTGACCTATCCCCTCCCTACCTCCCCACCTATACTCTCCTCTCCACCTATCTTCTTTTCTCTCCATCTTCGGTCCCCCTCCCCCTCTCTCCCTATTTATTCCAGTTCCCTCCCTCCATCCCCCTCTCTGATGAAGGGTCTAGGCCCGAAACGTCAGCTTTTGTGCTCCTGAGATGCTGCTTGGCCTGTTGTGTTCATCCAGCCTCACATTTTATTACCTAATAGGGAAGGTTTTACTTTTCATCAGTCTTCTCAGAATGTTAATACCATAACCTGAAATGTTATTCAATTTTATCGTTGCCAAGGTTAGGAAATTTGAAACACTGTTAGAAAAAGACACTCTCAATTTATCGCTGCTGGTAGTAGAAAATCTAAGTGGCATCCTTACTGGCCTGGATTTTGCATTAACAGTAAGAGTAAAGTTAACAGTGCTTATTGTTAAAATGAAGTTGTTGGGCAGCAACTACCAGAGTACACATAAGCACTGCTAAAGATAAAATTTTATCAGATGTTATTTCAAATTCTTATGGTCTTTCAAAGGCTCTAAGACAACAAAAGAACCTTATCAGTAAACTCAACATTTCAAGGTGTGAAGTTTGGGCACTTGCCCAATATCACCCATTAGACACGCATGAAATACATTCAGGATTTATTGTGAAAACAGCTGGCAAAATAGGTACAAAAAGAAAGTGTTATCTTGTGTGAAAACCATAACTACAGGTCATGAGTATAATCACCAAGAAATCCACTGACCCTTTCACCCGCCTCCAACACAAGTCCTCCTCCTGGACACCATCCCCAGGCCTCCTACCCTCCCTCGACCTCTTCATCTCCAACTGCTTTCGAGACATCAACCGCCTCAACCTCTCCACCCCTCTCACCCACTCCAACCTCTCCCCTGCAGAACGGGCAGCCCTCCGCTCCCTCCGCTCCAACCCCAACCTCACCATCAAACCCGCAGACAAGGGAGGCACAGTTGTAGTATGGCGCACTGACCCTTACATTGCTGAGGCTAGACCCCAACTCTCTGACACCTCCTCCTACCGCCCCCTGGATCATGACCCCACCCCCGAGCACCGAACCATCATCTCCCAAACCATTCACAACCTCAACACCTTAGGTGACCTCCCACCCACAGCCTCCAACCTCATTGTTCCCCAGCCCCGCACCACCCGCTTCTATCTCCTTCCCAAAATCCACAAACCCGCCTGCCCTGGTCGACCCATTGTCTCCGCCTGCTCCTGCCCAACCAAACTCATCTCCACCTATCTGGACTCCATTTTCTCCCCCTTCATCCAGGAACTCCCTACCTATGTTAGTGACAGCACCCATGCCCTCCACCTCCTCCAAAACTTCCAATTCCCTGGCCACCAACACCTCATTTTCACCATGGACGTCCAGTCCCGATACACCTGCATTCCCCATGCAGATGGCCTAAAGGCACTCCGCTTCTTCCTGTCCCACAGGCCCGACCAGTCCCCATCCACCGATACCCTCATCCACGGAGTCAAACTCGTTCTCACCCTCAACAACTTCTCTTTCAATTCCTCCCATTTCCTACAGACAAAGGGGGTGGCCATGGGTACCTGCAAGGGCCCAAGCTATGCCTGCCTCTTTGTAGGTTACGTGGAACAGTCCCTCTTCTGTACCTACACTGGCCCTAAACCCCACCTCTTCCTCCGTTACATTGACGACTGTATCGGCGCTGCCTCGTGCTCCCAAGAGGAGCTCGAACAGTTCATCGAATTCACCAACACCTTCCAGCCCAACCTCAAGTTCACCTGGACCATCTCCAACACATCCCTCCCCTTCCTGCACCTCTCTGTCTCCGTCTCAGGCAACCATCTAGAAACCGATGTCCATTTCAAGCCCACCAACTCGCACAGCCACCTAGAATACACCTCCTCCCACCCAGTTTCCTGCAAAAATTCCATCCCCTATTCCCAAATCCGTCGCCTCTGCCGCATCTGCTCCCTGGATGAGGCATTCCACTACTGTACATCCCAGATGTCCTCAATCGCATCGTCCTCCCTGCAGTGGTCGAGAACGCCCTCAACTGTGTCTCCTGCATTTCCTGCAACTCATCCCTCACACCCCGTCCCCACAATAACCGCCCTAAGAGAATCCCCCTAGGCCTCACTACCACCCCACAAACCTCCGGATACAACGCATCATCCTCCGACACTTCTGCCATCTACAATCCGACCCCACCACGAAAGACATTTTTCCATCCCCACCCTTGTCTGCCTTCCAGAGGGACCACTCTCTCTGTGACTCCCTTTTCTGCTCCATACTCCCCTCCAACCCCACCACACCCGGCACTTTCAACTGCAACCGCAGGAAGTGCTACACTTGCTCCCTCACCCCCATCCCAGGCCCCAAGATGACCTTCCACATCAAGCAGATGTTCACCTGCACATCCGCTAATGTGGTATACTGCATCCGCTGTACCCGTTGTGGCTACCTCTACATTGGGGAAACCAAGCGGAGGCTTGGGGACCGCTTTGCAGAACACCTCCGCTCGGTTCACAATAAACAACTGCACCTCCCAGTCGCAAACTATTTCAACTCTCCCTCACATTCCTCAGACGACACGTCCATCTTGGGCCTCCTGCAGTGCCACAATGATGCCACCCGAAGGTTGCAGGAACAGCAACTCATATTCTGCTTCGGAACCCTGCAGCCCAATGGTATCAATGTGGATTTCACAGGCTTCAAAATCTCCCCTCCCCCCACTGCATCCCAAAACCAGCCCAGCCTGCCTCTGCTTCCCTAACCTGTTCTTCCTCTCACCCATCCCTTCCTCCCACCTCAAGCCGCACCTCCCTTTCCTCCCTCCTAACCTCATCCCGCTCCTTGACCTGTCTGTCCTCCCCAGACTGACCTATCCCCTCCCTACCTCCCCAGCTATACTCACCTTTACATGCTCCATCCCCACCCCTTTAACTTGTCTGTCTCCTCTCCACCTATCTTCTCCTCTATCCACTTTCGATCCGCCTCCCCCTCTCTCCCTATTTATTTCAAAACCCTCTCCCCATCCCCCTTTTCTGATGAAGGGTCGAGGCCTGCAGCTTTTGTGCTCCTAAGATGCTGCTTGGCCTGCTGTGTTCATCCAGCTCTACACTTCGTTATCTGGGAAATCCAGAAGGAAGAATGGTCAGATAACAAGGTGTAGAGCTGGATGAACACAGCAGGTCCAGCAGCATCAAAGGAGCAGGAAGGATAACATTTCGTGCCTCAACCATTCTTCAGAAAAAAGAAGGGTCTCGGCCTGAAACATAGCCTTCCTGCTCCTCTGATGCTGCTTGGCCTGCTGTGTTCATCCAGCTCTACACCTTGTTATCTCAGATTCTCCAGCATCTGCAATTCCTACTATCTCAGGAAGAATGGTAATAGTTTGGAGCTTGCTACCACAAGGAGTGGTTGAAGAGATTAGTACAAAATGCAAGAAAAGGGGAAGTTTGATAATCAATTGAAGGAGACGGAAATGGATGGTTTAATTTGTAGATTTAGATGAGCAAATTGAAAAAAATGGATCCAGCAGAGCATAAATATCTCATGGAGTGACACAGCTGAATGGCCTGTTCCGGTACTGCATGGTGTAGCTTATGACTGGGAGGAGTGTTCGCAGGTCAGTATTTCTGTGAAGCAGACTGGCACATTGGAGCCCTGTTAGAAGTAACAAGACATAAAAATCAGAGGCAGATGTCCCCATCAATCTGTCTAATTATCAGAGTCAGAGAGTGACATTACAAGAAAACCAGTAGGTGATTAATGGCTATTTCTTCAATTCTTTTTTTATTGGCCAAGTGGCTTACAGAGCTGAAGAATACAGTTCGGAAATTAACCTTTAAAATACTTCACATCAAAGTAAATTAATTAATTAAATAGGATGGAGAAGGCTGGGCAGTTGACATGTTGCATCTGGAGTCTGGTGGGCACTGGTGCGAACCATGGTGATCATATCTGCAGCAAGCGTGGGCTATTCAAGTCATTTCTGCTCAGTGGTGATAAGGTGGAGCCTGAGCTGCAGACAGGGGCATGTCAGGGAGAAGTGGAGGTAACTGGACACCATGTTTCAGGGGCCAGTCACATCCTTCAATTAACTATATCAAATTTGGTCAATATTCAGGGGTAAGAGGGTGTGACTGCAAATGGGTCAGATATTAAAATCCAGAATTCAGTTTTGGAGTAGATTCAGCCAATGCCATTATCCAATAGGTAAAAGGTTCATTCTTCCAGTGTGGATAAGGTCACAGATGCTGAGAGGATAAACAAGACATGGTGTACAGCACCATGGAAGTTGGGGGTGGGGGACACGGTCAGTAGAGAACTACTGTAGCAATAAGGTACAATATTGCAAGGGAAGTAGGCATGGTTCTCCACAAAAAAGACAGGGAGTACCAACAGCTAATAGCTTATCACATAGCCTACCATTACACACTACCTATTGTTAGTCACCAACAGTCCCCATTAACAACTATACACACTCATAGCCAGATCCTTATCAACTCCTTAGTCTATTCAACTATCATTTGCTTCCTTCACCATTCCCCTCCCGCTTTTCTGCATGTAAACCAACATTTTTCCAGCTGCCGTCAGTTCTGAGGGAGGGTCACAGGACCAGAAACGTTAACTCTGACTTTTTCTTCACAGATGCTGCCAGACCTGCTGAGCTTTTCCAGCAACTTCTGTTTTTGTTGAGTACCAACAGCTGTTTACCTACTTGTTGCCAAGATACAGAACATGTTTCACGGGATGTAGAGGAACTTGATGTTGGAGGGGAAGGATCCTGTTGTTGCAGTATGTTCAAATTTAATTGTGGCCTGTAATAGCAAATCTCCCCACATTCATGCTATTCCCTCTGGTGCCCCCCAAGGACCTATCTTTGAATCCCTAATGCCCACCTACCTGCTGCCCATTAGTGATGTAATCTGAGAAGGCAGTGCAAATTTACACATGTATGCTAACACAACCCAGCTCTACTTTACCACTACCTCTCTTAACTACTCCAGTACCTCTAAACTTGAAGACTTCTCATCTGACATCCAATCAGGTTGAATAGAGACACTTTCCAATTAAATTTTGAGACAATTAAACCTATTATTTTTGGTTACCACAACAAATTCCATTTCTTATCTATTGATTCCTTATCTCTCTGGCAAGTGTCTGAACCAGACTCTTCAAAGCCTTGTGCTTTAAATCAATACAGCTACCTGCACATTGAGATACTGGCTAGAATATTTTGCGCTCTGGGTGTCTTCACTCGCACTGTCCCTGAGGCTGATTGCTCCTTATCTTTAAGTAAAGCTCTTCAACATTTTATTGTAAATCTTCTTTACCTACAGCTGTGCATAACAGGCTCTCAAATACAGTTCTCTAATATCATATCTAACACTTCTTTCTTCACAAGATCATTGGTATTTTTTCTCCCACTGATGTCTGAGTCATGTGATCATTTACATTATCATAATTTGGAGGAATCTCATTGATCAGTCCAGGGATGTGCAGGCTAGGTGGATTAGCCACAGTAAATGTGGGGTAACAGGGATAGGGTGGGGATTGGTTTTGGGGGGGTGGGGGTGCCTTCAGAGGGTCATTTCAGATTTGATGGGTTGAATGGCCTCCTCTGTACTGTGGGGATTTTATGAGTCTATGAGATGACCTGGAACACTAACTGGACAAGTTGACCTGGTTTGCTTGAATTCAACACTAGAGCTATAGTGTTGTGCCATTTCTAGAATAAATGTACCACTCTATACACCATTACCAGGTCATAGGGCTGCTGTCTCATTAGAGAGAGATGACTGGTTGTGATTTAAGGGGCCATCATACCTCAGGCGAGGGGACAGGTTGAGAAGGAGAATGTTTCATGGTAACCTCAGCCAATCTGGGGATTGAATCCATGACCTTGGCATCACACTACTTCACAAACCAACCATCCAACAATCTGATATAAAATGTGTACGACTGCCCCCATTCGATGATAATCACATGCGGTCTCACTTCTGAATCAAGTAACATGTTAAAGCCACTACACTAACTGAGAAATATCAATTCTCTACAATGGTAGATACATTTTTAGGGCATACCATGCAAGAACAAGACTTTGTGGTGGATCAAAGAAAGGTGACAGCTATCAGTTAATTTTGAGCACTAAAGTGCTTATAAGGTGAACAACCATTCTCGGGCATGATGAATCAAATTGGAAAGTGAATTCCCAACTCATCCAGGCTTAACTAATCCATAACAGTGTTTTGGAAATGGTATTGGAAATAAAAACAAAGTGCTTGAAAATCTCAGTATGCAGCATCTATGGAGAATTAATATCGAAATATCGAGTTAATATAAACAGAATTAATATCAAAAGCCTGAGGCTCCTCATCAGAAAGGAATGCTATTGGAGTTAGGAACAGATGGCAGCTTTTCAAAAGGTCAAAGAGAAGTTATGTTCTACTGACATTTTAACATTTTACAATAAAAGCTTATTCATTGTATAGCCACAGCTGCATTAAGCACAGGACTAAGGAGCAGATCTTTGTTCAAATGTAAAGTGTTTGAATATGAAAACAGTCTATTTTGCATCAAAGGTGTGGAACAATAGTGAATGAAGCAATAGTAGTTTGATTGGGATGTAAAATATTCAATGAGAATGAAATTTGAGTTGTTGAAATAAGATAAATTTCCTTGCAACCCCTTTGATTTTAATTCAGTGAAATCCATAACCATAGTTCTCCATTTACCTTGGGAACCTAACGCTAGACTTGGACACCACTGTGTTGGTCCTGGTGCTATGATCTCATTATATAGTTGACTGTTTCAGAAGAATTCCTATTTTTTCTTCAGTGTACTGACCAATTTTGGGCCCTGATTTCTGCCTACATAATGAATTAGGTTACCCATTTCCATGTGAAAATCACATTTCATTGAAGAACGTGTGGCAATTTCACATCCCTCACACTAGCTCCTGTACAGTTTCTAATTATTTAATCCTTCAAGGCCTTTAAATCCATTAAAAATACCTCAATTGATTTTCCCCAAATGTCACAATCTCAGACTAAGTCTCACTGGTTCTACCATTAAATTTCTTTTTAGATCTGAAGTGTTTTAATCCATGAATATACATATTCTACTTCCTTTCATGTTTTTATCTTAACAAAACATCAACAATTACTGGACCCACAACATATAAAAATGAACTGATTTGATGTTGCTGCTCCTTAATGTGTAGGCCGGATGGTGTGTATAGTGCAGAAACTGCAGCTTCTAGAACTCCCACTTCTGATCTTCTACATTATTAAGTGGTTGAGGTAATGGCGAAGGCCTCAAATGCAGCTGCCATTCCTATGGGCTTTCATTCTAACCGATCTGATGAGTACTTTGGTCTTTTCCCCTCATTGCTGAAGTGTTCTAATCTGTGTTTTTACTCTCATGAATATTGCTAGTTTATGGCTAAGCATTGAAGTGTTTTGAGTATCTTTTGATTATCTTGACACTGCCCTTCATTGTCTCTCAACGCTGTAGTCGTGAAATTGAAGTCTTCTGGAATCTTTACCCTGCCTTTAAAATTACTTTTTTTCTCTTCATTGTACTTTTAAAGTACTCCAATGTCTTGTCCTGGCTTTGAAGACTTCTCTTTTAAGTATATTCCTTGGACTCAGTTTTAGTGTCAGATCATAGCTCTGGGTGTTCTTTTCCAAAGCTGCCACCATGCTTTATTATGGACCAATAATACTACCAGTATGTTGATATATCAGTCTGAAATATCTGAGGCCGTCGGTGTCTGCACATGCACTGTCCCTGAGGCTTCTTATTCCTTGTCACCAGCAAGACTCTTGAATGTCTTCTGTACTGTAATAATTTTTATTTATATCTACACATGGGAGGTTCTCAAACACCGTTCTACTGTACTGTTGAAGTTCTCTCATTTCACATGTTAATTCTAATCTGGTGATTTTTCCACCTAGTGACATCAGAGCCATGTGATCCATTGCACCATTGTAATTTGTTATACTACACTTTTGGCTGCTTTATCACATTGGAGGCAAAATTGCAGATGCAGGTTTGTTTCAGGGTTGCAAACCTGCCTCAAAGGGAAGTGGAAACTTTCTGGTATTTTCTTGGAGATGAACTGAGTTGTGAATAGATTTCCTAGATAATAGGTGGCTTGGTGGAGTGCGGGAGTGCACAGTGTTGGTGTGGAAAGCCAGAACTATTGTCCTGGCAACTGTGGGCTACATTCTGAATTGCTACAGCTGTAATGACTGCGCTTGATAAGTAAGAGCAACTTTCAAGTTGGAGAAGTGGGAAATGAAAACTTTTCACATTCTGGAGATTAGCTGAAACTTGGAATATGAAAGAAACTTGAAAGGTTAGATTTTTTTCTGTAAAGGGATAAGCCCGCTTAGCTGAATGGAGCTTCTTCACTTCCACTTATAACGCAAATCTTCCCAAGCTCAAAATTCCACCTCCCCTGTGATTGCACTTGAGGTGGTGTCAATTCGAGAGCTACTGAAGGGTCATTTTCGCGAGGTAAATTTGTCAGTATTGATAAATTCCTGCCATTTTGAGGTTTTTGACATTTATTTTCATGGACATCAACCATTTAAAAAATATTTTGGGACTTAAGTGTTAGTATGAAGTTTAACAACATTGCAATTTCTCTCTCTCAGCAAGGGCAGGATATAACTGCAGTGACATGATTAAAGGAGCAGCAAGTGCAACGAGACAATTTCTGGCTCTGTCACACTTGTGGATGCAACTCCTTCAATCACAGGTTCTATACCTCCCTCTGTTACTGTTCTTTCAAAAATAGAATCCATAATTGGAGGGTCTGGAGCAATTAATCTGAACTTCTTGCAGCTTACATGCAGGAAACTTCTAGCTGCACCATGACTAACTGATCAACATCCTGTAAGAGGCTGAGGAGCAAAATTAGAAAATAACCAAAAGGGAGTTTCCACCAGTAACCCAATGTGAACTAGAGTCATGGGTAATATCATCAGCAGTTAATAATTGTTATTCAGACACAACTCTTTGGTTTGTTGTGATGGCAAGCATACAACTGGAATAATGAACTGCAACAGAATGAAAAAACCATGGCTTTTTCCAGAATACCAGGTATTAACTTCTATGATGTGTTTCTTATGGTCACTCTCCTGCTGGGTGTTGAGGGGAATCAAATCTTGATCCTTCTTGTAGTAAGATCATTTCTGGGTTGTTATTAATAAAAATAGTCCACACCCAAGTCAGTGAGCAATGAAAACCTTTATTCAGTGCAACCTTACAGTGTGAGAAACATCTCTGGACCTCTAACACGACACAGCTAGATCCCTGTCGCATCTGTTCAGATATCATCCTGACATAGCTCATCAAACACGTGCTCAGCATAGTAAACCCTTTAACTCCATGTTCCATTATTCCACCCCATGACAGACTTGACATGCAGCACAATTCAACATGTGATATCAGACCTTAAAGTCCAATTCTATGCAAAATTAAGAAACAATATTAACCTCGAAGCTGCTTAGCTGTTATTCTTGCCAGTCATGTTTAACTCGATTGAATGATTTAACTTCTCAAGTTGGATAGATTTATCTTGCATTTAGTTCATGATGTTTGGTTGGAATTTTCAGATAATGTGCTGCAGCTCCACTGATTTGATGGAAACACAATGTGATGTCAATCGAACCTGCCCATGGAAAAACCTCTCATTCTTGGAAATCCATTTATTCTCTGAACATGCTTATCATTAGCAAGAAAGAATAATCTATACTTATTTCTCATTCATTGGAGGGCCTTATTAGCATTTTTAAGCGAGTGTTCTACCACCCGATACTAGTATCTCCCAGCTCCTATTTTGGAGATGTTGCTGAAAGTTGTGTCTAATAGAATCCCTACAGCATGGAAGCAGGCCATTCAACCCAGCAAGTCAACACTGACTATCCCAGTCAGGCCCACCCCTATCTATCCCTGCATTTCCCACAGCTAATCCACCTACTCTGCACATCCCTACACACTGTTGGCAATTTAGCATGGCCAGTCCCCCTAACCTGTACATTTTTGGACTGCAGGAGGAAACTGGAGCACTTGGTGGAAATGCACACACTCATGGGGAGAACGTGCAAACTCCGAACAGACAGTCACCCAAGGGTGGAATCAAACCTGGATTCCAGGTCTCTGTGAGATAGCGATGCTAACTACTGAGCCACTGTGCTACCCCAGTAAGTAAGACACTTTAAATTTATCAACTAATGTGCAAAAATGCCAATTAGGTACAGGTATCAGTCATTCATCATCTCAAGCAAGATCTGTGTTTCAGTAGATCATGGTTGATCTCATTGTGATCTCAAATCTGCATTCCCACCTACCCCCAAAGACCTTTCACCTCCTCTCTTAACAAGTATCTGTTCAGCCCTGCCTTATAAATATCCAAAGCCTCTGCTGCTCCATCTTTTCAAGAAGTGTGTTCCAAAGACACTCGATCTTCTGAGAATGTTTTTTTGTTTTATCCCTATTTTAAAATAGTGACCCTAATCGTTAAAAAGTAGCTTCTGGTTCTAGAATTTCCCACAAGGAGGGACATGTTCTCTGCATTTACCCTGTCAAAGCCATTTGGAATCTTATATGTTTGAAGCAAATCACCACTAACTCTTCTAAAGTCTAGTGACTTTAAGGCTTGCCAGTTCAACCTTTCTTCATAAGACAACCTGCAGATACCAGGCATAGGCAGACTCACTATTATACCAACCCCTCATAAGAGAAAAATATGTTGTGGTGAGTTTTACCTTAGAACTACCATACCTCAGGCAAGGTTGAGAAAGTGGGACCATCACAATAACCTTAGCCAGAGCAGGAATTAAACCCACACAATTGCTCCCACTATGTGTTGCAAACCAGCCATCCAGCTAACTGAATTTAGATAGCAGCCCTCTGGGAGGTTTCACGTATTAGTTGAGTAACTGATTATGAACTGCCTCCAATGCATTTATATCCTCCCTCAAGGTGAACAATACCATGCACTGTATTCCAGATGCAGCCTCTTATAACTGAAGCCTTTTATAACTTGAAGCATAACCTCCCAACTTTCATATTCAATTACCCAAGTGGTGAATGATAACTGATAACATTCTTTTAGCTTTCCTAATGACTTGTTGTACCCGCATACTCACCTTTCACACAAATAGGCCATGTTCATGCACAAAGGCACTTACATTCCTTTGTATCTCAGAGGTTCATAGTCTTTCACGATTTGGAAAATATATCTTTATTTAAGCCCTTCTGTCAAAATGGACAATTTCACAGCTTTCCACGTTATACTTCGTTTGACACAACTTTGCACACTTGCTTAACCTAGCTGTATCTTTCTGTAGCCTCCTTATGTCTTATTCAAAACTTATCTTCCTACCTTTCTGAGTGCTGTCAGCAATTTTGGCTAACATCCCATCAATGGCAACCATCGCCCACCTGAAAAGATTCATTTATGTCTCCCCTTTACTTCTTGATATCTAGCCAGTCTTCTATCCAAATCAGTATGCTAAGCTGTAGCATGAGCTTTTATTTTCCACGATAACCTTTGATGTTGCACCATATCAAATGTCTTCTGGAAATCTATGTATAGTACGTGCACTGGTTTACCTCCCTCATAGATTAGGCAAACATGATTTCCCTTTCACAAAACCATATTGACTCTATCTGATGGCTTTGAATTTATCCAAGCACCCCGTTATCACATCTTTAACAATAATTTCTAACATTTTCCCTATGGCAAATGTGAAGTTAATTGGCCTGTGGCTTGCTGCTCTCTGGTCTCTCTCCGTTGTCAGAGAAAGGTACATTTGCCTGGTGCCCAAGGAGCCCACCCTAAGATATTAGTGCTTGCTGTCCAATATGGAGATCCTTTGGGAGCAAGTGGTGAACTAGGTTTACCAGGTACATGAGATAACAAGGTATAGAGCTGGACGAACACAGCAGATCAAGCAGCATCAGAGGAGCAGGAAAGCTGATGTTTTGGGTCCAAAACATCAGCTTTCCTGCTCCTCTGATGCTGCTTGGCCTGCTGTGTTCATCCAGCTCTACACCTTGTTATCTCAGATTCTCCAGCATCTGCAGCTCCTGCTATCTCTCTTACCAGGTACCTGTTCTGAGTTCCATGTCAAAAATTTTTGATGTCTAGTTTGTTCTTGCAGATGATAGGTTAGAACGATGCATATAAATGGAGCAAGATCTAAAATTGATTACATTGTTAACAAGTAATAATCCTTCTTAATAGACCACTGTGGCTGCTGAGTGAGAATCTTGTCTCGATGCCTAGAACTTAGTTAAAAATGCAACATGTTACTTCCAATATCAAGAAAGGCCTCACTGGATTTCTCAGCTGTCCTTGGCAAATTTTTCCCAATGGCCCGCATTGTTCAGCCACCTATAAGATTATACTCTTTGTGTCCATTTTAAAAACTAGAATCTTTTCCAGATTCCTACAATACTATATTTGTGATCAGAGGTAATGGGTACTGCAGATGCTGGAGAATTTGAGATAACAAAGTGTGGAGCTGGATGAACACAGCAGGCCAAGCAGCATTGTGCTCCTAAGAGAGACAATGGGAACTGCAGATGCTGGAGAATTCCAAGATAACAAAATGTGAGGCCAGATGAACACAGCAGGCCAAGCAGCATCCCAGGAGCACAAAAGCCGACGCTTCGGGCCTAGACCCTTCATCAGAGAGGTGAAGGGTCTAGGCCCGAAGCGTCGGCTTTTGTGCTCCTGGGATGCTGCTTGGCCTGCTGTGTTCATCCGGCCTCACATTTTGTTATCTTGTGCTCCTAAGACACTGCTTGGCCTACTGTGTTCATCCAGCTCCACACTTTGTCACCCTACAATACTATAGTTATGCATTTGTAACAACTGTAACAACGTTGTTCTTGCCTTGTGTTCAGGTTACAGTTTAGTAAGTGAGAGATGTTAGATTTCAGTGAAGAGATTCTTACTGAAGAAATGACATCTCAATCTGGGTTCCTCACTGAACTTCATGGAATAAAATTTTTCCCTGGATACGCCGTAGGTTTGAACTTGTGCTGATTGGCTTCCTCTCTGTTCCAGCAGCTAGTCAAATTCTGCTATGTGCTGTATATTTTATATCCCAGATTCTTGCAGAAATACGTGGATTTTTAATGGTCACCAGCCAGTGTGTTTGCCAGTATGGGTCTGGAAGAGGTAAAATCCTCTGGATGGTCTCCCCACCACCCTTATACCTGATCTTACCTGCTAAAACTTTTATGAAAGAAGGGAAAAACGTAAACTGGCCTTCTTACATTTGTTGCTTCTGAAATTGGAAATAAATATCCACTTAATACCTGTTTCTGACCTGATCTCAATTTTAAGGCCCAGTGGAGGTGTTCATGTAGAGAGGTGAAGGAAATCACATAGCTTGGGTCAACAGCAGGATGCAGGATAGTTTGGCTGCCTCATTGCTTTCCTTTCTGTACCAGATACACCCCTAAATCTCTTTCACCCACAGGCGATTGCTCCCTGGCTTCTTGATCAGGACCTTCACCCTTCTCTCCCCATCTCCCCAGGCCTGTACTCTCCACCCTTCCATGAGGCCATGATACTTATCTGATTTTGGAATCTGCAACTTTGAATCTGGAAACTGTTTATAGACCCAGTCCTGTCCATTGCTGCAATTGGTGCTGCTAGGGTAATCAAATTGACAACAAGCTTGCTGAGATGGGCTTCTGTTTAAGTAAAGAACAGTAGTCACCATCTCCAGCCAAATTACAATCATGGAATGGTTGTGGAACAGTTGGTATCAATGCTGACTCTTCAGAATATGAAAGTCCATGATCCAAAAATCTCTGCCCAAGTGTCTTAAATACAGGTTTCCTATATAGTCTACTCCGTGCTTGAACTCAGATCTCTAACTATAGCTTAGTTTATTTCTTCATAAGATTACATGGCTTAACGAATAAAGAATCAAAAGTAAATCACATAACCAAAACAGAACAATGGAACACCAACTTCAGTCCATTCATTGTGTCATGCTATATTCCAACAGCAGGCCTCATGACATAATAATTCTTGGAGCAATCATTTGTACAGAAACTTTGATATCAGTAAAATATCTTCAGCATCTGTCACCATTTGCTGTAATCATTTGAACTTTGAGACAATTAAGTAAGGCATAAAACAATAGTAGGTTTGTACCAATAATTAGGCAGAAGCTCATTCACAGCACTTTTGAATAGCACTAATGGAACAGGGTGGGAACCTGTCATGCTGATATTACATGTTCAGTTTTGTGAGGCTAACAGTGACTGAAATGTTGAACACCAAAGCATCACCAATGCATTAAATGCTATATTTCTGACTTTTATTTTCTCAGACTCTCTTATTTTCCCTTAAGCACCTGTCGGCATTAGCAATGGACATATACTCAATTGTGTTTTAGTGATGATCAGCTACACTCTGTACATCGGAATAATTTATCAGCTGTTGCTCTGTCATATAATCAGCAATAATCAACAAACTCTTGCAGAAATTTCTCTTGAGTCATCATTCATCAAGCATTTCCCTCAAGTTCAACATATTATTAAAGTCAGTTTATTAATCAAATCTGACATGAGGGAATACTGTTTTTAGGTTAGTATTGATTATGTTGCAAGCGTGTATCTACTTAAAAACTGCAAAGCATGCAAATTTATCCCAATTCTGAGTTTTGTGCATACGCCTATCAGCAATAAGACAACACTCTGATCTGAAGACAGCTTACTTAAGTCTTTTTATATTTTAAGTGTATTTATAAGTGAATTGCTATGCTGTCAAGAATATTTAAAATTTCTTAGATTACTTGGAGTTCAATTTGTGCTGATCTGACTTGGTGAAACACGCATGTTTAATATGTTTCCGTTTTCTCCAGTTTAACAAAGTAACGCTGGTTTCCTTGTATGAAGTCTGTTGGCAATGATGGTGCAGTAACTGAAAGCGAATGATAGATGGGAATTTAACAACAGGTTCGGGGAGATAGTGGCATAGTTGTACTGTCATAGACAAGAAATCCTGAGCCCTGGTGTCATGGGTTCAAATCACACTATGGCAGCTGCTGAAATGTAATAATAAATGTGGAATATGAAAAGCTAGACTCAGTAAGGGTGAGGCTGAAACCATTATTTGTTGATGAAAAAATCCAAATGATTCTCCAGTGCCCTTAAGGGAAGGAAACTTGCTGCCGTTACCTGATCTGGCCTATTTGTGCTGACAGGCTCGTTGAAATGTGGTATACTCTTAACTGCCCTCTGAAATGATCCAGCAAGCCATTGGTAAGGACAGTTGATGAACGGCAAAGGCAACAATGCCCATATCTTATGAAAGAATAAGGAAAGGAAAGAATCAATAATTTCAATGGAGACTCATGTAAATCTAAAGGCTAAAAATAATCAAATCAGTAAGGCATAGGGGCAGAAGTAGACTATTCACTCCTTCAAGTCTTCTTCTGCTACTGAGTAAGACAATTGCTATCTGATAACCTTTAATTCCACTTTCCTGTCTTCTCCCCATAACCTTTCATTTCTTTATTGATTGAAATCTATCCATCTCAGCCTTAAATACCCCTAAAAACCCAAAACTACAGTGTTCTGCACTAAAGAATTCTATAGATTCAACACCCTCCGAGATTAAAAAAAAACATAATCTCTGTCTTAAATGGGAAACTCTTCACTTTGGGATTATGAACCCTGGTCCTAAAGTCTTCCACAAGAGGAAGCTACCTGTCTGCATCTATCATGTAAAGTCCCATTAAAATCTTATTCTATTAGACTCCAATGATTATAGGCTCAACATACTCAACCTCTCCTCTTAAGGCAATACCCTAAAATCTGGGATCAACCTAGTGAACATTCTCTGGATTGCCTCCAAAACCAATATATCTTCCTTTAGATAAGGGATCCAAAGTTGTTTGCAGAATTCTAAATGTTTTCT